>NC_140558.1:15649896-15967396 GCF_057381845.1 Rhamphochromis longiceps
TGTACCTCTGGTGCAAATTACTGACCTCTGTCATCATTTTAGGTGGGGGAACTTGCACAATCGGTGGCTGACTAAATACTTTTTTGCCCCACTGTATTTGATAGTGTTTTTCTGGTCATATTGATCTGTGCTAACATGCATGTGTCAAACTTGTCAAATTGTATTAATAGATTTCCATTTATCTTAAATAAATTTGAAACAATAACCTTATGAGATCTAAGTACTCCTAAATCAAACTGCGTGTTATCAGATTATAACATTTGTGGGTTTTTAAAAAAAAAATGTTCTCCTAAGAATTTACAATCAGGGGACAGAAGAGGCCAAAATCATCACTGGTATTGACCCAAACCATACCATATTTTTCTGTTGTAGAGGAAGGTGAAAAGGGATCTCTGGTAAAAAAAAAAAAATGTGAATAGTTTTTGAGGTGTGTCAGTTTGTGAAAACTTTGGAGGACAATTTAATAAAAATAAGTTCATAAGTTGCATCTTTCAATTGCAGTGTTAGAGTAAGTCATTGATGACTTACCCCAACTGCAGTTTTGCCCAAGTAAAACATAACATAAGTGTTATTATTCCACGTGTTTTGTATCATATTCCTAAAAATATTCAGCAAAGGTAATCCTTTAACTCCCAGTAACCTAAGTACAAAGTGTGGTCAGCAGAGATGGGCAGTAACGCGTTACTTGTAACGCGTTGCCTGTAATCTGATTACTTTTTTCGAGTAACGAGTAAAGTAAGGGATTACTATTGCAAAAACGGTAATTAGATTACCGTTACTTTCCTGTAGGAACGCTGCATTACTGCGTTACTAAAACCGTGATTTTTTGCGAGAATGTCTCACGACAGTGACGTAAGCGAGTGCGCCGTTCGTGACAACAGCTGTGTGCAGATCAACAATGGATCACATATCGATTGTGGGAGAGAGTATGAGCGTGCAGCGTGGAAGTACTGACCTTACTTTGAGTTTGATTCCATAAAAAGTGACAAAAACATTAGCGTCCGTTGTGCGTGGGAAGAAAACTACTTTTTACAGCGAAAAAACCCCCTAAACTTCCAAGCAAGCACCGAGAGCGCAACGACGTAATGGGAAACTCACAGAGACACTGCCGTATCCTTCCACTGACCGCTGCACACCTGCACCAGGGTAAACCTCCGCCTACCGCAGTCCTGCTTTACAGGTGAAAATAGAGCAACAGGACCGCTTAGTCTTTGACTTTATTTATGTTCTGCTGTGTTTTACTTGCATCTATTTGAAAGAGTGAGTGTAAACAAAAAAAATATTTTATGTGCTGGAATGTGCAGAAAATAGTTGCATATAATTAAATTTTTGCTTGATGCATAAAGTTAAAAGATTAAAACTAATAAAACAAGTTTTAAAAAGAGACTTTTCCATTTGATTACATTTTGTATGATGGATTATGTAGAAAAAGTAGAATTGGGCTGAAAGATATATCGCTTTATCACCTCTTCAGGTTGTAAATCGTGTTTTTAAAAAGTAACTAAGTAACTAAGTAATTAATTACTTTTGAAAATGAGTAATCAGTAAAGTAACGGGATTACTTTTTGGGGGAAGTAATCAGTACTTAGTTACTGATTACTTTTTCAAGTAACTTGACCAACACTGGTGGTCAGACAGGAAGACTTGTCTGAACACATACAGGAAGCACTTTTTTAAAAAACATTTTCTGTTATCTACTGTCAATATGATATTTTTACTTTGAGTCCAATGGAAAAAAAACTAAAATGGGATGGATGTTAAGAATTATCAATCAAGTAAATGCCATTGACACAGTGAGCAATAGAAGATCTGTTAGTTCAGCTTGATAAACTGAGTCAGCATGTTGAAGTCGGGTAAAAATGCAGCCACTTCATATCTGGCCTCAGGTCTCATTTAACATTTCAAACAGGTTCAATCAGCTCAGATCTGAAAGGCACACTATTGTTGCGGTTCAAGTCTCGGTCTTAGAAAACACTTCCATGAAAGCCACTAAAATGTTGCTCTGTCTTAACTCAGGGGGTCTCAGTCTTTGCTTCATTTTTTCTCAGTTACTTTGTTTTTAAGTGAGTAGATTCACATGTAATCCAGTCATCTGGGAATGTCAGCAACAGATTTAAAATGCTCTAACACTCTGTTAACTGGAAGACTAAATTACCTTTATCAACCTAAAATAAGTTCTTATTCAGTGGAAGGACCTGTCTGACTTTTTTAATGACTGTCATCTGGTGTGTGTATGTAGTGAATGTGAACAGTTTTGAAAAAGAACTTCTTCAAGCAAGCAATGTGACATGTGTGCTCAAGACTAACTACTTTAGAAAGCATTAACATTGCTCAGTCTTAGCAACTTAAACAGGCACTTGTATATTCAATGTTAGCAGACTCGAGCCTGCTTTTGTAATTTCTAGAGGGAGCTGCAGTGTGCTGAGCATTCTTCAGTAAAACAGCCAAGAGCAGAGGCATCGCAGTTAACCAAGCAGGAGGGAGACATGCTCTGAATGCAAGGCACAGCCCACTGAGGTGGTTACATGTTATCAAAGTGTAATTACCTTGTTCACATGTAATTACAGAGCCTGATTAAATCCTAATGGAGCCATGATTGCCCTTGATTAGATTATTGATTTGTAGTGTTTTAAAGGCAGTGAGTACACAGCCATGTTAACAGCTGTCTGGCTTAGAGTGTTTTAATGGTTACTGATCATCTTAAGTTGGTTTTAATACTAACAGTAGTTTATATGTAATGAGAATGATATAACATGCCTTGTTTGTTGGGGGTGTAAACTTTATATATTGGACTTTAATAAAAATCTCAAAGAGGTTGAAGTCACTGAGGATTTTCAGATTTATACAATAGATCCATCTACTAGGCGACTGAGGGGCAGCACTGGTAGTACCAAATGTTTTTCTTTTGTTTGTTTGCTTTGTTTTATTTTATTCTTTATTGTAAATTTAGTAACTGCCTGGCTGTTGCTGAGGAGGTAGAGCAGGTCATCTACTAATCGGAAAGCTGGTGGTTCAATCCCTGGCTGCTCCGGTGTGCATGCCAAATATCCTTGGGCATCAATTGCAGTGTGAATGCTAGACAGTAAGCACAGAAAAAAGTGTTTGCAAGAATGGGTGAATGAGGCATGTTGTATAAAGTGCTTTGAGTGCTAAGAATCAGTCCATTTACCAAAACCCCTTGTGACAAAGTCACTACAATTTTACACCTAAGAAGGTTAAGACAGTAGAGCAAGCTACAAAAAAGGCACATGGCCATGCAACTGTTGTATGTGTAAACAAGTAACTCTGTAAATGTAGAATTTGTCAGGGGAGCTGTTTGACCCTTTTTCTGACCCTGCAGTAACAAATCGCTGTATTTATGGACCTGTGTGTCCAAATTTAGACACACAGGTCCATTGTTTTTGCTTTTTTTTTACTTTATTGCACGATTTTAAATGACATTCAGAGCTACCTGGAGAGCTTGTTTACACTAAAATGATATTTCTGTTGTTTAAGGACTTTATACTGTACCTACCCTGGATATATTCGTGGTAGGTATATGGTTTCTCGTGTGTTGTGCTAAACGACACAAAAAAACACTCCCTCACCTAGTCAGAGGGGTATGACAGAGTTGTATTCGACAGTGGGTTTTATCAGTTGCTCTTTGTTCTGAGTGTCTTCAGGCAGTGATGTTGTGTATATGACACTGACTGCAGCAGCTGATTTCTAGATTGATAAAAAAAATGTTGAGCTTGTCTGTGTAAAGGGTTGAATGTCAGAAGTGTTTGAAGCAGTGAGGCAGATTGTGTTCCTCTGCAGTCTCAGGTCTCTGTTTGTCTGTGGTGTGTTAGCTGATTGTATTCTAACAGGATCCTGTGGGGAAAAAAATCATTCTTAAAATTCACATTTGACTTTAGAGGTGACAGTAAGAGTTCAGTGGACAGGATGATGTGTTAAAAAAGATACATAGAAACATATGGAAAGATACCAGTGACTAAATAACGGACACTGGTATACTGGATGCTGCTTTTCTGGAGATGAAAAGGTTGTGGCAGGAGATAGGAGACTCATTTGGTTTCGAGTCATTCTAGCTCCTACATGCTGCATTACTCTAATCAAGGTTCTTGTACTTTCCCCTATCAGTCTACAGGATTGGATATCAGAGGTGCTGAACCTGGTTGTATCTTTTTCAGGGATGGAAACGATACTGCTTTGATCCAAAATGCTTTGGTATTAGATGTCAGAAGTTGTTTGACAAGTTATATTGGATCGTGCCTGCACTGTGAGAGTAAAAAAAAAGAAAAAGAAAAAACACCAGATTTTAACTCATAAATGACCCTATGAAAAAATGGGTTGATTGTTTTTCTTTTCCAGTTAAATTTTTTACTGTTTTGAAAAGAACAGTTTATTAGTTGTTTTTGAGGAAAGACAACTCAAGGTAATTCAGTAACAACAAAGGAAGCAATGACATTTCACCAGTAGGAGGAAGCAGTGAACCAAACTGTGTTGAGTCTGCCAAATAGAAAAAGGATAGATGTTTGTGTTTGAGCAAGGTTCAAGGTTACTTTATTTATACCCATAGGTAAATTAGCTTTGCAGAAAAATTATAGCATTTGGCATCCCTTCATAAAACACACACCTATTGAAACCGGACAGGCACATATTTGGTAATTAGATAAGATGAATCAAATATGTGCCTCTTCAGTAAACCTAGTAGCTTTCAAAGGAAAGGTTTTGCACTCTAATGGAGGGATATTTTCGCAGGCTGTTCTTTTTTTAATGACCTGCATAAAACACCAGGGTTAGAACGAAGAAGAAGAAAGAAGTAAGATGTGCATTTTGTAGTCCATCTTCTGCACATTGTAATTTCAACAAAGTGGACGTCCGGCGTAACATCGTTTAACCCTCTGGGGTCCAGGGTATAATTGGCCGTTTTTGACTACTTTTGATTTTACCTCTTTATTTTACCTTTAAAAACTGTTTATCTTGCCTTGTTTGGTATCATTACTTTCAGCACAACCTAAAATATCTGAATTTTTTTTCATTTTGGCATACTATATTAGCACAATTGATCTATATTCAGATAAAAAATTCAAAATCCGAGTAGAAAAAAGTTATATTTTTTTACTGTAAAACCCACAAACCTGTTTAACGAATCATTTTCATAACTTGAAATGCAAATACAAAAGTTATATGGTACTATTTACCTAAAAATGCAGCCAAGGCCTCAGGCGTTTTTTATATAATAATAATTTAATAATAAATTAAATCTATATACAGAACAATCAGGTGTTCTGCATCAAATAAGAAGGCACACAAATTATTTGTGCCAGTCCAAAAAATAGTTTGTGTTCAGTATAAGACAGAGGAGAACAGCACAGGCCTAAACCCTGCAGGTCTGACAACAGGAGGTGCATCAATCCAGTTTTCCATGTGGGAACAGCGTTTACACTGGAATCTGCCTTTGATGGCTTTTTTGGAGCAAATGTGACATTCAGCAGTATAACTGACACACAAGACAATAACTACACAACACACTAACTATAGCCTGCAAACACACTAAACGTCACTAATGTCTCACATATGAAAACTCGCTCTCTCTCTCTCTCTTTCGCTCGCCCGCTTTCCTTCCCTGGTGTCACTCCTAAAACTTCCCCTTCTCCCTAAACAACCAAGTGCCACATGTTGCCATATCATTTTTTTGATTGGCTGACATGGTAAATTTTAACACCAATAGGGAAGGGGTGCTTTTTCTTTTTTTCACTCACAAGCAGAGAGTGTTTGCTAGCACTGTAAACACAGTTTTTACTGTTCTTCCTGTTGTAAACACCACTGTTTTGTTCAGAAAAAAACATAGCGTGTATTTTTTTATCATAACTCTGGTTTTACGTGGCCCATCGACACAATTCAAAAACTGGTATATAGTTTGAAGTCCACACTTTCTACCCAAGTTAAAATGGAGACTCTGAGTCTGCATCTTGTAGCTGTGTCGTCTTAAATTGGTCATGTGATTTTGATGCACTGGCACATCCCTCGACCCCAGAGGGTTAAGAATACTAGTATACGTTTGTTTCAGTTCTCAGCGCACAGCTCCTCTCGTCTCCTCCTTGTGCGGAGGTACATTTGAAAAGCACTCAGTATTCTCTGGTCATGTCCGAAGATTGTGTCAGTCAGTGCAGCATACAGAGTAAAGACAAACAGAGTGCTTGGATTTTGAACATTTTTGGAGACTGAATGTTTTTTTTAAAGAACAATAAGGTAAGTTATCAAACTTGTATTAAATGTTTACATTTGTACCTCACTGCTCCTGACATTACCTAAAGTTCGTTAAAGTTAGCTCACTAATGCTAACTGACTTAGCTAATTGTTGCTACAATTTTGCCTCAGTCAGAAATATTATAATTTAGATCAGTACATTTACATATTTTTGTATCTATAAAAAGGAAGCTGACACTGTCGAGACTTTATCAAAGGTGTAAGCATCACAGCAGATGCCTTTGTGTCAAAGTAGCTGAAGATAAAACACAGAAAAACATGAAGGTGATTTTCCTGGGCCCTGTTTCAGGAAGCCGGTTTAGTGGAAAAACTGAGTAAGTATACCCTGAGTTAACGAAAACTCTGGGTTTTCGGTTTCACAAAGCGAGTTCAGCTGCAGCCTGAGTGAGTCACTATGACGACACACTCCGTGAAGCTAACCTGCCCCCTAGCAGGTTTACTACAACTAACCCTGACTGTCTCCGCCCCTTTGTCGGAAACCTGACAGTAGGAAGTGTCGGACATGGCGTGCCACTTCCTTGAAGAGCCAGTAGATCGTGAAGCCCAAATTCTCCGCAGAGCTCTCCGCCGGGAGAGAGTGATCAGAGCGCGTTTGGACATTTTATCATTTCCTGATGATTTTCTGTGCGAACGTTACCGTTTCTCAGCACAATCTATAATTTATTTGGATAACATCCTCAGGCCATATATTACGCATGTGACACATCGCGGACATGCTCTCAGTTCATTGCATATTATTTGTATTGCACTTCGTTTTTTGCAAACGGGAGCTTTCTGTATAATATTGGTGACGCTGAGCACGTTTCCAAGGCTACCGTCTGTCGGGCAGTCAGGAATGTTACAGTTGCACTGAAACGTCTCCTGTACTCGTCTGTGGTGTTCCCCGGTCATAGACCCACAAGATTTATCAAAGAGGGATGCCACAAAATTGCAGGTATCAGGATGACCAAAACTTAATGTATGATGTGGTGATACTTGGACTACTACTTAAATTGCACATTTATTTTCAGGGTTCCCAGGCGTGATTGGCTGTACAGATGGCACTCACATTCCAATCATTGCTCCTTCAGTAAATGAAGGAGACTATGTGAACAGGAAGTCTTTCCACAGCATTAATGTACAGGTACATAGTTCCCTGTAGCATGTCAAACTAACAAATTATTTCATTATAGTAATGGATGCTAATTTGTGTTCTCTGCACTGTGAAGATCATATGTGATGCTGCCAACATTATCACAAATGTGGAAGCCAAGTGGCCAGGCTCTGTCCATGACTCACAAATATTCCGTGAATGTACACTGAGCACAAAATTTGGACATGGTGAGTTGAGAATACTTTAAAATATATAAAGACCAATTGCTTCAGGGACATTTGAACTGAAGTGTACCCTTCTGTCTTAGGAGAGTTCACTGGCTACTTGCTTGGTGATAGGGGGTATCCATGTTTACCCTATTTGCTTACCCCTTACCCTGACCCTGAACCGGGCCCACAGCAGCGATATAATCTGGCTAATTGCAGGACAAGAGCCAGAATTGAAATGACTATCGGAATGCTTAAGGCCCGGTTCCAGTGCCTGCAAAGACTCAGGGTCACCCCAGAAAGGGCATGTGACATTATTGTGGCATGTGTGATTCTTCACAACATTGCCACAATTAGAGGAGAACACTGTCCTTCTGAACCAAACATCAGCAGTGATCCAAACCATGAACATCCTGACCCTCCCACGGACATACAAGATGGAAGAGCAGTCAGAGACACCATATGTCACAATCATTTCTTTTGACCCATCACCTCAACATGTTGAAAGAAGAATAAACAGATTTTTTGTTCAACTGGCTTTATTGGTCGCCTGTATTTCCTGTACACAAAGTATTAAAAGATGTAAACCTCATAAAGTGTCTCTGTTGCTTCCTCCTCTGTAACAGCTGTCAATGTTTCTTCATTATTTTCCTGTAGTAAAGAAATAGACAACATTGCTGTTCTACTGTAAACTCATATAATCTGTGGAGTATTACTCACAACTGCATGTTGGTCTGGCTCAACAGGAGGCTGCACCAGATGCAGTACACCACCACCATCAACTGATAGAATATGAGGTTTATACAGGTCACTTATAACTTACAAGGGACCAAATGGCAATTAACAAACATACCAAGCACCTTACACTTCATTGTCATTATGCTCTCAAAGACAACCAAGACTGAGGGAAGGCAAAATCAGTCGGAAAATAACTTCACTACAAAATAATTCATTATGGTAAAGAGTTTATCAAATGAATGTGTCGCACTGCAAAGGTGACTGTGAAGAAAGGATGTATGCACATCATGTATTATTTTGAATTTACCCCTTATGTAGGCACTTGTGTCTTGCGGGGTTATTGCCTCAGAGGATGTCCCCGCAGAGATGCCTTCGGCCACAGGGCGCCCACTGTTTTGGCTGAGGGCCAACTGCTCAGCCTCTGTGAGTGGTGGTGGTGGAGGACCCCCACCTGTTTTTCGGGCCTCCGCTTTTTTTCTGTTGGCTATAACGGGCCACATTTGAGCATACAGAGTAAGCAAATATGTACTTGTAATGTGCTCAGATAATTTCAATAAGTGCTTACAGAAAGAAAATTAATGTAGCCTCTAACTGCAATTGATTTACATCGGACAAACAGACCAAGCACTATGGCTCATAATACAATTACACCTTACCTGTTTGGACTATATTTTTATATTTCATTTTTACTTGCTGCCAGGCACGTTTGGGGCCTGTTGGGTTGCACCTGCGCTCACATCACATCACAAAATAAAATGTATAAAATAACAAATAAAATAACATATGTTAAAATAACGTGTTAAATGGGTGGAAATCCCTCGATCAATGTTTAAATTAACACTCACGCATTGACTCTGTCGGCTATGTTTTGCCATGCATGCTTTTGCAGCTGTGGCTGTGTTACTTTTTTCCGCGGAATTTGCATGTTATCGGCATATGCTGCCATCAGAATTTCGGCCTCAAGCGCTGTGAAATACATTGACCGCGCCTTCTTTCCCTCCGTCTCCATGGTGACTCGCTTAATCTGTTCTCCGCTTATCAGGGCTTTATGTATCCTCGTCCGCGCGCTTCACTTGGGGTTAAAGCAACTCCGCGTTGACTGAACTAATTGTTATCAGCCTTTCTGAAACGGAATATTCCGAGTTGGACAGTTCGGGGTTACTCAACCGTGAGTGTCGTTTTTCACTCTGAGTTTTCCAAACCGGCTTCCTGAAACAGGGCCCTGGACTGGGATTTTATAAAAATATTCTACAGTACATCAAAAACGAAAGAAAACCATTAACCACCATATGAACATTACCTCTGAAGTTACAGCGGTTTTATTAGAGACACAGCTAAGCGTTTAGCATTTTGCATAATTTTAAAAAGTTTAAATTTGTTCAGAAGCCTATTGAACAGCAGAAATTAGGCTTTCTTTTCAGAAGTAAGTAAAAGGAAAAAAAAAACATCAGCCGACAGCGCTGTAAATAATGGTAGTCTTGTGCGTAACAACCAAGCAAATAATGCAGAAAACAGATTTCGGGGATAGACGGGAAACTGTTCTTGAAGTATACAGAGAGAGAGAAAGAGAGAGAGAGAGCTGTGCATGAAGTGTGATTTTATTGTGGTGGAAGCAAAACAGCAAAAGCAAGAGGGAATTCATAACGATGTTTATGTGAAGCTTAGTTTGTATCTTCTTTTGCTGCTGGTTCGGTCAATATTGTTTGGAGAGAGATCAAACTAACAGCTTTAGAATCAGCGCAAAAAGGGCATAAACACAAAGCGCGGACCCGCCGAAACATCATAATCAGTGAGATGTCGCCTTTCTCACCCCGACTGTGTCCGTGCCGTCGGGTGAGAAAGGCGACGTCTCACTGATTCTGATCCGTTGGTGGGTCCGCACTTTGTGTTTACGTCTTTGTGCAGAATCCGTGTACCTGCTCTCATTTACTGTTTTAGCTGTTTGGTGGTTGTCAAAATTTTGTGACGTTTCACCTGAGATTCTGAAATTTCGGGCAAAATACATTTATATAAAAAAATCGATTCAGGATTTTAATGAATCGATATCACGTTATCCAAGCCAGAGTCGATTTTAATCGATGAATCGATTATTAAAACCCACCCCTAGATTTAACCATCAGAAATAACGCTATAGATAGATATAAAACTTACATTTTTTTTCTAAAAATGTAAGGTATATTTTGTAGAATAAATTTTAAAAGCTAAAACACAAATATTCAGATAACATAAGTTTAGTATAAAGGATTAAGAGGGTTAAGCAATGAGTGGTTTCATCCGGATGGAGTAGTCTCACTGGAAGTAATACATGCTTTTCCTGGATTTTTAGTTTGGCTTCTTAAGTTGTTTTTGGGATTAGGTTTCCTTTCAATCTTGAGTTTCCATCACGGTCAAAAAGAACCTAGACAGACAGATATTTCCTGTGACAGGAGGATGTGAAGAGGTGAATCAATTACGCTCAGACAGCAACATGCTGGGGAGAATATAGACTGGTTAAGACATAGAGAGGCTAGAAAAAAACAGCACGGAGCAGAGTGGTGGAGGCCCGGAATAAGGAGGAGTAAAAGGAAATGCAGAGGAGAGAATCAATACACTTGGTTCAATAGGGCGATTGGACTGGGTTTTGCTAAAAAGGAGACTTATTAATGTGTGTGTAGGAATGAATGTGTGTACTATAGTGTGTTTAGACTCATGGTTCTGGGTAGTTGGGTGGATTATACAGGGTGGGCCATTTATATGGATACACCGTAATAACATGGGAATGGTTGGTGATATTAAAGTCCTGTTTGTGGCACATTAGTATATGTGAGGATCAGTGTTGGGGAGTAACGGAATACATGTACCGCCGTTACGTATTTAAAATACAAAATATGAGTAACTGTATTCCGTTACGGTTACGTTTAAAAAGGTGGTATTCAGAATACAGTTACTTTGTTGAAATAAATGGATTACACTGCGGTACTTTCCTGTTTCATATTGTCACGGGTCAGGACTGTTTGGGTTTTGTTTGACAGCTACGTTCTGTTGTTCCAGGCGGCAGCGTTATGGTTGCCATGGTTACAGGGCGACGCTCTCTCTGCGACTGTGTGTTTCCTGGGTGAGAGAGCGCCTTTTTGTTGTTGTTGTTGTTGTGCTAAGCTAACAGGCAGAATGCTACAAGCATAGCCCTAAAGAATGTAGCATCATGGGCAGTGTAGTCCGTGTTGCAGGGAGAATGGACTGCCATACCCGTTATGTGTCTGTGAGCGCGAGGAGGGAGAAAAAGGATAGTAGAAAGGTACGAGTTGTCATCGAGCAAAAACGGGAGCTGGAAGCATGTAAATATAATAATAACCACTTCAGCCAAGAAGAGTGCCTGACGAGCCCAGTTGTAAGTAAGCTATTAAGACTCGACTGTACACCGTGTTTGTGTTTTCCTCCAAAAACAATAAGTTCCGTTGGAGCAGTCTTTCAACGCCTCTCTGTCTCTGGCAAGAAAAGTTGACCCACACAACAAAGTAAAGCTATTTTTCGGCTACGAGCAGACAGGGACCGCGCCGTATTAGTCAGAGGTCCCTTTACTACAGTTCGGAGTCGCGGACCTTCAGTAATAGTAATAAATCACACAGCAATAGTACATTCACGTAGTTGTAAAAAGCATGATAATATATTAAGTAATCCAAAGTATTCAGAATACGTTACTGTCATTGAGTAACGTAACGGAATACGTTACAGAATACATTTTGGGGCATGTATTCTGTAATGGAATGCATTTTAAAAGTAACCTTCCCAACACTGGTGAGGATGCAAACTCCTCAAGTTGGGTGGTGACCATGGTGGCCATTTAGAAGTCGGCCAACTTGGATACAACTTTTGTTTCTTCAATAGGAAGAGGGCCATGTGACACATCAAACTTATCGGTAATGTCACAAGAAAAACAAAGGTGTGCTTGGTTGCAACGTAACTTTATTCTTTCATGAGTTATTTACAAGTTTCTGACCGCTTATAAAATGTGTTCAATGTGCTGCCCATTGTGTTGGATTGTCAATGCAACCCTCTTCTCCCACTCTTCACACACTGATAGCAGCACCGAAGGAGAAATGCCAGCACAGGCATCCAGTATCCGTAGTTTCAGGTGCTGCACATCTCGTATCTTCACACCATAGACAATTGCCTTCAGATGACTCCAAAGATAAAAAAAAAAAAGTCTAAGGGGGTCAGATCGGGAGACCTTGGGGCCCATTTAACTGGCACGACGACCAATCCACTTTCCAGGAAACTGTTCATCTAGGAATGCTCGGACCTGGCACCCATAATGTGGTGGTGCACCATCTTGCTGGAAAAACTCAGGGAACGTGCCAGCTTCAGTGCATAAAGAGGGAAACACATCATCATGTAGCAATTTCAAATATTCAGTGGCCTTGAGGTTTCCAAGGCAGCACGGTGGCACGGTGGTTAGCACTGTTGCCGCACAGCAAGAAGGTCCTGAGTTCAATTCCAACATCAGGCCGGGGTCTTTCTGTGTGGAGTTTGCATGTTCTCCCCGTGTTTGCGTGGGTTCTCTCCGGGTACTCCGGCTTCCTCCCACCGTCCAAAGACATGCAACTTGTGGGGATAGGTTAATTGGATAATCCAAATTGCCACTAGGTGTGAATGTGAGTGTGAATGGTTGTCTGTCCCTATGTGTTAGCCCTGCGACAGACTGGCGACCTGTCCAGGGTGTACCCTACCTCTCGCCCTATGACAGCTGGGATAGGCTCCAGCGCCCCCCGCGACCCTGAAAAGGATAAGCGGAAGCGAATGGATGGATGGATGGATGGATTGAGGTTTCCATTGATGAAGAATGGACCCACTATCGTTGTACCCCATTTACCACACAAAACTATCACTTTTGTTGTTCCAACAGTCTTGGAGGGATCCATCCAATGTGGATTAGTGTCAGACCAATAGCGGTGGTTTTGTTTGTTAACTTCACCATTCACATAAAAGTTTGCCTCATCACTGAAAAAAATCTTCTGCGTGAACTGAGGGTCCCATTCCAATTTTTGTTTTGCCCATTCTGCAAAGTCTGTGCGCCGATCTGGGTCATCCTTGTTGAGATGCTGCAGTAGCTGGAGTTTGTAAGGGTGCCATTTGTGAGTAGCTAATATCTGCCGAATGGATGTTCGACTAATGCCACTCTCCAGTGACATGCGGCGAGTGCTACGCTGTGGGCTCTTGCTTAATGAAGCTAGGACAGCCAGTGATGTTTCTTCATTAGTGACAGTTTTCTTGCGTCGACATTTTGGCAAATCTAACTCTGAACCAGTTTCACGAAACTTAGCAAGCAGTTTGCTAACTGTAGCATGGGAGGTGGGTGGTCTTGTAGCATTGAAATCTGCTGCAATGAACCGGTTACTGCGTTTACCAGATATCAACACAATTTCGATCCGCTCCTCACGTGTTAACCTCCTCGACATGTCAATGGCTGTGAACAAAGAGAATCTTGTAAATAACTCATGAAAGAATAAAGTTACGTTGAAACCAAGCACACCATTGTGTTTCTTGTGACATTACCAATAAGTTTGATGTGTCACATGGCCCTCTTCCTACAGATTGAAAGAGAAGAAAGGGGAGGTGGGCAGGGTAAGTTTAAAAAACAAATCATTCAATAGCAACAGAGAGATAGGAAGGGACAACAAATCAAGCCCACCCCGAGGCCGATTCAGTCATTCAGAATTTATTTTCTCTAATTGAGTCACATCTTTTTATTTAATATGAATCACTTTAGATCTGCTCTTACTCTTGTTGTTGGCTGTTTGTTGGAACTGTGTTTACATGGCAATGAAAAAATTCGTATCTGACCTTTTCTTATTGTAATGATGTAAATTAACCCAACTTTCTTTGCACTGAACTTGACTGAACCCATTTGCCTAACAAGTAACCCACGAGTGACTCCTAATCACTTGTGTTTATACACTGCTGTACATCCATCAGATACAGTGCAGGAAACAGATTGTCAGTAGCCGTGTTCTGTAATTTATGTGTAGATAGTGCTAGGGGATTGCACTCCATCCTGCAGTCTTTCTTTTTTTCCCCTGTTCTTCTGCAATTTTTAATCTGGAAGTCTGGTGGAGAACCCCTTTTAACCTCTTAACATCCAACAGTGGACCACTTCAGGGTAATGGCAGGGTTAGGCTGCATTGTAGCCACCTATAAAACATGCATAGTTTGAGAAGCTCGACCATATCTTTCTAGTCAAATTTGAAATGCATTTTGACCTTTATTCTGCTTAACAATTCCTCTACTTTAAATATTTTCTATGGGCGTTTCAAATAAGCAAAAAATAACCCCAAAATCATATGTTGGATTAGATCAGTGTTTCCTAACCACTGTGCCGTGGAAGATTATTTGGTTTCTTTTTTTTTTTTGGTTTTGGTGTAATGTATTGGAGGTAATAACTTTGAGTATACAGGATACATGGATGATGGTTAGGGTGCAGTTGCTTTTACACCTGTGGTTCATGAATGGAAATTAATCTGACCTGCAAATTTGGATTCATCAACACTAGGGCACAAAGGTTTTAAGGATTTGCTTGGCAGTTCATTCAACCAAGAAATATTCTCTTATTTGATAATGCTGGTCCATTAAATAAACAACAGATTATTTGGTTTCATCTGATTGGTACTCTAAGCCAGCGATCCCCAACACCCGGGCCGGTAACGGTCATTTGAGGCTCGGGTGAGAAATTCATGGTTTTCAGGGTTTTTAGCGTTACTTTTTTAATTGCTTTTAACTCTGTTTCCCTGGGTCTTTTCCCGTGTGTTATGAATAAATCATCTTCTTTTTGGTACCAGTTCTGGTTTTATTTTGTTGTATTTATCCGTGACACCTTAAAGGCCGTGAAAATATTGTTGGACATAAAATCATCTTCTTTTTGGTACCAGTACTGGTTTTATTTTGTTGTATTTATCCATGACACCTTAAAGGCCGTGAAAATATTGTTGGACGTAAAACGGTCCGTGACGCAAAAAAGGATGTGGACCGCTACTCTAAGCGACCAGCGTGAGTAACGGGCAGAACAATTACATTCCCTTCCACTAGAGGGCAGTACAACTTCTTTCTCCAGTTAAATGGGTTGCCAGCTGCCAGTAAATTGGAAGAAGAAGAAGAAATTACATAGCCATGCTGCGAGTGAGACAATGCAGCACATAATATCGATAGGTAAATATTTGGGGGGAAAAAATAGTCAGTCTCACCTGATGTGTTTTTTGTGTAATTATTGTAATGGGAAATATGTGCCTTGGCTCCAAAAGGTTGGGAAACACTGGATTAGATGTAAGGCTAATCCTTAAGGCTAAATAAATAGGTCACTACCAGCAGATCGTTGGAAAAAGGTTAAGCCCCTTACAACTTGTCATGATCCTGGGTCTTTTGACCCAGCGTTTTAAGTTTGAGTTTATTTTGTTCATTAGGTTATCTAAGTTCATTTGGTTATTAGACTCCTTGTGTTTTCTTCCCCTGTATTTAAGTTTCCCCTCACCCTTCGTGTTTCATGCTGCGTGTCTTATGTTATCAAGTTTGTATTATCATGTCTGTCTCATGTTTCCTGTTTTATTTTGAAGGAGTTGTGTGTTCTTTGTTCATTGTATTTAGTTTCACTTCCCTTGTCCTGTCATTAGGCTCATGTCAGTCAGCTGTTTCTCCATGTGTTCCCACTTCCCCTAATCACCTCCTGTGTATTTAAGTCCTCTGTTTTCAGTGTGTGATTGTCAGGTCGTCTGTTGTCCACGCCATGTTTCCCATGCTTCCGAGTTCCTTGTCTAGGTTTTTCTTATTGTTTGTTTAGATTTCCCAGTTTAGGTTTGTGTTAATTTTGCTTCAGTTTGCCTTGCCCTTTGTTTGTACCTTTTTTACCAGCCATATTAAACGGCTCGCTTTTGGTTAACATTCAAGTTTTGTTCCCTGTTCCTTGGAGTCTGCATTTTGGGTCCTTTTTTCAATTCATACAGTCTGCCCTACTGGTACTTTAGTTTTGTATATTTTCATATGTAATTAACCCGATTAGGTATAAGCCATCATTTATTAACCCAAGCCCAAGTTTTGAAGGAAAAAGGTGCTTTTCTACACTGAGGATTTGGGAGAGAAATTTTCAAAAGCCAAATATTACATAGTCTGATAGTTTTAGGCTTCTCAGGATTAATGGCTGTGGCGGAGGTGTGGTCCCGGGCGTGGCTGCAGGGGAGGAGTGGTGCAGTGGGCTCAACGGGGCGGTGCTGGAGATGCCGGCGAGAACAGCTGATGGCGATTTGGACTGATAATGATTTCCTTCCGTTTTTATAGTAAGACGGAGAGGGAAATCAGCTGGGACCGACAGCTGTCAGACTGTGTTTATATCATAACCTGGGAAAACTATAAATAAATGTGGAAGCTGGTGATAAAGACCTGTGTGTGTGTGTGTGTGTGTGTGTGTGTGTGTGTGTGTGTGTGTGTGTGTGTACCTGTGTATAGTGCATTTCACTATGGCATATATTTCAAAATAGTTTAACCACTGAGTCTGTGAAGGTTCTCAGTCATCCAGGTCATCGTAGTCTAAGGAGCTTGGAAAGAAAAGCATCTGGACTTCTTTAAGTTGCTTGAAAACGTTTCACCTCTAATCTGAGAAGCTTCTTCAATTCTAAGGTCAAATGGTGGAGAGTGCCAGATTTAAAACGCATGTAGGTCACAATCATCCAAGGTTTGAACTCATTGTGGAACCTAGCCCCACCCTATCATGTGATTTCCAAATGGCCCAGGATGTGACGTGGTGTTAAGGCATCTTGGAAGGGATCTCAAAACTGGATTATACATGGCAGACAGTTGGTGTCGTAAGCCACAGAAATCTGAAACATGCCTCTAAAACATATAAAATGCAATGGATTGTTATCCATACAGATTACAAATAGCTTCTTAATCAATTCCCAAGACTATCAACCAGAGGACTCATGCCTTAATGAGATCTAGGCAACAAAACTATGGTGGGCAAAGAAAGGACCTTCAAAATCCTCCAGGTCACCTCCAGCTCTACCAGAGGATTCAGGTAGGGGTTCTATTTTAGCCACATGCTAAAGAAATTTGGCATTTACTTTATAGCTTTTCATATAATTTCCACCTTGTTTGGAACACCCAGATAAACAAACTTTTAACAGAAACTGTAGTGTGCAGCATCACAGTATATCCTCTGCAGACCAGGGTTTTAATAGTTTTGCAATTTTCATTAGTTTTTATTTAGTTTTGACTTCAATTTTATATCAGTTTTAATTAGTTTTTACCAATTGTTTGCTAGTTTAGTTTTTATTTTTTTTGAATATCCTTAGTTTCAGTTTAGTTTTAGTTGTTTTTGCAATAATTAAGTGTAACAAAATCCCAGTTTTATCATATCAGTCATGCTCTTCTGCTTATCCTTGGGTATGTTGCTATTCCAGCTACTGCACCCCTGGACAGGTCACCTGTCTGTCGCAAGGCTAACACACAGAGACAGACAACTCACATTCCCACCTATGGGTTCTTTAAATAAATAAATTGGGGCAGATGAACAACCATTGATACCAGGCAACTATAAATGGTATATCTTGGCCCCAATGAGACTATTAACTCTTGCAGCACCGGGTGTTCGTAATTTTGGTTCAAGTGAATTGATAAACTTTTTGAAGGCAATTGACTCACACAGTTGTGTAGATATCCCAGTCCTGTTGTTTCACGATGCATCACGCTGCCTTGCCTGGGTTTAGCTTCTGTTTCTGGGGATGAGGGTTGAGTGTGCTCCCTTACCTTCTCAAGATAAGCTAGGTTAGCCTTCTTGTGTGATCTTTTCAAGTGCACTTTAAGGTTTGTGGGATTTTTTTCCCTTTAGAAATGTCCCTCATAATTTGTCTCTTTCCACTACAATAATAATGGATTGGGTTTATATAG
Source organism: Rhamphochromis longiceps (assembly GCF_057381845.1). Taxonomy (NCBI): domain Eukaryota; kingdom Metazoa; phylum Chordata; class Actinopteri; order Cichliformes; family Cichlidae; genus Rhamphochromis; species Rhamphochromis longiceps. The sequence goes on from NC_140558.1 coordinate 15,668,095, forward strand.
CGCTTTTCAAGGTACCCAAAGCGCTTTACAATGCCACTATTCATTCACTCTCATATTCACACACTGGTGGAGGCAAGCTACGGTTGTAGCTAAGACTAATAGTAGTGATTTGCGACATGAAGAGAACACAGACGATGCAAAATAAGAAGTGACAGTAGGGAGACAGAGGAATGAAATGGTAATTAATCTTATTAAAGAAAAATGAAGGACAACAACGGGTACCATAGTCCTTAAAAAAATAACAGCAAGGAAAAAGAGAGCAAGATAGAGAAGAAAACAAAGAAAAAGTGAGAGATGAAATTAGTGAATCAGTTAACGGTTAAGAAGAAATGATGAAGGAAAGAAACAGATGATCAGTAGAGGGATGCGTCACAGGATTCATTAACACTGGCACTTCATCCTGAGGATTGGGTTACAGTTAAATCAGCAGGATTTAAAGAGTCAAATAAAAATTGAAAAAGAAACATTTGAAACATTATATAATTTCCTTATCACTGCTAAACCCATTTTCATAAGGAACATCTTTAATAGAATTATTACTGAGGCTGACAAGGACCACTGGCAAATACATTTCAGATTAATTATGCGTTTGTAATGAACACATGGAAGGAAGGGAAGGAGGAAGGTCAGCAGGAAGCATAGTTAAAAAAAGAAGAAAAGGGGTTTTAACTTTCCTTCTCCGATAACTTATAGCCATGTATGCTTCTCAAATGAAGTTTGGAGCCCAGATTTACAATGAAAACACATTTAAAACTCACAATAAACCAATAAAAGCCTATTACATTGAAACCAAAGTAAAATGCTAAACTAATTTCCTCTACATGAACCTCCAGCTGCATAGAACTGCATCATTTTATAAAGAACAGAGCAGTCGATAGCTATTTTATTATTATGGGCTGTATGGATAGCAAATGGATGAAAGTATGAATGCATATCCCCCCTAACCCTACTTAACAGTCATTTTTTCCCCCTTCTTATGATAACTTCTAGGAAGCAGCAAGTTACTATAATCCACTGACTGATTCATTCACTTGTTTAGACCATTGCATAATGTTCCTGTTCCTGATTCATGTAGAGTCATTCTTCTCCCTGCATCTTCTATGACTGAATTTTTGTTTTATTTTTAGTACTTTTTTGCAAGATCCAATCCATGTATATACATTTGGTGCATAAGACTATAACAAGATCTATGGAATCTCCTGGTATTCCTGCAAAAAGACACGAAATATTGTTGCACCAAGCTATCAAACTGTAGACTTTGATTAGCAAGGGATGTGTTTGTCTTATGAAATTGTGATTATGACTGTGATATAATAGACATCTTGTTATAGGTCATATAAGGAAGTGGACTGTGAACACCTATCATCCCCAAGCCCCCAAGACAGAACTTGAGTAAAGCAGTTTTGCTTCACTGGTTATAGTTTGTGCATTTATCACATGAGAAACACAATAACAGTGAGATGAGCCGTGTGGAAAATAAAGGAGGATCCAAACTCAGGCACTTGTAAAGGTGTGATGGTGGTTTATTAAACACAAAATAAAAATGGACAAAAGGTGAACCAAACAAGGACTAAACTAGACTGGGAACAAACTGACTACAGAACACGAACCTGAACATGAATGAAAGCGAGCAGAAACACTTGGTGGTTGACAGCAGGGAAACACACAGATGACGCAGGGTGGAATACACAGACGGACCAGCAACTACAATGACAGAGGACACGACTTAAATACACACAGAGAAACACAGGGGAATTACACACAGGTGGTGGACACAGCTGGGAATAATCAACAAGACGAGACAGAGGTAAAACTGAACACACTCACATGAGACGCAGACCTTCACAATAAAACAGGAAACGAGAACACTATACCAAAATGCAGACCTGACACTGAGACAGACAGAATGACACATGGAACCTGAACTAAACTAAACATGAGATACAACCGAGAACAAATCCTTAAACATGAATAAACAGAAACATAGAAGTCTAATAATAATACTCAAAGCGCCCAAAACCACAAAAAACATTCAAAAATAAACTAATCAATCAAAACTCAAAATACTGGGTTGAAACTGACCCAGAACCGTGACAATAACTGGAGAAGGAATGACTGCACTGTACATTCTAATTACCTTAAAAAGAAAGTATGTAAACAAGTACAGTGGAATAGGAACTTATTTTGTACTAGCAATCAATGTTTATAGTACATTTTACTTGCACTTAAGTTTTTAGTTACATTATGAAAACTGTACCGAATACTTTAATATTGCACTCTTAAAATAGTAACGACTACTCAGAATGACTACTTTTTATCAACTTACGTGGAAATTTCTGCAACCAGTGCTGTTCCGACAGGTCAAACAAGACAGGCAATTCAGTTCAATTCCATTTTATTTATGATTTAAAATCATTTTAAGAGCATCTGGAAACATTTATTTAGCTATGTTTAAACGTTTGATTTTGTAGAAGTCTGTTATTTTCTACCCCAGGCAGAGCATCAATCACTGAATAAATGTGTCTTTCATGACATTAGGGTTGTCCAAGTAAAGAAAGCATTAACAGTCCAGATGTACTGTAGCTTAATCAGTGACAGCAACACTAAAACAACAGCAACACTAGAAAAGCGCTATATGAGAACCAGTCCATTTACCATTTACCATCTCTGCAGTCAGTGCAGTCATTATTTGCATGGAGTCAACTGCTGTAACACCTGGAGGACCGAACTGCATTCACTTTGTCAACTTCAGCTAAACATTAAAATTTATTGGAGTTAATATAATGTTTTTGGCCACTCAAGGGGCCGGGAAAGGGTAGTTATATTCATCCATAGATGAATGTGACGTTAATAGTCTTGCTGTACAGCAGCTATTAGTTATTACTTTGTGCAAATCCAGGGGCACCTCCAGAATGTTTTCATAGGGGTGGCCATATGGGGGCCACTAAAAATATTGGGGTGGCACATCAAAAACAGAATTTCTAGATTTATTATGCTGTTGTCAAATATAGGTTACTTGGAAAAATAAGGCCAGTGCACCATCATCAATGACATCTCAGATCTTAAATGCTTCTAAAGAACAGTGGAGCAAAGAGCCAAGAAGTTTACCAAGGCCTTATAATTGAAACACATCATGGTGGGAAAAAAACTCTACATATAAGAATACTTTTTGCATTCATCAATTGTTCCATTTATTTCCGATTGACCAGTTGCATGCTGAGTAATTGTATGCGTGTAAATTTTGACTGTTTTGCTCATCTTAAAGTGATGACAACACACAGATCAAATTTGATCTGATTTAACATCACTTTAAAATGTCATGAAGCAAGAATGCCTCCATTGTTAAATGCCTTTTGCCTTGACACTCTCCCTTTGTGTCTCATCCTTACATCCTCAATTTGTCTCTCTCGGGTGAGGTTCCTAGGTGCAAAGAGAGGAATTAGAGCTGTGTTAATATTAATGTGTGGTGGGGAATATAGCCAATACTGTAAAGTGATTTGAGTATAGATAAATAATAATATATTAATGCTTTCAGTTCACTCAATTATAAATCCAAGGATTAGATTTCTGGAAGTGAAAGAACATATGCAAGTAGATCATTTCTTTACCTACTTGACAAACAAGCTTTGAGGATTTGCTTAAAATACCAATGCAACCCACAAACTGCAGATCGTCAATACAAGAAATTCCGGTCAGGCCATGCTGGGTTATTGTGTGGAACAAACCTAAAATGCTATGCAACTCGAGTGTCGCTGTAATTAAACTAAAATTGCACAAACACAAAAATGCTTTAAGAAGTGTTTATTTTTCATGTTGAACTTTTTACTTCAAACTGTACTTGTAAGTTCCTTTAAAGTACACAATACAGATTTGCACAGTTTCTTCTACAGTTTATGGTGGGCTAGCTGTATCCCTCATATGCATTTCTAAATGTGTCCCTTGACAAAACTCAGGCCAAAGGTAACGGGAGCTAATAAGAAGGTGAGTGCTGAGAGAGGCTGAGATCAGGACCATGGGAAACTGCAACAAAAGAGAAAACAATTACTTAACTGTGAGGAAGCAGTGGTGAGAAATGAGACAGAACTACACTCAACAAAAATATAAACGCAACACCTTTGTTACTGCTCCCATTCCCCATGGGATGGACGTAGAGACCTAAAATTCATTCCAGATACACAATATAACCATCCGTCCCAAACAGTGGTCACAAATCAGTCCAAATGTGTGGTAGTGGGCACATCTGCTATATTGAGATAATCCATCCCACCTCACAGGTGTGCCACATCAGGCATGTCATGATCTGACATCATGAGTAGTGCACAGGTGTACCTCAGACTGCCCACAACAAAAGGCCACCCTGGAATGTGCAGTTTTTTGCGCTATTGGGGGTCTGGGGACCCAGAACCGGTCAGTATCTGGTGTGACCACCATTTGCCTCATGCAGTGCAACACATCGTCGCATGGAGTCTATCAGATTGTCAATTGTGGCCTGTGGAATGTTGGTCCACTCCACTTCAATGGCTGTGCGAGGTTGTTGGATATTCGTGGGAACTGGTACACGCTGTCGTATACGCCGGTCAAGCACATCCCGAACATGCTCAATGGGAGACAGGTCAGGCTAGGTAGCGAGGAAAAAAAAACCCATCGAAATATGTAACACAGAAGGATAATACAGGAATACACAGACATCAACACACCATAGCAACATGGGACAGCAACATGGGAAAGAGTTCCAGTGTGTACATCTGATCTGGGACCGCTGCAATCTTTCGACTGGGCCTCCAACTGACCCGATGTCCACATCAGAGGGGAGGTAAAAGCGTTGGAGGTGGTGTTGGATCCGGGGTAGAGAGGGTGATGCGTCAGTGAGTGCTTATCAGTATCAGTATATGTATGTGTGTGCGTGTCCATAGTTCAGCTGAGACAGTGTCCTACGCCCTGCCAGGCTAAGTAAACAGTCTTCCAGCCAACCCAGGTGGCCTTGCATGGAATAGGAAGGAACAGACTAAACACAGTCGTTATCAGGGTGTTTTGTTCAGCTCCGGCCTTGCAGCTGGCACCAAAGGGATAAGTGATGGTATTTTTTACTTTAGTGCGAACAGCTCATATGAATTTCAAAGCAGTTCTACAGTCCAACACTGGTCTCTCAATCTCCCGTTGGAGAGACGTGAGCTTCGCTATACTTGCGTTCTGTGATGTTGTCATTTCTTGTGCTCAAGGAGCCAATTTCTGAGAACTCACAGCAGTGTGCCTCCCCGAGATGTCATCCAATTTGCTCCCAGAGATGTTATTCCGGGCTAGCCCTTCCGAGATGTATCCAGTCTGCAGTCAGAGATCTTATTCTGAGTATTCACAGCAGCCGTAGCCTCTCCAAGATCTTATCCGTGCTGACTCAATGAGCCCATTTTGAGAAACTCACGCCTCTCCCATCATTCAAATCCCAGCAGGCAGCCTTGTGGGGGTTTGAAGAGCCGGTTCCGCTTTCTTAATTCGTCGATAAGTCAGGGCCAAGCCAGCTCCGATCAGCCAGAACCCTGTTACCATGGTTCCGAATAGGTAGATATCTTCAGCACTCAGGCTCACCCAAGCCCAAACTCCTTGTTGAGAAAGGGGTGTCAATTGCATTTAGGGACCAGTTGATCCAATCCATAATTCCTCTTTTAGGTTTTAGAGAACAGACTGTGAGAGAATGTTCCAGGGAAAATACAAAAAAACCCACGAGACTAGACAAGGACATAAGCAGGGAAGATAAGGGAGAGGAGAAAAAGTGCGTCCGCCTCCTCCGAGAGCCAAAGAAGAATTTTTTTTTTCTTTCTAGGCACCTCCACTGGCATCCAGTCCTTAGATGGCATTGTTATTGGCCAATAACAATTTATCAACAACAGAAATACATTTCACTGCAAATCATGAAGCATGAAAAGTGTCTCACGTGGTGTGTTAGCTAAAACTTCACATGTAAGTGCATTAGCCCAGGGAGCACATGTGGGAATGCTAGCATACTTTCCACAGGCTAACATAGCTAAGGGATCGTTAGCAGGTTCTACGACAAACATCACATTTCCGACAAACATAGTATCCTGACTGGTTTTATACTCAGAAACTGGACTGTGAATCACAAAGTAATCTGCAACTGTGAGACTCACCAGGATATTCTTCAAAGAAAACATTAATTCTGCAGCGCAACGAGTTACAGGACTGAATCTCCACACAGCTTTGCGCATCTAGCTCCGTGCAGGCGGATGCAGTGAAAGAAAGTCACCACGCACAAAACAAACAAAACTCAACACTAAACAAAACAGTAACACTTAGAATTAGAATAAAAATAGAATACAATTGGCAATAAAATAACCATGGGTTACATATGCACCTTCCTCTAACCTTCTATGTTCCTCCTTCCTAAAGTACAACACAGTCATTTTTATTCTTTTTGCAAATCCCACCATCATTTGTCCTTCTGCATTTCTCTCTTTCACACCATACCTAGCCAAGACCTCATCATTACCTCTGTTCCCTTCACCTGCATGTCCACTGAAGTCTGCTCCAATCGCCCATCTCTCTACCTTGGGGACAGTCTACCACTTTATCCAGCTGACTCCAGAATTCCTGTTTGTCTTGTAACTGACATACAGCTTGTTGTCATTATTGCTATATATACAATATTTCAGAGTCCAAAAGTCTGTTTTGTAACGTAGCACCTCAAGTATAAACATTAAACTCTACATGCAGTTTCTCTTGTTTCAGTCTCACCTACCCTCCACTATTCCACAGGCATCTGATTAGTCTGCAGTTTACTTTATCTCAATTTACATAGACTTCACATTGCTGTAAATTGGACTGAATTCATCTGCAGTGATATTTTACAGGCAGACCTTCTATTCATTTCTAGCCTATTTACACTAAGATTAGGTGTTTTCGCTCCGTTTGGAAACTATCCCATCACCCAGGATGTGCACTGATTGTGATGAGTTTGGGGGAGAGGAAGGGTAATGATGACAAATAGCAAAAAGAGCTGAGAACAGAGTTTCTGAGTCTGTGTTTGCCACACACACCTCAGCTGAGCTCCATTTACAGTTCATCAAAGCATACCTCCATCTTATTTGCTCCTAATAAGCAGCCATGTTTCAAGACTTTTCATGTTTTTTTTCCCCAAATGTTCAATATGATCCTGCCTACATTAAGCTCAGGTTTGGGGGGAGAGAGAACAAGGAAGTGCTTCATGAACTCTTCTACTTCCTATTTTCTATTCTGTGCCACTCAGCTGAACTCTATTTGGATTGTATCATTGGATCTCCATCTAATTTCCCTCCTAATTAGTTGCCTTTTAGTTGCAGAGAATGTGCTGTCTTTTGCCCAGTGAAGCTGCTGGAGTCTGCTGACATGCCAGCACTGGAGTGTGAGCAAGAGAGAGAAAGAGTGAGTGTGTGTGCATGTGTGTGTATGCTGTTTGTGAGAGGCTAAATCAATAGCCAATATCAGATAGGGATGTTTAAGGGTCTTTCTCTCCAAGGAGGGAACAGTTAAGGCCTCTTGGAAAAAACGCTCAGGGCGAGGTTCATGTTACACACACAGACACACAAATACAGGCGGGTGTTGTGCTAGTGTGTTGGCAGTGCTTGGACAGCTACGGACTGCCTGTCTACCTGCAGAGAGTGGCTGTGTCCGAATTAACAACAACAACAACAATCTTTATTTATAGAGCACATTAAAAGCCAGGGGCATGCCAAAGTGCTTCATAATAAAACAATAAAACAATAAAATGATTTACACTAAAACATCGGAGTCATATAAGTGTGGGATTATGTTCACAGGTAAAAACCACTAATAGGAATAATCTATAGCACACAGCTATAGCAAAGTAGAACTGTACCATCATACACAGTGATAGAGAACATGGACAACACAACAATAAAATAATAAAATAATTAGCACTATAACGTCAGAGTCATATAAGTGTGAGATTATGTTCACAGGTAAAGACCACTAATAAGAATAAACTATAGCACACAGCTATAGCAGAGTAAAACTGTACCATCAAACACAGTGATAGAAAACATTGACAGCGCAGGACAACGCAAAACAACCAGACACATTAATAGAATAACTCACAAGAAGCGAGGCGAGAATTTAACTAGTAGAAAAAGCAAGTTCAAACAAATATGTTTTAAGCCGTGATTTAAAAGATTGAATAGAATCAGACGCCCGGATGCCAATCGGGAGATTGTTCCACAGCTCAGGTGCAGCTAGAGCAAACGCTCGATCACCTCTAGACTTCAAGCGAGATCTGGGCTGAACCAACAATGACTGTGAGGAAGATCTTAAGGCCCTCGTAGGAAGATATGAATTTAAGAGTTCCTTAAGATAACTTGGCCCTGTGTTATTAGTAATTTTAAAAGTAAACAACAGAATTTTGAATTGAATACGAAATTTCACAGGCAACCAGTGCAGATCAGCAAGGACGGGAGTGATGTGAGCAAACTTCTTAGTTTTAGTTAGAATGCGTGCAGCGGCATTCTGGACTGTCTGTAATCTATGTAAAAGGGTAGAGTGGAGACCATAATAAAGTGAATTACAGTAATCTAGTCTTGACGTTACAAAGGCATGGATAAACTTTTCCAAGTCATTGTGCGGGATGTAGTGTTTGGCCTTGGAAATAAGGCGAAGTTGGTAGAAACTAGATCTGACGACAGCAGATACTTGTTTATCAAGTTTAAATGAGCTGTCAAGTAGCACACCCAAATTCCTAACAGTGTCAGGGAAAGAACTAGTGAGAAAACCAAAAGCATCATGAAGTTTGGCACGAAGAGCGTCACTGCCAAAGATCATAATTTCAGTTTTCTTATCGTTAAGGATAAGAAAATTTGCCAGAAGCCATTGCTTGACCTCACACATGCACTCTCGAAAGTTACTCACGGACATAGCTAGATCATCATTCAGCTCAAAATAGATCTGGATGTCATCGGCATAATAGTGAAAGGCAATGTGGTATTTCTCAAAAATGACACTTAAAGGAAGTATATACAGTGAGAACAGGGTAGGGCCTAACACAGATCCCTGGGGGACACCACAGCAAACAGGTACAGCGGAGGAGGAGGAGGTGGCCAAGTGAACCGAAGAGAGCCGATCGGAGAGGTAAGATTTAAACCAATCCAAGGCAGCGCCCTTGATGCCTACAGTGTGCTCTAGTCTCGCCAATAGTATGTTATGGTCAACCATGTCAAATGCCGATGAAAGATCCAATAGCACTAGGACAGAGGGGCGTCCATTGTCAGCCATTAGTAAAAGGTCATTAAAAACTCGGAGCAGTGCTGATTCAGTGCTGTGGTGTTGTTTAAAGGCCGATTGATATTTATCATTAATGTTATTCTCATCCAGGTAGGTCTGAAGTTGAAGCAGAACTACCTTCTCAAGAATTTTAGCCACGAAGGGAAGTTTGGAAATCGGCCTATAATTGGCATAATCATTTTGATCAAGGTTACTTTTTTTAAGAACAGGTTGGATTATAGCATGTTTAAGAGCTGATGGTACAGTACATAGCCGGACAGCAAGGAGGAGTTCAATATGGAATTAAGGGGAAGGATGCTCATAAGGACACTACCTACCTACGTCACAAGGTAGTGTCCTTAGACGGACGGGTAGTCAGGAAGTGAGCGGCTGTGGACAGCCCCCTTTTTTTCTCCATAGAAACTTTATTTAACAAACAATGAGTATCCAACATAACAGATGGGCTGTGGACAGCCTCCTAGTCTTCAACTCCGCCCTTGCGTGTTTTTCCGGTCACTAGCGCCACAGCGCGAAAACTTTAAAATGGACCCAGAAATGTCGCTCCGTTGTGTGGACAATTTTATTTCTCGAGGAGCTAGAAAAACCTTATCGTCGTCGCCCGCACGTTTTGTACCTTAGGCTCATCAGAGACAATCATATCCAGGAAAAATAATTTCCTTTAATGTACTTAGCTAATTACACGGATAATTGAATTATTGCCAGCGTTGTGCCAAAAGTGTTCGCCTGCCGAAACTGATTTCCGTGTGCAATATGTGTAATATCTTTGTTTGTTGGTAAATAGACTTCGGTGAACATGGTTTACAAAGGGGTTTTCTATATACAATAATTACCTGTTGTTCAAGTATCTTTATATATAAGTTATAAGTTATAATGTAGGTACACTTGATATATTTGTTGCGCTGTCTGCTGTCCTCTTGACCAGATTACTCTTAAAAAATAAATTTCTAATGTCAACAAGATTGTTTGTGAACTGGATAAATAAAGGATACATAAAAGTCACTGCCAAAAACTAATTGCAGCTTCTACCTTGTTACAGGAATGTTGCTGGTGGCTCAAGGCGACTTGATATCATTAATGAGGGAAACATTTGATATATGTTTCACGCATTATAGACCAACAAGTTATTTATAGCAGGTTAAATATGAGCAATCAGTTTAGGGCAAAAACCGGAAATCAGTTTTTGGCAGACGATCGTTTTTTGGCACAACATCGGTCATTCTTACACATGTACTGTATCATATAAAATATATAAACTAAATATATTTGAAACGTATAGAATCTAATCTTTATCAAACTGTTGTCTGCTACAGAGTTACAAGTATTATACTAATAATATAGCATCCACCATCTCCTGCTTGCATATTTCTGAAATAAGTTGTAAAAGAAACCGTCCAGGAACAGGTCATTCAGGTTAATCCTGTGTGAACAACTGTAAAAGTTGTTTTTTCATTTTTTCATACTGTGTATTTGAAATATTCTTGTTTAATTGTTATTGTTTACTTTATTGCTATCAAATAAATATCCAAGTAATATTGTTCAAAGTTAGCGTTATCTTCGTACATGTTAAAAATGCCTGAAAATCAAATTGAGTTCAGTGACAATTACTGTTTGTTTGAATCAATTTATTAATAACATAAAAACTTTAAACTAATGCAACACATATAACAATGTAACAAATATATTCAAATAAATAAATTTCTCAATACATAACTCATTTTGGAACTAATCTTTCTAGAAGTGAAAACAGTCTGTCGATCCTCTCCCTGCTCTCCTCTCCTCAGCCTCTCTTTGCTGCCTCATGTCCTCTGTGATGAGGTCTGGCAGCTCATCATCCCTGTCTCTTTATTTATAGTTTTCAGGGGTTTTATCGTAAACTCTGTTTCCCTGGGTCTTTCCCTTGTTGTAGCTGTGTGTCTTATTTTGAAAGAAATATTTACACGTTACCATAGTGACCAGAGAGCATTAAGCGGCAGAGAGGAGGATGTTACTGTAAATGTTGGCGCATTTTCAGGAGGATGCTGCTAATAAAGTTACACAATTACACAGTACATTCACGTTTATTATTATATTTGCAAAATACCACAGTTTTTGTCTTGGTCGGATCATTTTATGTGGTTGTATTCATCCGCGATACCTTAAAGGCTCCGTGTCCGACATAAACCGGTCTGTGGCGCAAAAAAGGTTGGGGACCGCTGCTGTACAGCATGACGGTTAATAGGACCGTACTTATATGCATATGATGTGTACATTGATTTATTCTTGTACATCCACGCTGTAGCGGCCCAATTCTTCACCCCAGTGAAGAGGTGATCGTTTTCTCCTCGTTTTAATAAATTAAGCCGTTTGGTCTTTGTTCCCCACACATATCACCAATTCGAAAAAATCAAAATTAGCTGTATGTAAGCGGCAATACATGAAAAACCGCGGGACCCGCGATACAAGCTGGTTTACGGTTATTTTAAATAAAAGAAACATGTCTATGCAGATGCCCAAAGCTTAACAACACGACCGCTATAACAGTTTAACTTTTGTACAACCAGATTTTCATATACTTACATTTGAAAGTGTTTTCCTCTCCTGCTTCGACCACCATCGTTATCAGAAACAAATCTCCTCTATGACCCGCAATGAATCCTGGGATATAGTAGGACACGAAGGATACATCAGACCCATCCTAGAATTCAGGGCAAAGTAGGACGCATTTGTCGCCACATTTTGAGCACTCTTTGAATTTGGACAGCCTTCATCGCGTTGCCGTGACGTCATTGCTTCCAAATATGGCATTAGCGCATCCTTCCCCTGAATTCGGACACGACTAACCCTCAAATTCGCAGAGAGGTAAGATGCATTTGTCACCACATTTTGAGTGCTCTTTGAATTCGGACAGCCTTCTTCGCGTCGCTGTGACTTCATTGCATCCAAATATGCCATTTTAAGCATCCTTCCCCTGAATTCAGACACAGCCATAGTCTGCTGTCAGATGGAGGCAGTGCAAAAAATATGCTGTACAACCAAGTCTGTGGGCTACTCTTGCTTGTCCTGTTGTTCTATGAGCCAACCACAGAGAAGAGCTAGTGTCAAAAACAATGACAAGTATCCAAGGTGTCTGCATTTTGCTGTATTTTTTTTAATTTATTTATTTATTTTATAGCACCATCCATGTCAAGTAATGTACATTTGGGATTTTAGGGGACTGCACAGGATGGTGTTGGTAGGCTATTACATAATTTAAAAAACACAAATTAAACAAACAGGCTCGGTACAATTTATGGATACTGAAATGTAGCTAGGATCCCTGAGAGGTTCTAGAGGGCTGTGTTGTTCATAGCTGTATGTCTCTTTTGCATTAATGAGTGCATGTATGTATGTGTGTGTGTGTAGGCATTAGTCTGACTATTCAGCTGAATGAGCGCACCTGTAAGCAGTGCTATTCCTGTCCATGTGTCTGACTGTGAGTGTATTCGACATTGCAAACCTGTATGTGTGTGTGTGTGTGTGCGTGAGTAGGTGTGTGTGTGTGTGTATCACATCTGTGTTCGTGCACTTGTGTGGGCAGCTGAAGTGTGTGACATTTAATACTTTTGACAAGGAGTCAGTGCAGCCAGGACCAGTGGGAATATTACAAGTCAATATTTCAATACAACACCCACAATCCCCCTCAGCCAAAGAGAGGAAGTGTAAACAGGAGGCGTAATAAGCAAGGGATTTTGTCAAACCAAGGTGATATATGGAGGTTAACAATGTGCTTGACTCTGTATAAAATGATTTTCTATTAATTTCTCCAATTCCTTCATTTTTATCTGTATGTGTACTTGCTGCTGGTGATGCAGCTAGGCTGCATGCTCGCCTTCATGCTGATGAATTTTAGCGGGCTGCGATGTATAGGCTCTAATGCACTGTGACTCTTCTAAATTACTAACATCCTCTCCATACTATAGTAACAACTTCAATTTTCTATTTCAAAATTCATTAAACATAGCATTTCCTGAGATTTCACAATTAATCCTCTGGGGTCCAGGGTATGATTGGTTAATTATATGCAACTATTTACCTAAAAATGCAGCCAATGCATCAGGTGTTTTTTATATAACCATTTCAAACTATTTACAGACCAATCAGGTCTTCCGCATAAAATAACTATAAAATCCAAACATCACAAATCTCTCATCTCAAAAACTCGCTCTCTCTCTTACTTTGGCTTGCTCGCTCTCTCTTGCTGCCGTCACTCGCAAAACTTCCCCATCTTCCTAAACAACAGAATGACATATAATTTTTTTGACTGATCAACATTTTTCCACCAAAATGAAAGGTGCGCTTTTTCCCTCTTTTTTTAGCACCTTGTCTCTTTTAGGTACACTGGCCCATGCATATTCTCTATTCAGTATTCACGGATTCACCTTTGAGGATTTTTCTGCAGAAATCATTTCCAAATGATAAAAAAAAAGTTATAAATTTGGAGATTTTTTTCATAGAGGACATTAAAATATTTGCTAATTTTTTTTTGTTTTCATTTTATTTTATGAGCAGTGTTGGGTAGTACATGTACTGGGGTTACGTATTTAAAATACAAAATCTGAGTAACTCTATTCCGTTACAGTTACCATTTAAAAAGGTGATATTCAGAATACAGTTACTTTGTTGAAATAAATGGATTACATGGCGGTATTTTCCTGTTTCATATAGAGATGGACCGATCCGATATTACGTATCGGTATCGGTCCAATACTGACCTAAATTACTGGATCGGATATAGGAGAGAAATAAAAAATGTAATCTGATCCGAAGTACCACAAAATCACCTCACAAAATGCGCTACTTGGCGTAACCCAGATCGGCGCATCAGAGCAGTATGTGTCACGTGATAGAGCGGCTGTTGTTTGCGAGACCTGTCGGTGGTCTGTTGGAGCGTTTGGAGCCTCGCTACATGCTTCCTAACCGTGGCATTTCATCTCGGCGAAAACTATCCCAGAGAAGTAAAGTAAGTGTGTAAGTTCATCCCTGAATGTTTGCGTAGTATTTCCACATTAAGCTTAACAACTGATATGTTGAGCCACAGCTGGACTGGCCATCGGAGTTCCATATTGTGGTGAAAAGGAAGCAATTTGTCCCGTACTTCATCAAGAATTAAAAAATAGACACAAAGCTGGAGTTATTCTGTCTTTGCTGCGCAGTTGCATCTACTTCTCTCATTCGCTCCCCCTCCCTCTCCTGTTATTACTTCAAACATGAAACTGATCAATGATCAGCTGATCGGCTTTTCTGCCGCAAGTCCCGTCTTTCTTGTTTGTTTATCGCCCATTTTGCGCTAGAAAGAGGAGACCAGCGGATAAACAGCAGCAGCACGTTTAAGCGTGATAAGCTGTTGTTAGAATGTATTTAATATTACTTTCTAGTATCAGCTGATGGTTGCTGGTCATGATATCGGTTTGGATATGTGGTGAGAGGGAAACATGAAGATGAAACCAGTAGATGTCCTTACTGAATCATCAGAGCTGAGCAGGTGATGGAGAAACAGGTTTACCTTTTAGGTGACATGAATGAGTTGAAGGGAAGTTATGAACTGTTTCTGAGAGACAAATAAAACCAGGATCCTTTTCTAAGTAGCTGACAGCTGGTAACTGTGCAGGGGTGGGTCTAGCAAAGTTTTGCCAGGTTGGGCATTAACAGGGAAAGAAGGGGGGAAGAAATATTTTTCTTTGTTATATCATTTAAAAACTTTGAAGAAATAATTATCTGAATCTTACAACAAAAGTGGTCACCTGATTAAATGTATAGAAATCCATTATTGTATATATTAACTAATAAGTCTAATATACCCTAGTAAGCTATAGTACTTTTTCCTTTGGGAAGGTACCATTTGTGCAGTCTGCAATTCTGTTGAAGAAAGATGTTGAATCTATTTAAATATTGTAGAAAAATAATTGATTTCTGTGCATTTGTTTTACATTGCATTAAATTAAAGTTGATTACATCAATTAAGGGCGGGGGGTGGTTCCCTAATTTTTGCTGGGAGTTGGCAACCCTGTTAGTTAAGTTGCTTAATATTTCCACTAAGTACTCTTTAAAATACCAGATTAGGGAGGATGGTGTAGGTTTAAATTTATTAAATTGATCAGTGTTGCTGAACTATAAAATGTTTTGGGTGGAGTGTATTTTTTGCATACAGGTATAACAGAATAGCTCTCTCTTGAGCACTTGAGTAAGAAATTATACAAAATGTAGCAAGATATTTATAAAAAACAGTTCTATTGATTACAAAATACGCTGTATCAGATTCATATCGGTATCGCCAAATATCCAAATTTATGATATCGGAATCGTATCGGACATTCAAAAGTGGTATCGTGCCATCTTTAGTTTAATATATTAAGTCTCTCTGTTTTTAGTAATTCCATGCCAGTGGAAACCCAAACAAAACACACATTAAGAGGCTCTAATGCCTGCGTCTCAATCTCGCAGCCCTTGTCACCCCTACTTGCAGCTTGCATCTTTTTTTCTTTTTTTTTCGCTTGTCCCGTTTGGCTCTTTTGCCATCAGAATTATTGTCTAAAGGCGAAGAAAGATGCCCAACGGATTTACTTTACCAAATGGACCATCCCAGCCTTGCCGTAATGGTCTATTTGATTCACCTTTTATTGTTTATTTTATTTTATTTTTACTTGTTAAAGACGGGACAGACTTGACTGATCTGCTAGAGGGTGTGGGGGGGCCACAGCCCCGTCCTCCAGGGCATGAAGCAGGTATGGAGGAGATCAAAACTCCAGACATCCAGAGGCCCCCAGAACACAAGAGACCAAGGAAGACTAACAGAGGGGCAGCCGCGCCACAGTCCCAGAAAGAGCTGAGGAGAGTCCCAGATGAGGGCTCACTCAGCAGCCGTGGAGCAGAAGCCAGGGGGAGTTGCAGTGACGCGCCCGTGAGCTCCGCCGGCAGCCAGCTGTGCCTGAGTGACCGAGCCCCAGGCCGAGAGGCCGGGGGCACCCCACCTCCGAAGTGGCCCGAGCGAGCCCCAGGCTCTAGGCCCCGATAAGCGGCCGCCAAGGAGTGAGCCGGTGTGTACCTGGACGCCCATCCCCAGACATAAAGAACCACCAACGCACCGATGTCTGAGGGAGTCCGCCACTGGCAGGGGAAGTGGTGGTGGGGGGAGATAGGCCTCCAAACCTTGGAGGGCCTGAGATGTCCCCAGAGAGGTGGCGTCTGATACCCAACCTGACATATAGACACAGACATTCAGGCACACACAGATACAAACATCCATTCCCACCCTCATACTCTACACTCAACCAACGTGGAGACAGACATAAAGAGACGCTGTACACACGATCACACTCCCCAAGCGTACTCTACAAACCGAGTCTAGGTACCCTTGCCCCTGGAGGGGGGAACTGCACCCAGACCCAGGTGGTGTTACCCTTTTCCCTGCGGTGGGGAGAGACAGACCGTCGCGATTCCGCAGCAGCAGGGAGGCCCCACACTCCAGACCGCAGTCGGACAGCCAACTTCTCCTCCCTGCCCCCTTGCTCCAGCAGGCCGCAGAGAATGGGGGTGTGAGAAGACTCCAAACCTCCCTCTCCCCGCCCGCTCATATGTAGTGTTGATGCATGTGTGTTCTAAGGTGCATTTAAAACCCAGGAGGGCATGGAGCTACATGCCAGAGAGCAGCAGGTAAGCGCATAGCCCCACATGATAGCCCTCAATGTCTACATGTATTTAAAATTGGGAAGTGGGCAACGACACCAGGGGTGAGGTTGTACACCCTGATGGTCTTTTGGAAACTGTGTAGCGTGCCCACCCCCAAGATCCTATATGTATGTGTAATGAGAGTGTGAGTAATGTGAATGTCTAAGTTGTGGGATAAAGTTGACGCCTCCCCTGCACCCTGGTGACACACATTTACTCCAAGGCCCTGCATGTGTGGGCGATTGTGGTGGAGCGGGAAGAGGGAGGCAGCTGGAGATGGGGAGGGAAGGAAGGGAGGGGCAAGTGACCCCTCCCTGGGGCCAGCTCCCCCGCTGACCCCAGCAGGCACCCCCATACTCTGCAACCCGCCAGGGAAAGGGGGCCCATCTGGACTGGGGCCTAGTGCAGCAGCGCCGCCCGGCCCCACAGAGCCCGGGACAGCCCACCCAACCCCACCACAGAGAAAATTGCACCCACTTCGTCATCCCACTCATCTTCCAGACTACACAAGACAATAGACGCCCAGGCTGAGATCTTCCTCCACCTCTCCTATATCTCCCCCTCCTGCAGAGTGAGTTCCTGAAGAGAGGAGACCTCCTGCAAGATGTAACAGCCTCCCCCACCAGTTGAAGAGCCCCCCCAGGTGGCTCGATGAGCTGGCGGAACCCTGCGCCAGGGCTGGGCCCCCATACACCCACCCGCCCACAACCCCGGTAACACACCTACCGGGACCCAAGCCCCCAAGGCCCAGCCAGGTCCCCAGCCCAGAGACGGAGCACCCCCAGAACCTCATGCTCGTCCCGGACCCACCCAGGGGCAGCCAGACTACCAGGTCAGTAACCCATGTCCGTCAGCACAGACTTTCCCCTAGCCCCGCTGCACGCAGCCACGAGGAAACCATCACCTAAGAGCCAACAAAGCCCTTAATAGGCCATGACCGCAACCCCTGGTTGAGCCCTCCAAGGAAGATGCTCCCGGGGAATCCCCCGACGCCCCAAGCCTGTCCCTACCCCCACACCAATTACAACAGCAAATGTGGACCCAAACTATGACCCCCCACCCCCACTAGGTGATGGAGCTGATCAATGGAGCCCAGAGCAATTCTGATCTGATGTGGTGGCAGAGGTTGTATCAAGACTAATGTAATCTAATAGATAATTTCTATATTGGTTAGAATTAAGATTATTTTTATTTTTCCAGTTCATGAGGACTGTTTTCTTGGCTATGCATAGGGCAGTGAAAACCATATTGGCTATATTCTTTTCTGTAGTGGCATTATCTAAGCTGCCCAACACACACACTAAAGGGGAAGTTGGAATGTTACAATTCAGACACTCGCGCCAAAACTTCTGAACTGGTGGACAGAACCAAAGAGCGTGGATATAATTGTCCGGTGAATTGGTTTGGCAGTGTGAGCAGTTGTTGGTAGACGTAAAGCCCATCTTGAACATCCGATGACCTGTATAGTGCACTCTATGTAGTATTTTGTATCGAATTAATTGAAGACTGGGATTTCTAATTAAATGAAAGGTTTTTAAGCATATCTGAGACCAGAAGTTTTGGTCTAAGTTAACTGTTACGATTCGGTGTTGTCAGTGTTTTGTTTTAGGCGTGACTGTTATGTGTTTCCTGCTTTACTTTGAAAGTCTGTCTTATCTCAGTGTGTTCAGTTTACGCTTCCTTGTCTCGTCAGTTCTGATTTGCCCCAGCTGTGTTTCCCTCCTGTTGTCCATTCCCTGATTGCTCCCTCTATGTATTTAAGTCCTGTGTTTCAGTTTGTCAGGTTGGCGATCTTTCCCCCTGGTTGTAAATAGTTTGGTGCTTTGATGTAAATAGTTGTCGATACGGTCGTTTTGGGATTTTTGTGGAGACCCGTATTAATCATTTGTGTTGGTTCGCCCTTCTTAAGAGCAGTAAGCGTGGGGGCATTTTTTCCTTACTTTATTTTTCCTGTGTTGAACGCCGGTTGCCTAGGCCAGGGTGTAACATAACTGATAAATCCGCTTCCCATTTTGCAATAGGAAGTGATATTGATTCATCTGTTTTAGAAACCATTCCGTATATTTTGGAGAGTAATTTTGGGGTTTTAAGAGTTAGAAATTGTACCACACTTGGTGGTGTTGTTCCAGATAGGTGTACGTTTGCATGGGATTAATGAAGACTCCGTCAATTTTAGAAACTCCCACCATGCTGTCAGAGAAGAGAAGATGCTTTTGAAGTATTCATGTCGTTGGATATTTGAGCTGATAAATGGTATGTCTGAAATCTCTAGATTATTGCAACGTGCTTGTTCTACATCTACCCAAGGGTCGTCTAAGAGGGTATGTTTTAGTCATCCTGAGATAAACTGAAGCCTGTTGGCTAAGAAGTAGTGCTGAAAGTTAGGTAGTTCTAATCCTTTTTTATCCTTGGTCTTTTGTAGTGTTTTCAAGCTTATATTTGGGGGTTTATTTTTCCAAAGGAATTTGGACCTATATTAATCTAGAGCTCTGAACCAATCTTGTGGCGGTTTAGTTGGGATCATTGAGAATAAATAATTTATTTTTGGTAAGACCATCATTTTTATAGTGGCAGCCTTTCCCATGAGTGATATGGGTAGACATTTCCACCTAGTCAGATCGCTTTCTACCTTCTTTAAAAGTGGGATATGGTTTAATTTAGTTAGATCTGCAAGCTTGGGAGAAACATTAATACCTAAATATTTTATATTTCCTGATTGCAGTGGTGTAGAAGTAGAATTATAGAAGGAGCAATTAATCGGAAGGACTGTAGATTTTGACCAATTATTTGAGTAATCTGATATTCTTGCAAAAGAGTTTATCAATTCAATCACCCCCGAGATATTGGTTTGTGAGTTTTGGAGAAAAAGTAACACATCATCTGCATAAAGGCTGATTTTATGTTCCACGTTCTTGCATTTTCTGAATTCTGTCTAATTTTATGAAACCAGTTTGGTTAGGATGAATTAAGAGAGGGGTTATTTTCTCTAATCTCTTTGAGAGAGCTTTGCAGACTATTTTAAGGTCTATTTATAAGGGATATTGGACGATAGTTTGAGGAATATACAGGGTCTTTGCCTGGTTTTAGCAGGAGATTAATGTTTGCAGAATTCTTATTTGATGGAAGTCTGCTCCTTTTAATTCCCTGCCGCGACTTTTCACCTATTCCTTTTCTTTGAAGTGGCCGAATTTGGCCACAATAGGATGTGGTCTCCCGGCCGCTGCCTGCATGGGGCCGATACGATGCACTCTATCAAAGGCGATGTTCTTCACCGTGTCCTCCGGCAGCTTCAGGTGGGTTTTGATGAAGCTTTTCACTGTAGTCTCCGCGTCTTCTCCAGCAGCTTCTGGAATACCAGAAAATACAAGATTATCACACATGCCATGAGCTTGTAGATCAATAACTTTCTGTTTTATTTTTTTTATTTTCTCTATTGAGCTGGGTAACATTTTCTGTGAGACATTTGACCGACTCCCTTAGCGTGGCATTTTCAGCAGCGAGCGTTTCTACCTGCTGCTGGCTGAATTCCAGGGATTCTCGCAAGGATTTAAATGATTAAAAGTGAAGAATCTCCACCAAGGACAGCCTCACATTGAAACTGGACAATCACTTGTCGATTGACTCCAGTATGTTGGCGATATCTTTGCCAGCTGGTGATGTTGTGCCGGGGGAATCTGCCGGGCGACATCTTTTCGAGGAGGGCGTCATCTTTTCGAGGAGGGCGTCATCTTTTCGAGGAGGGCGTCTCAGGAAGATGCACTATGGGCCTTCTTCATTACGAGATCCTGGAAGCACTGATCGATATAATCTTGGAGAGCCTCTAAACTCTCCCCGTTCTTCTCCAGGGTGTTGGAGATGATTCAGACAAATATTGTTATAAGACAATTGATAAGTGTATTTGGTAATACTGAAGCTTAAAGGAATTTGTTCAATTCTAAACTACCATTTGCTTTAATTTTTCCGCCAAAATCTCCGGCGTCTGACGTCAGTTACAGCATGAGTCGCTTACCTTGTCCGTTACTTCCGTCAAACCTGACTCTCTGAAGCATCTACCTCAATGACAAACGGTTTGGAAGTGTCCTGCTCGCATCTTAGAAGCTTATTTTGTGACCCAGAAAGGGTAATCTGGGGAAAAGGAGGATCGCATTTGTCGGCCGTTGTTGGAGCCTGTGTATGTGTGTACTTGTAAATGCAGCAATGGTGGAGGAGCGCAGCTAAAAAACGTTTAAATATTACTTTCTCTGGGTCACAAAATAAACTTTTAAGATATTTTCAGGCAAGAATGTGGCTGTGTAAAGTTCAAATATCTGCTCGATTTATCAAGACATCACATATTTGCAAAAATGCTCCGACGTTTTCGGAGATGTCTATTTTTTTTTAATGCTTTGTGGCAGCTTTTGAACATCTGTGACATCTATTAATGTCAAATCTTGCCTTTCTTTAACAACATAACCAAACTGCTTTTATATTTACAGACTTTTCTGTTTAATTACATTTTAAATAATAATAATAATTATTAAGCAGATCATTAGAATGAAAGTTATTGGCCATGTTTGCATAGCCTTTTTTAAAATGATGCTTTCATGACATTATTGTGTGTTGGGTGGTGGTCAGGGCTATCCAGACTGACAAGTGGGACATTGAATGTCACCTCTCTGGTGGGGAGGGAGCCTGAGATTGTCTAAATTGGAGTCTGTTCTATACCAAATGGAGAAACAAATGTTTTAAGAAAGCAATTAAGTTCATGTTCCAAAAATGATTGATTGTTTGCTTGGAAGACACCAGGAGAGATGAGTCCTCTGTGACAGATGGTGTGGTCAGTGAAGATGGTCGCCTGCAGGTTCAAGCTCATTGCATCTCCAACCCACATCCACTGCCACTGTACTTAAGGGAAGTTAAAGACTTTCTTCTGCACTTACATTTGGATCACCTCGATCCATGATAGTCATTCAGGCAGTAATGCCTGGACTAGAAACAAGCCATCCTTAAAATATTACAACATTCCAGCTCCTGTGTTGGAATTAAAAACAAATGTGTTGTTTAAATCAGAGACTGCATTTGTGACAGAACAATAAATATATTTTATTTTGATTATATAAGTAATGTAAGTACAAAATAAACTTGTGGTAGGCCTAAACTTATTTTCAGAATAATTAAATCTGAGACTTTGTTTCACTGTAAGAATATAACAGTGATGGCAATATAATTGTTGTTCAGCAGAACAGTATCCAGTATGGTGGCTGTTATACCTTTACAAAATCATTACATCATTATAAAAAGTGTTGTTAATTATTTTTAATCATATTCAGGTTACCACAAATTGTTTTTTCATTTAGTTGAACTTGAAATGTTTGTCAGTAGCTAAACAATTAGTATTGTAAAGTCAAAATATCAAGTTATTCTTAATACTGCATACTTGCAATGAAAAGTTGTCCTAACAGTCATCTTAAGTAAGCTTTACTCAATTTGTTTGAGGCAACGAGTTTGCATTTTTTATTTTTGAGTTCTGGGAACTAATGAGGTTGTACAGTGTACTTAAAATGAGTAAGTTGCCCTAACTTCATTATCTTAAGTGAACTTTATTTAATTTTTTTGAGTTCTGGGAACTAATGAGGCTGTACAGTGTACTCAAAATGGGTAAGTTGCCCTAACTTCATTATCTTAAGTAAAACTTTACTCAAATTTTTTGAGTTTGCATGGGTTTTTTGAGTTCTGTGAACTAATTAGATTTTACAGTGTAATTACATGTGCAGAATTCTGTCCATTGTTTAAATACATTACTGATTTATTTGTAATGATAGCTGTTATATATTCTAAAGTTACCAGTATGCCACTGAACTACTCTGTTATAGTATTTTAACATTGCAAAGCAATGTATTTAGAAAGCAGGTGCAGGAGAACCAAACAGTTACATTTATCTGGCAATACTAATGCCAGTGGTGGATCTGCAATGTAGACAATGTAGAGGTTGAAGAAGGTAAGTAGACATTGTTCTATAACCGACTCTACACTTATGTAGGCTTTTTCACTATGACATTTTGAATGCACAAATATCATTAAATTAACTTATTCATCTTTCAGGAAATTGTGTTGCACATACCCCCATATGAACAAAATAGTAATAATAATATTAAAATATATTATTTAAAATGATAAAAATAGAAAAATAGATTTGTTGTTTGAATATATGGAGCAGTAGGAAGTCAGAATAACCACATTAAACCTACCTATTCTCATTAGGAAAACAATGTCTATGCTACCTAATCCCTTTTAGTGACATTATGCAGAAAAGCTTTAGAGAAGTGGAGGTAAGTAAGCTATATCAGTTCTACCTAATCACTCACACACAAGCTGTACTGTCATTAGCAACATAGCAGCGACCTCTTACAACTGAGCAAACACATGTCTCCTTTAGTGTGTGGAGACCTCAATTCACATGAAGGAATGTAGTATAGTGTAAAGAAAAAAACGAAGAAAAAAAACAACGTTTTGGTCGTCAGATATTTCTCTTTTAGCAGAATGACAAGATTTTCAAGTCAGTGCCTTAATGACTCTGCTTGTTGCAAATCCATGTAGATGTAATAACATTCAGGCCATATGCTCACTGATAACATTCAATATCATGAATAAATAAATTAACAGTGCTTTAAAGCACGTACAAATTCCAAAGCACTTACAAACCCACAAAATTCCAAAAGCTTGAATGAATTCACTATTCATTCACTACATCATCTCTATGAAGAGATGTAGTACTATAGGAACTCTCTGGGACACTTTTTTTTCTTTTCAAGACAGGAATAACATATGTGGAATTAGCTTAACTGGTGTGGTCTCAAGACAAAATAAGTGGTCAAAGCTGTCATCATGATATTTAACAGTGAGCTGCAGCACAAAATCTTTTTTTGGTGTTAAAAGGACACTATGGATGTGTGTTACCCCTCGAAAAACAGTGTGGCGGTTAAGTTAAATGAGAGGAGAAGGAAGAAGAATCAATATTGTTTTCTGTAAGGATGATCTTGTCAGTTAAAATTGGAAATTGTGTGAGGTCCTGAAGACTTCGACTCATATAGAGCAAATGATTTATCCATGTGAACATGCCGCTTGTCCCTTCTTTTCCCACAGTGAGATTGCAGCCTTTTATTAAAGTTGATATTACAGCTTTTAAGATTCCCATATTATAATTACTAGCATGAATAGCAGAGAAGGACTCAGTGCTAAACACAAGATAAGAACTGAAGAATTAAAGGACAGGGCCAAAGTTGTAGCATTATTGGTACATCTTTGAGCAATCAGTTTGCTCACTCTAACATTTTCCTCTCTCATTGCCAGAAATTTAACACCCCAACTATCCCAAATTTTACATTCAAATTTGCATGAAGGCAATCAAGACTTTTTTTTTTTATGAGCTGATTTGAACCATCTTAGGTATTTGTGCAGACATAACGCAACACCATAAAATGTCAGCTCATATCTTCTTTCAGATCTGCAGTGTATGACGTTTACCGTATTTTTCAGACCATAAGGTTCACTGGATTATAAGGCACATTAATTGAAACAAAATGGAAATTAATTGAAACAGAAAAGTCAAACTTTACTCAACTTCTTCTTGCTCCCTCCACTTCCGTACCCTTGATTCATTAATGTTGAATTCTCTGGCAGCTGCTCTATTCCCATGTTGTTGCAGTATATTAATGATTAACCTCGTATTTTGGATGGATTATCTCAGTTGTTCTCCTGACTTAAGTTTGGTCCATTTACAGCATCCTGCCATTGCATTTGTCTCTAACCATTGGGAACCCTCACGATAACTTTTATCGAGTGGGAAAAAGTTAGCATTCATCCTCCAGCTTCACTGTGTTTATGTTATGCTAACATAGTTGGGTCGCTAGCGATCACGTAGCACACCATTATATACCGGCTAGTCCAACTTCAGCATCCCTACAAAAGTCACTGCTGCTTAATTTTCTGTCTTCATTTATGTTGGAGGTGATAGCAGAGCTGTATGTTTTAATTTTTCAGAAATCTCTCAGTCAGAACATGCTATATGATGTTTAGGTGGAAACTAGCAAGCTAACTTCGTGCTAACTTCTAACGTCGTTAAATTTAATAAATTCTGTTTTCATGGATGCCTGGATTTTAAATGTAATTGTTACACCTGGTAAAGCACCAACACTGGTCATTTTATTAGAGATGAAAGAATTTAGACAGTTTTTAACTCTCAGTAATGTTGCAGGGTTCGTTTGACTTTGGGACCTGAAGCGGACGGAGTTTTGGACCCAGATTACTTTGCGAGGCTCCTGACTACGGTAGCTGTAATGATCCGACAATCCATCAAGAGGTGCGTCTTCGTAGTTTGTCAAAGTCGTACTAAAACATTTTTTGACAGATTTTTCAGTGCCATGTAGCACATAAAATCAGTTCAAGTTCAGTAAGCAATAGTGATGGGATTTCCGGCTCTTTTTAGAGAACCGGCTCTTTCAGCTCCGAACGGGCTCTTCAGGTTGTTTTGTTGCTTTAATTAATTTATTATTAACAATAATATAAAATTATGCACAAAAGGAATTACTAATGTAAAAAAAAAGTGGTTTTATTTGTTTATATATAAATATATGTGGTGGCCCCTAGAGACAACCCATATGGAAAAGATAATTATATAATGAAACTTGTATGTTTTGGATACTTACTAAAACAATGTATGAAAGTAATGAGAAAGTGGCCACTTTCATGAGTAATCACATATAAGTTTTTACTATTTCTTTTCCATATGGGAAAACACATACAAACTCCAAAAAGCACGTACAAATTCCAAAGCAAGTACAAACTCAAAACACATTCCTAGAGTTAACTGAACTTCCAAAACAGAGCTACCTAGATCACTTAAGGTCCCGAAGTCAAACGAACATCACTTAGAGTTAAAAACTGTCTAAATTCTTCCATCTTTAATAAAACGATCAGCGTTGCTGCTTTACCAGGTGTAACTAACGATGTTTAAAATCCAGGCATTCATGAAAACAGAATTCATTACATTTAACGGAGTTAGAAGTTAGCGGAAGTTAGCTCGCTAGTTACTTAAGCATGATATAGCATGTTCTGACTGAGAGATTTCTGAAAAAATTCAAACGTACAGCTCTGCTATCACTTCCAACATAAATGAAGACAGGAAGCTACACAGCAGTGACGTTTGTAGGGTTACTGAAGTTGGGCTAGCTGGTATTTAATGATATGCTACATGATCGCTAGCGACACAGCTATGTTAGCACAGACCTTTCCAAAGTGTGGGCAGAGCCATTGCAGGGGGGGGGGGGGGGGGTATGAAAAGGGGGGGACAAAACGCTTGGACACTGCTAGCACGGGGCGCCCACACAAACGCAAAGCAGTAGATGAAGCATCGCTGAATATGTTTCTAAACAAACTTCATTCTAAGCCAAAGACTAGAAAATACGGTGAAGCATATCTGCCCTTTGGTTTCACCTGCACAAGTGCCAAGGTAGGTCTCCCCTGCATAATTGGTTTTCCCTGTGTCGGGAGCATGCGCTGGGCTGTTCAAATCACGGACAAACAGTATCCTACATTCTTTAGTTCACAAACACTTGTTGTAATGACTAACTACTGCTGACATTTTGGAGATGTTAGCTCTTTATACAGTAAAGTTACAGTTCCCTCGGTTCAAATCACAGACAAACAGCATCCCACAGTTGTTTATGTTTTTAAACCCATTTTGCACAGAGAGGCATTTTTTGAAAAAAGTATTGATAGCAATGTTGAATATTATTACACAGGAAAAAAACAACTACACGTAAAATAATCACACCGTTGTGCCTTTGCTTTTGTAAATGGAGGGACAGTAACTGCATGTGTATATGTAAGCTTGTAAAAACTGAAGATAGTCAGATTAACAGTAACAGTATTTTGTCTCTATCTGCCATTCTGCAATTCATCTCACGTAAACAATAACGTGGCGCACAGCATGACGTAAAAAAAAGGCATATACCTTTGACGTTGCGTGATGAACTCTGTATTCCTTGTCCACACCAAAACGCAAAAAAGGAGTTTTATAAAATATCAGTTTTCCGTGATTCAAAACGCTGGTTAAGTGTGGACGAAACAGCTGCGTTTTAAAAAATACCCGTGTAGGTGTGGACGTAGCGTAAAAGAGTTA
Source organism: Rhamphochromis longiceps (assembly GCF_057381845.1). NCBI lineage: Eukaryota > Metazoa > Chordata > Actinopteri > Cichliformes > Cichlidae > Rhamphochromis > Rhamphochromis longiceps. The sequence continues at coordinate 15,695,219 of NC_140558.1, forward strand.
GTAGTTTATTGTATTACTGCCTGTAATTTTTAATTGTTTACTAAATGTTTGAGGTGTGAAATAAACCGCAATGGAGCAAAATATGGGTGTGTGTGGTTGGCAGATGTGTTTGTGTGTGCGCGCGTGCGGGGTAATTTTTCTTGTAAAACAAAGGGGGGGCCTAGCAAAAGAAGTTTGGGAACCACTGTGTTAGCATAACATAAACAGTGAAGCTGGAGGATGAACGCTAACACTTTTCCTCTCGATAAAAGTTAGCGTGAAGGTTCCTGATGGTTAGAGACAAATGCAATCGCATGGCAGGATGCTGTAAACAGACCAAACTTCAGTCAGGAGAACAACTGAGATAATCACTCCACAGTAGGAGGTTAGTCATTAATAATTAACAACACGGGAATAGAGCAGCTGTGATAGAATACAGCATTAACGAATCAATGGTACAGAAGTGGAGGAAGCAAGAAGAATGAGTTGAATAAAGTTTGATTTATCTGACTGCTTTGTTGCCTTATAGTCCCGTGCACCTTATGGTCCAAAAAATACATATGTAATCGATCCCTTAATTGATTAACTTAGGGACATGGATATTACTTTCAATGAGGAGAAGAGGAACAAGAAAACTAGAACACCTCCTTATGCTGTCTATAGAGAACACTCTATGGCATTTATTACAACACAACACATAACAGTCTCATCAGCAACTTCAATAATATGCAGAATGTTAACCACACTTATGAGACAAAAACCCAATATAATCCCCCCTTCAATCAGTCAGTTCAGTTTCCATATTAGTCCATTTATGTCTCTTGTCACAGTTCTACCTCCACCAACCACTCTGGTTTGGTGAGGAAAGGAAAAAAAAAAAGTAAAATATGGTGTTGAAGTAAAAAAGAATAATAATAAAATAAATTCAGAGCTCTGAGAAAAACTTTGTCAATCTACCCGGGTAGTGTGTGTGTGTGTGTGTGTGTGTGTGTGTGTGTGTGTGTGTGTGTGTGTGTGGATAAGCCCAGTGCTTATCTGCAAAGATGAGTAAAATCCTCGTTCGCCGTCCTTCTGGGTGGAGCGATACGTCTCTGGAAAAAGCCCCACTGGATTCGCCTTCCAATCGCCGATCGAGTATCCAGCAACTGTCTCTCGCACTATGTCTTAACACAGTAAAGAACAACTGGAAAAAAAAAAAAGGATGCGTGGTAAGCAAATCCTAATAGTCTGTAACTATAAAAACCTTAACACTTAGAAAAAAGGTTTTTATTCTCTTCGGTACTCCATGCGCTCGGTGTGTTCTTCTTCTAGCTTGCTGGCTATCTGCTCCGCTGCAGCTCTTCTTCTCGCCGCATAACGCAGCGCAGGACAACTATAGCGCCATCATTGCCCCCTGTTGGATAGAATTAGTACTGCATACATTAAACATTAAATCACTGGCTTGAACAGCAGTGGATAACCTTGAGAGGGTTACATTCTCCCCCCCCCCTTAAGCCGCATGCATCCTTGCATGTGGAACTTTACACTGTTTCAGCAGTCCCGGGCATTAGTTGATCTACGCTGGGTACACTGTCGAGGGTGAAGCTTGGGTGAAAGCTTGGTCTAACCCAGAGAGAATGGAGTGCATGACTGTCACCAAAGGATTTCCCAACGTTGGATAAGTTAGCTTCTTTGGAGCTGATCTCTCCCTTGATGACCTCCTTAGTCCCACACCCTCTTTAAGATTAGGGACATCTTTAGAGAGATTTGGTTCTCCTTTTCTTTCTTCCTCCACAACTTTCATTTTGTTGCTCACTTTTGTAATCAATGTACGACTATCACCCAAACTGCGTGAGAGATCTTTAGATTGGCTGTCTTCAGCTGAACTGATCTCATGCAGCTGTGACCCCTGAACCTGGTCCTTCTCATCATCTCCGTTCTGGGTTGTCACTGGCTGGAATTCGTGAGCATCTGGATTTAGAGTAGAGAGCTCTGGACTCAACTCAGATTCAACTGTGTGAAGCTGATCTATCTGTCCCAAAATGTCTTCTGTAGCTGACTTTTCGTGGACTTTTATTCCAGCCAGTCTGTCTGTGACTGCAATCTGGTCGGCTTCTTGGAGTCCATCTTGCAATACATTAGGCTCGTTACAGGGTAGAGAATGAAGAGAGTAATACTCAACTTCATCTTCAGTGCACTCCTCATTGCTGGTTTCTGAAGAATCAGTCTCAAATGTGTCAACTGGTGGTGAGTTTGCAGGTTTAGACCATGACACTTTTACTTTGGGTGCTGTCTCTTCAACAGTGGGTGGGAGAAACCCACAAGGTAAGAGCAGATCTCTGTGTAGCACTCTTTCAGGCCCATCTGTTCCTTCAGGCACCACCACAAAAACAGGCGAGTCCTGAATCTGTCTGATCACAATGAACACGGTTCGGCTCCACCGATCAGCGATTTTGTGCTTTCCCCTGATGGCAATATTCCTTAAAAGGACTCTATCTCCCTTGGCAAGGGTGGATTCCCGCACTTTACTATCAAACCTCTGTTTGTTCCGGAAAGCACTCTTTTGACTGTGCTCAATGGCTAACTGGTAGCTTTCTGAGAGACTCTTTCTCAACTTTTTGATATATTCAGAGTGAGAGAGGCTGCTGGATCTTTCAGGGCATAGGCCAAATGCAATGTCAATTGGGAGCCTCGGTTGTCTGCCAAACATCAACTGGTGGGGAGTGAAACCTGTGGTATCATTCCTTGTACAGTTGTACGCATGTACTAAAGGCTGCACAAAATCTCTCCACCGAACTTTATCTTCTTCCTCCAGCGTCCCTAGCATTTGAAGAAGCGTTCTATTGAACCGCTCGACAGGATTGCCGCGGGGATGGTAGGGCGTGGTCCTCGTCTTTTTTTTATCCCAAGCAGCGAGCAAAGATCTTTGATCAAGGCAGACTCAAAATCACGACCCTGGTCGCTGTGCAACCTCTCAGGAAATCCATAATGGATTAAAAAATTGCTCCACAAGGCCTTTGCCACAGTCTTTGCTTTTTGATCAGGAGTCTGAACTGCAACTGCATATTTAGTGAAATGGTCTGTTATGACCAAGATGTTTTTAGTTCCTCTCTCATCTGGTTCCAATGTAAGGTAGTCCATACAGACCAACTGCAAGGGACGATTAGCTTTTATGTTTACCAAAGGAGCACTCCTTTCAACTGGTGCCTTTCTTCTGAGACACCTTTCACATATCCTGACCTTGTCATTTACATCGATGGTCATGCGGGGCCAATAGAACCGAGCTTGGACTAAGTCCAGAGTCCTATCAACACCCAGATGGCCCACAGCATTGTGGAGCTGGTCAAGGGCAACTTCTCTGTAACTTTGCGGAAGAACGAGCTGATACATGGGTTCCCCTTGAATGATGCGTTTTCGGTATAAGACCTCATCCATTACAACTAACTGATCCATTATTCTTGTCATTAACTGAAATTCTCTGTCTTCGTGCCTTCTTGCCTTGTAGGAGAGACGTTTTCCGGCAAATACAAGAGTCATTACTCTGCTGACGACTGGATCTGATTTCTGCTCACGTGCCCAATCGGGAAGAGACATTTGCGGCAGGGGGCATGACCCAGCTACATCAGTTTGACAGAAATCTGCTGGTATTGCAGAGGTTCCAATAGCCAAACATTCTACTCGTGCAGGCGATGGCACCGCTGCCTCCTCCTCGAGAGTTGAAGAACACTGATGTCTCTCGCATACTGCCTTTACTGCCTCAGTTGGAAAATCTGGCCCTTTGTTGCGGTGTAAGAGCTGTGCAATAAAGCTTTCAATGTGATTTTCCTCATCAGTAGGACTCTGATCAGAGGCATCACAGTCATGTGGATGCGGACGTCTGGAAAGCCCGTCAGCTTCTTGGTTGTTCTTCCCAGCTCTATACTGGATGTCAAAATCAAAACTGGAAAGAGCTGCCAACCAACGATGACCTACTGCGTCCAACTTCGCAGAGGTTAAGACATATGTGAGTGGGTTATTGTCTGTCACCACTGTAAATTTTGCTCCATAGAGATAGTCAAAAAACTTCTCGGTGACGGCCCACTTCAGAGACAAGAACTCAAGCTTGTGTGCAGGGTACCTTTGCTCGGACCTGGAGAGGCCCCTACTGGCATAGGCAATGACCCTTAACTTGCTCTCCTGTTCTTGATATAAGGCTGCACCGAGTCCATGGGTGCTTGCATCAGTATGCACAATATAATGTTTCTTAGGATCGGCAAACCCAAGAACAGGGGCTGTTGTGAGCTTGTGAATCAATGTCTTAACACTTAATCCCCCGCGGGGGATTAAGTGGCTGGGGTCCAATTGCCATTAAATGGCTTTTTGAGATCCACACTTGTAGAAACTTTATGGGTTCGGCCAGACAGACTGGATTTTCTCTTTGGTGGGAGGTAACCAGCTGTTAAGTCATTAAGGGGTCTTGCGATCTTGGAATAGTCTTTTATAAACCTCCTATAATATCCAGCGAACCCAAGGAAAGAATTGAGCTCCTTGATGTTAGCTGGTCTTGGCCAGGTAGTGAGGGCAGCTATTTTTGCTGGATCTGTTTTGACCCCTTCTGAGGATACAACATGGCCGAGATATTGGACAGATGTCCTGAAGAACTGGCATTTCTCTGGCGACAACTTTAAACCAAATTCTTTCATCCAGTGGAGGACCTTCAGCAGTCGTTCCTCATGCTCCTCAAGTGTCGCAGAGAAAACGATGACATCATCAAGAAAAACCAAGACTTCACTCAAATTCATGCTGCCCATACACTTTTCCATGACTCTCTGAAAAGTACTGGGAGCATTTGTCACTCCTTGGGGCATTCTGTTAAACTCCCAGAATCCCATGGGTGTCACGAAAGCAGTCTTACATTTCTCTTCTTCCTCGACTTCCACTTGATAATAGCCGGATTTCAGATCCAGGATGGAGAACCACTTGGACCCAGTCAAAGCCAAGAAAGATTCCTCAATGTTGGGCAAAGCGTAGGCGTCTTTGATGGTCTTACTGTTCAGTTTGCGATAATCTGATGTTGCCATTTCTTTTCTTGACCACAACAATGGGAGAGGCACAGGGGCTCTCTGACTCACGTATGATGTTTGCATCTTGAAGCTCTTTTAAATGTAGTCTGACTGCCTCGTAGTCGGAAGGATGGATGGGTCTGGGCCTTTGTTTAAATGGAGATGGGTCTGAGAGTCGAATTCTGTGCTTAATCTGAGTAGTGTGGCCATAGTCGAGATCATGAAGAGCAAAAACTTCAGGAACTGAGTTTAATTTCTTTGTTATTCTCTCTTTCCACTCCTCAGACAAGCTTGACTCGGCAAAGTCAAAGGTGAGTGTCCCTGTGTCAGACACAGATACAGAGTTGCATGCAGCTGTAGCTGGAACCGACGGATATTGGTCACCTGACAGAGTTTTGACAGTTCTTTCAGTCAAGGATGACACAGCTTTTGGAAGGATGAGTTCTGCAATAACCTGGCCAGCAGGTATTTTAATATCATGTGCTGTGTCATTTTTAACTAGAACCGGGACCTTAAATGATGAACATAAAGGCCGTGTCATTACAAAACTGCAAAACAAGAGTCCACCAGGCAAGGTTGACTCTAGAGGCTCAACCATCAGGGTTGTGTCAGATGTTGTTGTGACCTTCCTTGCATATCCATTCAAGGCCATTTTTCCCCTGCAGGAACAGTAATGTACTTTTTGCTCTGCAGCTTTACTTTCCCCACTCTGCCATTGTCTTGACAGGTTTTGAACCTGTGATAGAGATGCTTCACCAGTGGAGAGTGAGGGATGTTTTTTTTCCTGTAAGACATGATTTGGCTGAGCTTTTCCTAAGCCAACTGTTTCATACAAAATATCCAGGGTATTAGTCCATATCAGCAAGGGCACTTCCATGTTTGTCCTGTGATGGGGAACTACAAGAATAAGCGTGTCAACTTCAGCTGATTTCCCCATGACACTTTCAGGGAAATGGATGGTTGTGGATATGTATCCCAGATAAGGCACTTCCTGACCACCAGCACCTTCAATGTCCAGCAGATCCTGGATGGGAAAGATTTTCTGACTGGAAAGGTTCCTGTCATAAAAGGACTTTGATACTGTGGTTACTTGGGAACCTGAATCAAGTAGACTGTTACACTGACTCCCTTCAATGGAGACTGCTGTAGTACACTTTGGGCCAATAAGTCTTTTTGGAAGACAGTCACAGAGTAATTGGGCTTGGGAATGGCTTTCACATGTGACTTTTTCTTTGTCCTGAAATCTTATGGGACATCCTGGCTCATTCTTGGGTGCAGTCAGTCCCTCCACTGCGACCCGGTCCAGTTTAAATGACCATATTTGGTTTCCCACTCTCTTTGCCTCTCCCTCAACTCCTTGTATTTCTGATCAACCAAGATCTTATTTGGAGGACCTTCACACTCTCTGGCTATATGTCCATCATTACCGCACTTGAAACAGAACCAAGGTTTTGGTCTGGGTTTAGGTGCCATTTGTTGGGCTTGTACTGCAACTGGAGTTATACTAGCGGAGGCATTTAGTGTGGGATTTCTCTTTTCAGCATGTTTTTGTTTCCTTTGCTCTTTCTTTTTGTTAAGTTGCATTTTTAACTCAGTTACCTGCTTCCTCAAGTCCGCTGTTTCAGTGATGTATGTCTGAAGTACACTGGTATTCTCATCATGCGTGGAAGACATGTCTGGGACCAGCTGCATGTTTACGGATGATTTAGCTTTTGCACCCCCTAAATGTCGGTTCATTCGATCAAATTTTGCAGCCCTTCTATCTTCTTCAGTCCGTAACTGTAGAAGAAAATCAGAGAAATTAGGAGCTGTATCTGAATTCAGTTCACACTGCAATGCTAAGATGAGGGACTGATCCCAGCAGCTGCGGCGAAACTGTCTCAGCAAGTGTTTCCCAGTCTCTGAACTCCTCACACCACCCCTCTGTGCAGCTGTAGTGAGCAACACCTGCAACCGCTGAAGATACTCAGATGCCTTTTCCCCTGTGTTCTGGTGGGTATTCAGAAACCTTGCGAAAATTTCTTCCCCATCCTCAACTAATCCATAAGCTGAGCCAAGAAGCTTGACATATTCACGAGGAGCTGCATGTGGGCCAAGCTGCCTCACCAAGTCAGAAGCTGGGGGGAGTAAGCTCTCAAGAATCTTACATCTTACATCAAGTGGGAGATTATCTTGAATCATGAGTTCCACATGAAGTGACCACGTCTCAAAATCTACTTCATTTTGGGGTTTGGGAACTCTTCCTGAAAATGGGCGAAGACCTTTAGAGCCCTGACTTGGAGTGGGAGGGGCATCGCTTTTGATGACATGCTCCACGATTATCTTTTGGACTTCAGGAGGGTTGTACACATCACTGTCTAATGTTAGTTGAGAGACAGGGTGAGTTGGCTTGGAGACCGTTCTCTGTCCTTTTACTTTAGAAGTGGTTTCGGCTACAACCTCTTCAATCTCTTTATTCTTTGCAGTCTGTCTACGTAGCAGGGGTGTCCAACTATTATCAGAATCTGGTTCATTTTCTGAGCCCGAACTGTCACTTTGTTGGCGTGGGCAAAGTGTGGGTGACATTGTCTTTGAAGACTGAGCAGTTTTACAGGCACCATCTACAGTATACCACTAGAATATGTAGTCACTTGCAAAAATTGTCACACCCCTGTTTTTTTTTCCCCCTCAGGCTTAACCAGAAGAGGTTTTTAAAAGAGGTATATAGTTGGACATCTCGGACTTATGCCTTTCAGTGCATTGCAGCTTACAACAAAGGTGAGGATTAAGATTAGCCTGAGGGAAAGCAGTCAACACATGGACCTCACAATCTCAGCAAGAGATTGTGTGTGTGTGTGTGTGTGACAGTTACACTCATCTCCTCTGTGAGGGCATCATGTCATAGACCCATACGCAGTTGGATGCATTTTGGAGACTATAACAGTCATGTCTTCTGTAATGCTATGCAATTGAAACAGACATTAAGGTCATGCTTTAAGGAGAAGCTATGAAAGAAAAAAAATCTTTTTATAGTCTTTGAGGTCAGTTGTGGAGCAATGCCTGAGCATATGATAGACTCTGATTTGTTGCAGTGTGTTTGCCTCATACTGCCCTTTAGAGCATCTGTCTCTGAAATCACTTAATTATCCCACACATAATCAGAAGTAATTTTTTTCAGAATTGCGACTGTTATATAAGCAGTTATTTCTATACCTGACAGATTATAAAGATTCTTACTGTAAGGGCAAAACAATGCCTCAAGTGCTTCCAGTTATTTCGTCTCACTTTCCTGTCTGGACCTGGTGTAGGAATTTGTTGCATTATGTTGATATCTGCTGATTCTCAGCACCTTGTACATTTAACAGTTTAGCATACATTGTTGTGAAAAATCCCCCCTTTTCTGATTTCTTAGCTTTTTTGCACATTTGTCACACTTAAATACTTCAGATGATTAAACAAATTTTAATATTTGACAAAGATAACCCAAGTAAGTACAAAAAAGAATTTGATGAATTAAATGAGCGTTTAATTCGATATGGTGAAAAAAACCCACTATCCAAAAGCAACCCTGGGCCTGTGTGAAAAAGTAACCGCCATTTCTAAGGTTTTTAGACTCAAACCATGGTGACAGCCATTATCCACAAACGGAGAAAACTTGGAACAGTGGTGATCCTTCCCGAAAGTGGATGGCCTAAAAACTACTCCAAGAATGCTTCTCAAACTCATCCAGTAGGTCCCAAAATCACCCAGAATAACATCTAAAGAACTTGCAGGCCTCAATTGCCTCAGTGTAGGTCAGAGTTCATGACTCAAGAATAAGAAACAGATCGAGCAAAAATGGCATCTATGAGAGAACGGAAAACACTGCTAACCAAAAAGAACACAAAGGCTCATCTCACATTAGCCAAAAAGCAAAACCTCAATGAGCCCCAAGACTTTTGCAGAAGTATTTCATGGACTCACAGGAAAAAAGTTGAACTTCCTGAAATGTTTGTGTCATATTACATCTGGCAAAATATAACACAACATTTCATCAAAAGAATCTCACAAAATACAACAGTCAAACATGGCTGATTTGCTGTTTCAGGACAAGGAATTACACCTATGTGTAACTCTAGTCCACCTCTGAAAACTTTAAAATATTAAATAAATATAGATGTTTTGGAGTGACCAATTCAAAGTAGAAACTTAAATAAGATTGAGATGTTGCAGCAAGAACTCCACTGGGACGGAGCTCTTGTTGCCAAGGGTGACACAACCTACCTTTTTCACTGGTAGGTTTGGATAATATTTGTAATTTATTAATTAAATATAGCTCTGATTGTCTTTGTCTAATTTGTTCTAAAATTTGTTTGATGACCTGAAACATTTAAGTGTGACAAATATGCAAAAAACTAAATGAGGAAAGGGCAAATCCTTTTTTCACGGTACTGTATAACTGTTGAGCTTTACACAACTGGATAAAAAGCATTATACAGCAGTAGAGACACTGAGAAGCCATTTGTCTATAACTCTTTAAACTGTATTGTGTTCAATTTACATGATGTCAAAATGCAAAATAGGTAAGTAAATACAAGGCTAAATACTAAAAAACTAAGCACAGAACTAGTGCTTTGAGTGTTCCAAGGTTTTCATCACTGATGTTGGCAAAGTGACAAAGTCACAACAAAAGCACAAACAAGTAAATCCTCCACATTCCACCACATCTGTTGTCAGCTTTGTTAGTTTGGTACGGAATTCACATACAAAAGACTAAACAATGAGATGATGTTCAAGAGGCCACAAAATCAAGCTCAAACGATATCTTTTACTCCACATCCACATGTTTGCTTTGCAACCCTCCTCTATCCCAAAACATCTCATCCCAACACTCTCTCCGTTTAAGCTGAGTCCAACTTCATTTATGATATATCTGTTTTCACCACTGACTTGTGAGGTGTGCTCTTAATTTTCCTTTGCTGCAGTGCATGGTGATGTCCAATGATTTACATTTCCATTGTAAATGATAACCACACAGATTTAAAAGCAACTCTTTTCTGCTTTCAGCACCAAGAAACGCGTGATGTTTTTTACAGATACAACAGAAGTAACCGAGTGATTGTACATAAACTGACAAATATGAGTTAATGAACTTAAGCAGGGTGTTTGTTTGAGAACAAACGTATCAATGGAGATTGCTCCAGAGGTGATATTTTCTCCCATTAGCAATTAGACAAGTTTTCGTATCCAATTTTCTTTTTCTTCTGAAGGCTGAACACACTCACTATGGACAACTTGGATACTGAAATTACCAGGATATTTCAGACAAAGTCTTATGGTGGGGAACAGAAGGAAATTTATCCGAAAGAATCAGAAGTCTCATGCAAGGTTTTTTTTTGTTCGTTTTTTTAAAAAGAAGCTATATGTAAACTTTGAAAGCTAGTTGCAGGGTTACATGTCAATAATTGAAAAGTGCACCAAACACTGTTCCTTGATTCACAGCTTTCTTATGCATCTGCTTAATAATCAAACAGTGAAGGTATAAAAGTTCATCAGTCTACTGGTTGATTGCCAATCCTGTCACATTTTTCACATATGGTCCATTTGTGTTCATTTAATATCAGCTACTCCAGTAGAGTTGTCATATTTCCATAGGTTTGTTTAACTAGACAAAATGACCAATAAGCATAAATGCAAATAAATTGGTATCATGCAGAAGGACACATTTAAGGTTGGCTTTAGCGCTATCGAAGAGTAGTCTCCAATTACAAAGAATGAAATAAGTTCATTCTCATAATACCTATAATAAGAAAATTTGGTCGCTGGAGCCAGGGGGCATTTCTCGAAGACCTAAGCAAGTCAGCTGCTTCCTTTGGCAGATCAAACTCTCATAGTCATGTAATACTGGCTGAGTGAGGATCCATATTCTACCAGCTCATCTGTCCCCCAGTAATTCAAAGTCCTCATTGCAAGACTTTTGTGGATCTGGAAAGAAAAAAAAATTAGACTCTTGGCTCTTGTAAATTAAGCCAGTAGAAAGGGGAGGTGGTATTTAATAGTGATGGGATTTCCGTCTCTTTTTAGAGAACCGGCTCTTTTGGCTCTCCTCACTAAAAAGAGCTGGCTCTTTCGGCTCCGAGCCGGCTCTTCAGGTTGTTTTGCTGCTTTAATAAATTTATTATTAACAATAATATAAAATTATTCACAAAATGAATTACTAATGTTAAAAAAAAAGTGGTTTTATTTATATATGTTTATATATAAATATATACAGTGGCCCCTAGAAACAAAAAACGTACAAACTCCAAAACACATTTCTAGTGTTAACTGAACTTCCAAAACAGAGCTACTTAGATCACTTAAATTACACAATTGAAAGCATATGTGTATTGTTTGTGTATTTATACACAAGCACTCATATATATTCAAATAATTTAAAAAAAAAAAAGTTCATTTACCTGTTACTACCACACACCAAATCCGGTCGTTGGTACTTGCTGGCTTGTGTAAACACTAGGTAACAAAAACTCAACACTGCGCCTAGCATCCTGGAGCACTTCTGTTGTCTTTTGTACGTGTTTTGGAGTTTTTACGTGCTTCTGAGCTTTTATGTGTTTTGGAGTTTTTACGTGCTTCTGAGTTTTGGAGTTTGTACGCGCTTCAGGGTTTGTACGTGTTTTGAAGTTTGTACGTGCTTTGTCTCTAGGGGCCATCGTAAATATACTTTTCTTTATTCACTCCACATAAAATGTAATAAATCATATAATACAAAAACCAACTAGTCACAGTTCAACTTTTAACTATTTAAATTTTCAGCTTTTTCCTTTTAAACAAATTTAAAATGAAACAACACAAAACACTGCAAACCACAACACAATTAAATATAAATTAAAATATGAAAACAAAAAGACCATGCATATTCTCTGTCATTTAGGCCTGCATGAATAAACGTTCTGAATCCTTTATCATCCGCAACTGAAAATAGTTGTGGATGATTACTATACCTTTCTAATGTGACGTTGTTGTCTCTGGCTCCCTTTCTCTGTCTCTCCCTCCCGCTCTGTTCCTGTGCTACTGACAATGTAACTACCGCCCCCCGCACAAAGCTCGCATGCGGAGTGAAGCTGAAAAAAACTGCGAGAGAGAGGGTGAGAGAAAGAAAAAAAGAAAAAAACAAAACCCACAGCTCACGATAAGGAGCCGCCTCGTGTCCTTCGCGTCACAGATCTGGCACTAAGAGCCATTTCGTTCACGAATACACATCACTAGTAAGCACAAGCAGAATTCGTACATACAGTGGGGCAAAGAAGTATTTAGTCAGCCACCGATTGTGCAAGTTCCCCCACTTAAAATGATGACAGAGGTCAGTAATTTGCACCAGAGGTACACTTCAACTGTGAGAGACAGAATGTGAAAAAAAAATCCATGAATCCACATGGTAGGATTTGTAAAGAATTTATTCGTAAATTAGGGTGTAAAATAAGTATTTGGTCACCTCAAACAAGGAAAATCTCTGGCTCTCACAGACCTGTAACGTCTTCTGTAAGAAGCTTTTCTGTCCCTCACTCGTTACCTGTATGAATGGCACTTGTTTGAACTCATCATCTGTATAAAAGACACCTGTCCACAGCCTCAAACAGTCAGACTCCAAACTCCGCCATGGCCAAGACCAAAGAGCTTTCGAAGGACACCAGGAAAAGTATTGTAGACGTGAACCAGACTGGGAAGAGTGAATCTACAATAGGCAAGCAGCTTGGTGTGAAAAAATCAACTGTGGGAGCAATCATCAGAAAATGGAAGACATACAAGACCACTGATAATCTCCCTCGATCTGGGGCTCCACGCAAGATCTCATCCCGTGGGGTCAAAATGATCATGAGAACGGTGAGCAAAGATCCCAGAACCACACGGGGGGGACCTGGTGAATGACCTGCAGAGAGCTGGGACCAAAGTAACAAAGGTCACCATCAGTAACACACTACAACGGCAGGGAATCAAATCCCGCAGTGCCAGACGTGTCCCGCTGCTGAAGCCAGTGCATGTCCAGGCCCGTCTGAAGTTTGCCAGAGAGCACATGGATGATACAGCAGAGGATTGGGAGAATGTCATGTGGTCAGATGAAACCAAAGTAGAACTTTTTGGTATAAACTCAACTCGTCGTGTTTGGAGGAAGAAGAATACTGAGTTGCATCCCAAGAACACCATACCTACTGTGAAGCATGGGGGTGGAAACATCATGCTATGGGGCTGTTTTTCTGCCAAGGGGACAGGACGACTGATCCGTGTTAAGGACAGAATGAATGGGGCCATGTATCGTGAGATTTTGAGCCAAAACCTCCTTCCATCAGTGAGAACTTTGAAGATGAAACGAGGCTGGGTCTTCCAACATGACAATGATCCGAAACACACTGCCCGGGCAACAAAGGAGTGGCTCCGTAAGAAGCATTTGAAAGTCCTGGAGTGGCCTAGCCAGTCTCCAGACCTCAACCCCATAGAAAATCTGTGGCGGGAGTTGAAAGTCCGTGTTGCTCGGCGACAGCCCCAAAACATCACTGCTCTCGAGAAGATCTGCATGGAGGAATGGGCCAAAATACCAGCTACTGTGTGTGCAAACCTGGTAAAGACCTATAGTAAACGTTTGACCTCTGTTATTGCCAACAAAGGTTATGTTACAAAGTATTGAGTTGTATTTTTGTTATTGACCAAATACTTATTTTCCACCCTGATTTACGAATAAATTCTTTACAAATCCTACCATGTGGATTCATGGATTTTTTTTTCACATTCTGTCTCTCACAGTTGAAGTGTACCTCTGGTGCAAATTACTGACCTCTGTCATCATTTTAGGTGGGGGAACTTGCACAATCGGTGGCTGACTAAATACTTTTTTGCCCCACTGTAAGGTGCACCAGGATATAAGGCGCACTGTCGATTTTTGTTCCTGTGCTACTGCGAGTGCAACTACCCCCCCTCCCCCTCTTCCCAGCGCAAAACACAAGGCTCGCTTCCCGAGTGAAGCAGAAAAAATGTGCGAGAGAGGATGAGAGAAGGAAAAAAAAAACAACCGACGGCTCGCGATAAGGAGCCGGCTTGCGTCGTTCACATCAAAGATTCGGCTCTAAGAGCCATTTTGTTCGCGACCGACACATCACTAGTATTTAAGTCTTTTTACTGATGGCAGGTTATGGTAAGTAACAGATGATTTCGTTTTGGAACTGTATCCAGAAACTGACTCAAGTAGTGATTCTGTGGCTCCCTTCATAACATACTATTCTTTCTCTTTTGCTTAGTCCAGGCTTGGTGGTCAAACTGAATGAGGTGCATGTGGCTTGTCTTGGTCACCCAGTTTTACACTTAAGCAAAATATGTATTTTTCCCAAAAGGTGTTGTTGTTGTTGCTGTTTCACTACATTGAAACATCCACAGATGTAGTACAAAACATCAGAATCATGTTTGCAAATGCCACTTGTGGAAAAAAACATCAGATCCATCGATCACTTGTCATTGAGGGGGTGGAGCCTATCCCACTAACTATAGGCCAATAGGCAGGATAGACCCCTGGACAGGTCAGAAAAAAAGAAAAATGGTATTCAGAAAATTAGAATTTATTTATTTATTTTTAGTATTTGAACAAAAACATGGTGCATAGCCATGACTAAAACTGGGCATGCTTTCCTGTTTAGGACTTCAGCTTCATGTGTAGAAAAATTGAAAAAATAGCCAGAAATGATTCAAACTAACATAACTGCATAATTACCCTGTAAATCAATGACATCCAATAAATCATAGCTTAACCTCTTTAGTCACCCTGGAAGGATTTTAAACAGCACTTCTCACATGCTTTGCTAAATGCCAGCTGAAATTACTTTCTTTTTTGTTTTTTTTAATGAAAGGCCTTCTTCCTTTTGGAGTGTGAAAGCAATCTGAACTCTGATCACGTTCAGCAGCTCAGAATCTCATCGCAAAAATCTGTCTGCTTCCAACTCAATGGCCTGGTTGAATAGTGGCAAGTTATTATAAAAGGAGCTCCAATGTTGTCTCAGAAGATGCGATGATTATCTGAGTGTGTGTTTGTATTGTTTGTGTGTGCACACACACTGATGACTAATGCGGCTATTTGACTGTGGAGTTAAATCATTCGGATCTTTACCATGTTCACACGTGAGAATATGTAGAGAGCTACAGTTAATGCATGGTTAACTACATAAACAAGCAGTGTACAGCTGGCCGCCGCACTGTCTGTGTATGTCTAGCAGACTGCTTGTTTGTGTGTTGGGGTGGTCATGATTTATAGCAAATATTACCACGACTCATAGAGGGGGAGGAAAAAGGAGGAGGAGAAAGAAGGAGGAAGAAAGTGAAAGAATAAAGAAGAGGACTGAAACAAAGAAAAGCAGGTCATGGAGAAAAGGAGGAGAGAAAGTAAGGTACAAGAGAGCAAGGTATAGACGTGCAGGAAGAGAGGGGGGGGGATGAGGCGCAGAGAGATAGAGATGAGGGATGAAGGCTTTTGCAATCTCACCCATGACTAAGATCAATGTAACCTTTCTGTCTGCCTCTGATTCAGTTTGTGTGTGTGTGTGTGTGTGTGTGTGTGTGTGTGTGTGTGTGTGTGTGTGTGTGTGTGTGTGTGTGTGTGTGTGTGAGAGAGAGATTAAATCTTTGAGCACACTTGCTGTCACTGTATCAAACACATGTGTGTCTGTGTGAATGTGTCTTGATCCGCTCGCAGGTTTGTCAGACTGTGTCTGTGCATGTGAGTGAACAGGGTACAACAGGCGACACCAGAAGGTTAAGCGACGCATCCTGGAGGACACTTGCCTTAAGGTGACACACACTGATCTTAATACAGAGGAGAGGTGGAGCAGGACAGTTAGTGAGATGAAAGACGATGGACATAGGGGAGAAATGGAGGGGAACAGAAGGTAGCAGGGATATTAGTTGGATGTTAGAGGAAGCAGGAAAGACCTAGCTGAAGATGGATTAACATGGAGTTGAGTATCAGGATGACTGTAAAAGCCTTGGACACTCATGAACATGAGAAGAGAGCGTTTTAAATTAATGACAGTGTTTCTACCAACTTTTTCAAGCAGCATTCACAGGTAGCAAGCAGGCTATAATGTAGTAATTCTCAAATAAATGGATATAACTGTATAGCATTACAGATGCTTGAGATAATTGACTTGCTAGCATGTTCAGGAGTGTTTTAAATTTTCACTGTAATGTTAGCTGAATAGCAGGAATTATACACGTTTCAGGATCCATATATATATATATATATATATATATATATATATATATATATATAAAACACCCAGCACGCCCCTGCGGGCGGTTTATCCTTCAAGCTCGGGTCCTCTACCAGAGGCCTGGGAGCTTGAGGGTCCTGCGCAGTATCTTAGCTGTTCCCAGGACTGCGCTCTTCTGGACAGAGATCTCCGATGTTGTTCCCGGGATCTGCTGGAGCCACTCGCCTAGCTTGGGAGTCACCGCACCTAGTGCTCCGATTACCACGGGGACCACCGTTACCTTCACCCTCCACATCCTCTCGAGCTCTTCTCTGAGCCCTTGGTATTTCTCCAGCTTCTCGTGTTCCTTCTTCCTGATATTGCTGTCATTCGCTACATCGATCACTACGGCCGTCTTCTTCTGTTTGTCTACCACCACTATGTCCGGTTGGTTAGCCACCACCATTTTGTCCGTCTGTATCTGGAAGTCCCACAGGATCTTAGCTCGGTCATTCTCCACCACCCTTGGGGGCATCTCCCATTTTGACCTTTTGACTTCCAGGTTATACTCGGCACAGATGTTCCTGTACACTATGCCGGCCACTTGGTTATAGCGTTCCATGTATGCCTTGCCTGCTAGCATCTTGCACCCTGCTGTTATGTGCTGGATTGTCTCTGGGGCATCTTTACACAGCCTGCACCTGGGGTCTTGCCTGGTGTGATAGACCCCAGCCTCTATGGATCTTGTACTCAGAGCTTGTTCTTGTGCTGCCATGATTAGTGCCGCTGTGCTGTCTTTTAGTCCAGCTTTGTCCAGCCACTGGTAGGATTTCTGGATATCAGCCCCCTCCTCTATCTGCCGGTGGTACATACCGTGCAGGGCCCTGTCCTTCCATGATGGTTCCTCGTCTCCCTCCTCTTTCTTGGGTTTCTGCTGCCTGAGGTATTCACTGAGCACTCTGTCAGTTGGGGCCATCTTCCCAATGTATTCTTGGATGTTCGTTGTCTCATCCTGGACTGTGGTGCCGACACTAACCAGTCCCCGGCCCCTTTCCTTCCGCTTAGCGTACACCCTCAGGGTGCTGGACTTGGGGTGAAACCCTCCATGCATGGTAAGGAGCTTTCTTGTCTTTATGTCAGTGGCTTCTATCTCCTCCTTTGACCAGCCTATTACCCCAGCAGGGTACCTGATCACGGGCAGGGCGTAGGTGTTGATTGCCCGGATCTTGTTCTTACCGTTCAGCTGACTCCTCAGGACTTGCCTGACCCTCTGCAGGTACTTGTTGGTTGCAGCCTTTCTAGCGGCCTCTTCATGGTTCCCATTTGCCTGCGGGATCCCCAGGTACTTGTAACTGTCCTCTATGTCTGCAATGTTGCCTTCTGGTAGTTCAATCCCCTCAGTTCTGACTACCTTCCCTCTCTTTGTTACCATTCGACTACACTTCTCCAGTCCGAACAACATTCCAATGTCATTGCTGTATAGCCTGGTAGTGTGGATCAGTGAATCGATGTCTCGTTCACTCTTGGCATACAGCTTGATGTCATCCATGTACAGGAGGTGGCTGACAACTGCTCCGTTCCGTAGTCGGTATCCGTAGCCAGTCTTGTTAATGATCTCACTGAGGGGGTTCAGGCCTATGCAGAACAGCAGTGGGGACAGAGCATCTCCTTGGTAGATCCCGCACTTGATGGTGACTTGTGCTATGGGCTTGGAGTTGGCCTCTAGTGTTGTACGCCACATCCCCATTGAGTTCCTGATGAAGGCTCTTAGCTCTTCATGTAGCCCCTTCCGCCAGGGTTACTTGCGTAGTAGCATTCCTGTTTTCGTCTCTTGCCCACCGATGCCTTCTTGTTCCAGTAGCCCACTTGTCGTCAGGGTGCCCTGGTTCCTCAACACCTGACGCGGACCTTGTTGATCCGGGCGACGTCCGAGCCGGCATGCCTTCATATTTATCTGTCTCGCTCATGTCTGCGGTAGGTTCGCTCAGCATAGGGGGTCTAGCCTTAGGACCCTTACTGGATACAGACGCCCCAGGCAGGAATCGAACTTGCGATCCTCTGCTCCAAAGGCGTGTAGTCTAACCACTATATATATATATATATATATATATATATATATATATATATATATATATATATATATATATATATTAGGGGTGCAACGATACACAAAATTCACGGTTCGGTTCGATACTTTGGTGTCACGGTTCGATATTTTTTCGATACAAAAAAAATGTTCATGCCTTTTTAATTTGTCATTTATTAAAATTATAAATATATATTTTAACTCAAAAGTACAGTTTTTAAATTTAACCCTAACCCTTGTGCGTGTTTTTTATTTTGACAGCGAATGCGCACCTGCGGACCACTTATGTGCAGCCCTGGTTATTTAGCTCATCATATTGCAGCCACAGAAATTATTTTGTCCATGAAACCATAAAGCTACACTTTCTTTTTGCCTTATAGTCTGATTTGTCATAACTTCTCCGTTTTGTGGTAAGCTTTTCTTTGGCTGTCACTTCTTCACCCTGACCTGTCTTATTTGGCTCAGCAGAACTAAAATATATATATATCCTGCTGCTTTTACACACGCACTCACATAAGCTCAGCGATTCTCTGCGCGATCAACCTCTCACATGTTTAAGCTTGCTGCGGGAGATTTCACTTGTCATGTTTGCTTAGTAAGCTAACAATTAATAAGACGATGTCAGAGGAATTGGTGCACAAATTATCATCACTCACAGATCAGTGCTGTTGCTCTCTATACACAGTTCGCACGATTGCAAAGTGAAAGCAAAAAAACAAGCGCAAATTCAAACGCGATTTCAATATGTCACATATTGACAGTGGCTCACCGATGCCAATGACATAATTACCCAGCTACATTTCTGAAAGAATGCAAAAGCATTGACATATTTTTCCTTCCTACAATAGCCCTACGGGCAGGGAAGAGATAGATTTTGGTAGCCCGACTGAAAAAATCGCTATCCCCAGGACGTCGGGCTAGCAATATTGCAAGCCCTGTATCTGATTGAGGAATCACTCATCTTTGGAAAAGAGAGTTTATTACAGAGAAATGTCTCTTTCCAAAATAAAAGCTATACTATCCGCTTCTTCTGGGCTATATTCTCAGCAGCATATTAAACATATCAGGTCCCCATAAGGAGAATCATGTGCTAACAGCTGTCTAAATGACTCGGCTAAAGTTAGTAGCATGCTTGTTGCTTTTGTCTTTGCACTAGGATGATGTCGGCGTAAATGTGCAGTCATATTCGTTGTGTTCCCACTAGTGCTTTCAGGTTAATCTCGTTGAAATGACCTTAACGCCACAACACGGCAAATCTCCGTTAACGAGCTACCGCCGATCGCCCCATGCGTGGGGCTAGACGGCCAACACGTTAACGAGCTAACTGCGCTAACACGCTAGCTCCCACCCATGTAATTGAGCATTGCATGGCACATCCAACATACTGTTTTACTTTAGTCCATGACTCGCTTACCTTCAGGGTCATACGTCACATGAAAACCAAAATAATTCCAAACGCCAGATCTGAATGAGGGTGGGGGAGGTCCATGTTGCAAGGGGAGCTTAACTTCTGTCTTGCTAGCTTGCCCTGCGCTCTTCCTTCTGACTATGCTGTCTGTGTTGAGCGCTCAGTGGATCTGCGCTCGACAGTGCAGCCTAGGCGGAGTAGTCGAACGCAGATTCACTGAGCGCTCAACACAGACAGCATCGTCAGAAAGAAAGTTGATAAAATAAATTACAAATGTTGTATTGTTCGATACATATGCATACCGAACCGAAAGCACTGTATCGAACGGTTCAATATCGATACGAATATCGTTGCACCCCTAATATATATATATATATATATATATATGAATACGTGGCAAATGCGACCTTTTCTAAAATGTTGTGCTCTAGGTCTTTTTAGCTGTTTGTTTTTTTGTTTTTCTTCTCAGATTTCTTTGTTTGCTTTGGGTCCCTGCTGAAGATAAAGATGATGCGGTCTTAGGGCTCAGAACTCAACAGTGATGTCCTTCCTTCGGATCATGTCTTTAACACTTCATAGAACTGCCAGGAAGGATCATTTTGTCCAATTCTGCAACAACAGCAGTAATGGAAGAGACCCCATTTGTCGGAGAAGTCAAAGTAAGCTTAATCTAAGTTTTTTTTTTTTTAATTGTAAATAAGATTTGAAAAAAAAAGTATTTAAGATTTTAGGTGCTTCATTAAGTTGATGATTAGCTTGATAATCGACTGATTTCATTATAAATTGTAAAGTTAAAATACACTTTAGAATAAATTATAAATAATAAGCAAAAGATACAACAAATAACATAACAGCTAACACATGAAACAATTGAATTATTTAAAAAAAATAATGATGAAAAATTTAAAATGAATTTTGGATAACGTTTAGCATTGGTTGCACCAAAATCAGGGCTGAATAAAAACAGAGGGCTAACTGAAACAGACTGAACAGCTACCTACATTTTCAAATACTTTTATTGTAATTATTTAAATATATTAAATCTTTTACTTCTAAGGTCAAAATTTCTCATCTCATCCACAAACCTGCAGCCTCTCATCCAGCACTGCTCCACCTCAGTCTGCAGGTTCACCTCCTCAGGCCTGAAACCCGTTTGAGCTCCTGTGCTCTGGATTTCACTCTTTGTTTGCTTTGTTTTCCACACTCGTGACTTCCTGCTCAGTTCTGCTATGGTTCCAGATGGTAACAGATCATGGAACAATGGAGCAAGCACAGCTGCATATCCATACTTATGAAGGTCTGTCACTTTTGCAAGTATTGCTAGTTGTTTAGTGTGTAATGCTGATCTAGTGAAATGTCCTTTTCTATATACCTAACTTTAAAGGTCTACCTTCTTACCAAAGAGTATCTGACAAGTATCTAAAGTTGTCAAATTGTTGACATACTAATCTCCTTATTATTAGTTAGGTCATAGTGGCAGCAGGCTAAGCAAAGTATTCCAGACATTCTCCTGAGGGACACTTCATATATATGATCTCACTTCATCTGGAAACGCCTCAGGATCCCCTATCAAGAATTATAATCTCTGCACTTCCAGAGGACCATACAGCTCAGAGATTTCTTTTTTATTTAGTTACTTTGAATCATTATTCACAGGGGTGGTCCTAGCCTGTTTAGTGCCCTGGGCAAACACTTCCTCTGCCGCCCCTTGCAGCTGTCATCAGGATTAACGTTATTAAAATTTTTAACGCAATCAACCAATCTGGAGCGCAGATAAACTTTGGACAAACTGCCCGAAATGCATTGACAGAGACATTTCAGGGATTTTGAGTCATTCTGCGCTCCAGATGGATTCATTTTGTTAAAAGTTTGAATCGCGTTTATCGTGATGTCGCCGTTAACGTTGACAGGCCTAGTTTGTTGGTTTGTTTTTATTTAGTTTTATTTGGTGAGCTGGTTATTAGGAGCTGCTCCAGCCAGCCAGAGAATCCTCCGCCGTCCCGCCCCTTTCCTGCCTGTGCAGCATTCAGCAGGTGCACCTCGTAAATGGAGGCCACCCTTACTCCTAGCAAATGGGCAATAGAAAACCGTTTGGTGCCTATGCAATCCCCAAAAAGTAGAACTGCTTTGAAATTCATATGAGCTGTTCGCACTAAAGTAAAAACCACCATCACTTCATGCGGATACCCCCTTGGGCGTCAGCTGCAGTCTCAAGGCTGGAGCTGAACAACAACACCCTGATAACAACTGTGTTTAGTCTGTTCCTTCCCATTCCATGCAAGGCCACCTGGGTTGGCTGGAAGACTGTTTACTTAGCCTAGCAGGGCGTAGGATACTGTCTCAGCTGAACTCTGGACACGCACACACATACAAGCGATTTGGTGAGGTTTTTGAAATTTTTGAAATAATCTTTGAACAACTTGTGCTTAGCTTCAAACCTCATACTCCACATATACAGTAAAGGGCCAATTTTTCGAATAGAGGATGGGTAATGAATCATAAAATGATGCTTAGGAATCAAGTTTCTGTGTGGATACGTGTGCTTAAATAGTTTGTGGTGGTCAATAATCAAATTCTTCAAATATATAGTCATTCCCAGAGTGAGACAAGGTGAAAAAACAATGTTCATTATTTGAAGTAACAACAATAACAAATTCCAGTGTCTGTTCCCTGCAGGAATAATGTCACCAAACAAAAGTGGGATGTTTTTCACAAGACAGAATGTCTGGATAGAGTTCAAACCAATGCTATTGCCAGCACTGTCCAATATGATTTCTTTCTAAAAATCCATAGTCAAAACCATAAATCCTAGAAAGCAAGTTCTGTTCTGATATGAAGTGTTGCATAAGATACTCAAAAAGCAATTTGACCTCATACTGAGCCACACCTTCAAGAAGGTCATGCATTATATCAAATGAGTAGTTATTGCAAATATGGTAATACTGCAATGAATTGAGTGCAGAATTTCTTTTCAACCCATACAGTGACTTCAATTTAGGATTTTCCCGAAGAGACTGGCAATGTATGTCAAACAAATCTTAGGAGTAGATTGTAGGAGACCCCCCCCCCCACTGAGTGGAAATTCCCCAGAGGATGTTTGGGGTGGGGGTCTCAACATTTGTAACTGTGGTTTGGAAGGGAGAGGGGTTTTATGACCTCTAGGGAGTTACCTACACCCACAGTGTTTTAACTGTCACGCACACACATCCACACGCACACTCACTCATGTGCACTCACACATACACACAGGTATGCGTACACAGTCACACACGAGCACTCACATAGACACGTGGGAACGAGCACATGTAGGCATTCATGTGCTCGTGCACATAGACACAGACAGAGTTTGCAGCACACCGTAGGGGGTTTTATGATGGGGTCCCGTCTATAAAACTGTGTTTCACAGACAAAGGGGTGAAGATTTTGGAGAGGGATGATAGGTTTGTAGCTTGAATCTATCCGCTGGAACGTTGAAGACAATATAATTACACTGCAAAGCAAGACACAAGTAGGCAAAGTTCTTCATGTTACTCGTGCACGGGAGAGAACCGGACAGGCGCCATTCCTTCGCTTGACCCCAGTTGCTCTCGTCCGTTCTCCCGTACCACTGTTCTTTTATTGAGGTTACATGAATATGCATAAGTTCATTAACATATGACGTCTACATACACACAAAGAGTACCTTGCCTGTGTGTGTGTGTGTGTGTGTGTGTGTGTGTGTGTGTGGACTGCTGATCAAAGGGTCAAACATCCTTGGTCAGGAAGAGGGTAGCCTCCCCCTCACCCTAGATGGTTCATCCTAGATAACACGGTGAGGAAGTCCTGCAGTTCATCTAAACAAAGAGCACTTAGACTAGAACAGACGCAACTACGTTAATCCTACCATAAAACAATAAGACACGGTATGACCTCTCATGCTCCCAAAGTGCTGTCTAATACACACAAAGTTTGCAGACTATCAAGGATCAAAACCTCTACCAATCTACAACTAATTACAAAACTCTAAGCATATATAAGTAAATATTTCTAAGCATAAATGACAATCAACAATACAAACCTAACAAGGGACACCGGCCTCGTCTTCCCTTCTAGAAGTGCATGCTTAAATGAAAATGAATAAAGATGAATAAAAGTTTTGTGAAAATGACTACTGAGTCCGGTGCCATCTCTGGATGCTCGAGGAATAAAAAGAACCGGGGTAAAACTGATTTCTCAACACTTTCCAGTTTTTTGACATCATTTATCAGTGGTTCCAGTATAACATCAAAACCATACTTTTGCAGATCTGGTGTGTGGATAAGTGACACTAAATGAATGTTCATCAAAATGGAATTAAATTTTGGGGGCAAGTTTCTTATAACAAAATAAATGCAGCCAATTTTGTGAATTCCGCGCTTAGAGCCAAGAGGATTGGCTGTTTCCAAATCATCATAGTATAGCTGAATTTGTAATGCATGCCTTTTGGCTGAAAACAAAAGGTGAGTTTTAAAGTAACTTCCATCACAAAAGTCATGATAAGCATCAGGCTCTGAGCTACACTCTCTCTGCAGGAAAACACAGATCTCTGGATTTCTAAACATGAACTTCAAAGACTCCAAAATAGGTACATATATAAAATTATCCTTCACAGGTACTTGATCATAAGTACCAGATTTCGCCTGATGTCATACCTCACTCCAAGTGTTATTCCTCTAGGTTCTACAACGCCCCATTTTAGATTGAAGTATTTATTTCGTTTCCATTCTGTGTTCAGATTGGTGAAAGGGTTTTCAAAATTTTCAAAACATTCATTTGTTAAAGATATGCTGGAGTCCTTTGTGGGTAACGCAGAAAGAATGGCCTGCTTTGCTTCTGAGCGAAGCTCACTTGTTAATTCCTCCAAATCGCCTACAAGTGAGGATACTAAACTGTTAGAAAGGCCACTACCCTGCAGTTTGGCCACAATGGATGCACACATTTCTTTGGATGAATCCCTTGTAAGTACTGAATCAATGCTCACTGGAACACTGGAAGAACTAGACTCTGGAAGAACACTGGGAGAACTGTGAGGAAGATTTGAGGAATTAAACTGGTCCTCCAAAGCAGGTGAAACTGTGTCATTAGAAAAACAAGCAATGGCTGAAGTTCGATCATTTTGGTCAACATTGCTGTGAAAACTACTGAGGTGCTTCCTAAAGCCTGCATAAGTTTGGAGCTGAATCCTGCAGCCTGGCTGCCAACAAAATAACTTAAACTTAGGTCCAGGATAATAACCATGTTCACCTCTTAAATGTGAAATCAGCTGCTGACTGATGGGATAAGCTCTCTTACACAAAAAACATGTCAGCATTTTAATGATTTTTACTTAGGTTGTGAGAAGAATTTCCTGGTTAAGGATTTTGGCTCTCAGGTCACGAACTCTTGGGGACTCCTTCATTTTCCCCATATCAATATTGTATACTGTTGTCTGCAGAAATGTGTAGAAATTCACAAGTGCAGCATCATAAGACACATTGAACACAAAATGAGCTTTAAAAAGCTCATCAAATGCCCCAAGGGAGTGGCTGGCCTGGCAGGGGATGAGACGCTTGTCTATGGCAACATACACTCAACAAAAATATAAACGCAACACCTTTGTTACTGCTCCCATTCCCCATGGGATGGATGTAGAGACCTAAAATTCATTCCAGATACACAATATAACCATCCCTCCCAAACAGTGGTCACAAATCAGTCCAAATGTGTGGTAGTGGGCACATCTGCTATATTGAGATAATCCATCCCACCTCACAGGTGTGCCACATCAGGATGCTGATCTGACATCATGAGTAGTACACAGGTGTACCTCAGACTGCCCACAACAAAAGGCCACCCTGGAATGTGCAGTTTTTTGCGCTATTGGGGGTCTGGGGACCCAGAACCGGTCAGTATCTGGTGTGACCACCATTTGCCTCATGCAGTGCAACACATCGTCGCATGGAGTCTATCAGATTGTCAATTGTGGCCTGTGGAATGTTGGTCCACTCCACTTCAATGGCTGTGCGAGGTTGTTGGATATTCGTGGGAACTGGTACATGCTGTCGTATACGCCGGTCAAGCACATCCCGAACATGCTCAATGGGTGACATGTCCGGTGAGTATGCTGGCCATGCAAGAACTGGGACATTCTCAGCTGCCATCTGCCCTGAACAATGTGAACCATGATTCATCCGTGAAGCGCACACCTCTCCAACGTGCCAGACGCCATTGAATGTGAGCATTTGCCCACACAAGTCTGTTACGGCGACGAGCTGGAGTCAGGTCAAGACCCCGATGAGGACGACGGGCATGCAGTTGAGCGTCCCTGAGACGGTTTCTGACAGTTTGTGCAGAAATTGTTTGGTTGTGCAAACCAATTGTTCCAGCAGCTGTCTGGGTGGCTGGTCTCAGACGATCTTGGAGGTGAACCTGCTGGATGTGGAGGTCCTGGGCTGGTGTGGTTACACGAGGTCTGCGGTTGTGAGGCCGGTTGGATGTGCTGCCATATTCTCTGAAATGCCTGTGGAGACGGCTTATGGTTGAGAAATGAACATTCAATGCACGGGCGACAGATCTGGTTGACATTCCTGCTGTCAGCATGCCAATTGCACGCTCCCTCATTGCTTGTGGCATCTGTGGCATTTTGCTGTGAGACAAAACTGCACATTCCAGGGTGGCCTTTTGTTGTGGGCAGTCTGAGGTACACCTGTGCACTACTCATGATGTCAGATCAGCATCCTGATGTGGCACACCTGTGAGGTGGGATGGATTATCTCAATATAGCAGATGTGCCCACTACCACACATTTGGACTGATTTGTGACCACTGTTTGGGAGGGATGGTTATATTGTGTATCTGGAATGAATTTTAGGTCTCTACATCCATCCCATGGGAATGGGAGCAGTAACAAAGGTGTTGCGTTTATATTTTTGTTGAGTGTAGAAGCTGTCAACCTTCCTCTTCTGGTGCCCAACAGGCAGGAGGTATGGCTGCTGACTCTGCTGATTCTGGAGATGCTCTTCCAAACTGCAGCAAGACTGGAGTTGAGACAAAGATACTGAGCATTTGACACAGGAGCAAGTCAGAGATAATAGCATCACAGAAATGAGTATGTAAACCTCCTTTGTAAGCTCAACTGTAATTTGTTTCATTCACCTCTTAACCAGTGACATGACAACTTATGATAAAAACTATAAATATTAAATTACCTTATGAAAGACTACAAGTCTCTCAACAGCATCAGAGGCGCTGATTTTTTGATACTTTGGTCCTCCTGGAGGTGGCAGAAGGAAATGTAACAGTAACAACTGGGAGGCCATGTCTTGGTCAAAGGCTGCGGCCAAAGAGTCACAAGAATCAATTGACAGCAAATCTTTCAAATGCAATTTTTAAGGAGAACTAGAAAAGCACTTCCTAAGAAAGTTGAAATGTGCTGTCATAAACATTAAACTAACAGCTAAAGAAAACTGATGAAGCAAAGCTAACAGGTGAATGAATTGGTATTTATTAATAGAATCCTGATGCTATTGAACTTTAACTGCTTATAGCAAATCATATTTAACAAACTCACTTGCTGCCTCATCAAGATCACTTCCTGGTGGACTCTCTGCTGACTGCACCAATTGACGCAACTCTACTGTTGAGGTGAGCTGCTTGGCCTCTTTGATGATTTGATACCTAAAGATTGGATCCCATTTCTGAAGCAGCCTGGTAGATATCTCATCATCAAACAGGAGAGTGAAGTCTTGATTCACCTTTAAGAAAGAAAATCTACTACTGCCACATTCATTTTGAAATTTAAAGTGATATTAAAAATTCCACTGAATATTCTCACCAATCCTTTTGTATCCAAGAATCTTGGAAAGATAGACAGGATATCAAGACCTTTGTCAGGATCATTGATGAGCTTCTGACGATGCTGAAAGGTCTTTCTCATCTTCTGGAAAATCAAGGAAGTGTCAGATGTATGGTTCAGCAAAGAGATGGCCTCCTGGCAAGCATCTCCATCAAGCTGCATGTCGACATTAATGGGCCTTTGGTAATTTGGGCCCCCTGAAGAAAAACATACAAACATAAAAGCATAGGTGCCGAGCAGATAGGTAAATGAAAACAAAATAGTATATAATGTAAATGAGAACATTATCTAGTTTGTGGACACTTAATTTCTTACCTCCTTCTTGAGCAAAGCCAGTGGAGCTACTTGGTGGTGCAGATCCTCTTCTAGTCTTTCTCTGTATCGTTTTCAAACGCCAAGAAATGTATCCAGTGCTGCTTGCAGCATCATAGAACTGTTCCTAAAATGTAAATACATTCAAAAATAATGTGTTGTCAATCTGAAAATTTTCAGAACTTAAATGTCAACGCACACAAATCCCAATGATGCACAGCATGAAAATTATGTAAACAAAGTGCAATAATAGTGACTATACATAGCCTTTCTTGGAGTATGGGTCTTTCAGGGATGGGAACAATGTCACTACCCCTAGCGCGTACTGTTCTCTAACAGCTTTGGTGGGGAGGTGCCTGAAAAACGATTTTAAATTAGCATGCTTAAGTAATGGCAAAATAGTAACTTGTATTTAAAAAAAAAAAAATGCACCAATAGAACACACATACCCATGGCAATCAATCATGTGAGCCACTATTATATTGACCATTTTTCTTCTGGTAGCATCTGTTAGAGTTTGTGTTGTGTGATATTCCTGGAGAACCTCTT
The DNA here is from genome assembly GCF_057381845.1 of Rhamphochromis longiceps. NCBI lineage: Eukaryota > Metazoa > Chordata > Actinopteri > Cichliformes > Cichlidae > Rhamphochromis > Rhamphochromis longiceps. The sequence goes on from NC_140558.1 coordinate 15,723,612, forward strand.
CACCACCTGAATTGGTTCCAAGTACACCTTCAATTAACTTGAGAAAAAAAAGAGGCAAAAAGTGAGGAATAGCTTTTCTACATATTAAGAATAATGAAGTAGAAAAAAAACTATGAGAACTGAGTTTTGTCACTGTCATGATCCTGGGTCCTTTTGACCCAGCGTTTTGTGTTTTCTCTTCGCGATTTTGGTTCTGTTCTTCCTCTGGTTAGTGTTTACTCTGTTCTGCCCGTGTGTTCCTGTATCTAGTCCGCGTTTCTTAGTTTGTGTCCTTTCATGTGTAAGTTCCTGTTTTATTGTGAAGGTCTGTGTCTTATGTGAGTGTTTTCAGTTTGCCTCCCTAGTCTCGTCATGTTAATTACTCCCAGCTGTGTTCCCACCTGTATGTAATCCCCCTGTGTTCTCTGAGTGTATTTTAGTTGTGTCTTCTGTCATAGTAGTGGCTGGTTCGTCTGTGTTGTTTCCCCTCGGTCTCCCTGCGTCTCCCCGTATGTATTTCTCCGGACCTCCCTGCATCCTCATTCTGGTTTGTCTTATTAGTTTACCCAGTTTAGGTTTCCGGTTTCATGTTTTGTCGCCACCGCTGTTTGTACTTACACCCCTGTAAATAAACACTCACCTGCACCAGAGCTGCCGCCTTTTGGGTCCTTACTACAAATCCACACGGCTTGCCCCGCAAACCGTGACAGTCACAACCTTTTTAGCAGATGCTGCATCAACAGTACCCTCAACTCTTGTTTTCTTCCTGGGACCCTCATCTAGAAGTATAGTTGATGTACTTGCATTTGAGCTGAAGCTTGAATCAGAACAATCAGATGCAGAAGACAAGGAGCAATCAGAAAATTCTAAAAGGAAAAAACAACATTATTCTGTAAGGTGTAGAAAAAAAATCTGGCTGTGGATTTTTAACTAACAAGGCAACATCACACTGCAGACCTGACTCATTTAAATTAACTGATCTCAATGTTCAAACAGCTGATTGGTCAAATTGTGTGCTCCTGATTATTTGGAACAACCAGCAGCCACACAGCCCTTCCCCATGTCTGGTGTTGAGCTTGCCCCTTTAAATTTCTCACCATCACTTGAGAAAACTGTTAGGACCACAGTGCCTTGGCTGATAAGGTCACTGAAAATCACTTCATCAACTTCTGTCCCTGTTGCATCTTTGTACACTACTTTTGCATCAGGTGGCAGGCAGAATCTCTCGATGACTGGAAAAGATAAGATATATCTGAGTGCACCTTTTAAGTAAACTGTTCTTGCCTCACATTCACTAAAGTGATACACCACTGTATGATTCAAGAGACTTGGCGAAACGCCCTACAAAAAATTCTGTCCCCCCAACTAAAATTAGGTAAGATATAAACAAACCTTTTTCATGAAACTGCATAAACTCAAACCGCCCATCAACCTCTTCCAACTTCACATACTTCTGCTGTTGGCAGTATCGAACCTGGACCAGCATTTTACTGAGACAAAATAATAACAAAAATGGTACACTAGTAAGTATTTGACATTTAGAGCAATTCAAGCAAAAATGATTAAAACACTGACATATACCGTACATGGTGATTAATACTGACCATGCGTTTGAATTTCACTGCAATAACATTTAATGTTATCAAATAAACCTGTGTCTGTCCATGCAGGAGTCCAATTGATACGCAACACAATACAAAATACATGTTAATCTATGGTGTATTTTACACCAGACACGGAGTGCTACGAAGCGATTGTTTCGGTATCCCGCAGGAAGTTACACCAAGACACACGAGACAATCCAGGCAATTTTGAAGATAAAAGCTATTCTCCAAAATAAAATACTGCGATTGACAAATGCGATCAGATTCGTGTATGAAAAGAGACAATAGAGATGAAAATAAACACATCGCAAAGGAGGGGACAGCCTAACTGACTATGTTTGGGGCGGGTGTCTCAAAGGGAGAAGAGAGTGAGACAGAGAGAGACAGATTAGAGACAAGTCAACGATGAACGATGTCAAAGTAAAAGCAGGAGTGACTAAAACAAGCTCTCTTCCATTATTTTGGGATGTTATTTACTTATCAATTGTGAAAAAAAATGCTCTGAATAAACAGAGGAGCAAAAACGCTCATGAACTGGCGAGGAGAAAGACGTGTCTGTGTGAACAGGGGAAAAGCTGAACGTGGCGCGGCGCTTCTACGTGCAGTGTCTACCGTCACTCACGAGTAAAAAGACTGCAACATTAACATTAGCATTGGAGGCTAAATAGAATTTTCGACACATCTCCTCCTCTATTAAAGCTTGTTTTCAGCAACCGAACACCAAGAAACATCAAGAAAACCTCACTGCACCGATAGAATACCGTTAATTTTATATAAGTTTGAATTACTTACCGTTTGTGTAAAATACTCCAAGCAGCAACACGGCAGGCATCCACCACGGTGTAACCAGCAGACGCACATGGAAAATCGGCCCGGCAGAGCAAACTATTAATTGATCCACGGGTTTACCTGGGCAGAAGCCCAGGAGCCTACCAAGATAAATAACTCTCATTTAATTGGACTTGAATAACACTGTTTAATAACTCCAACACTGAACACTATTTGAATCAGAATGTGTTAAAATGACACTTTGAGAGTGGAAATCAACTCTAACATGTTTAACCCTGAAATTTTAACACTCCAGTTTTTGCTGTGTATACACTGATATGCACACACTCATCCCCCCTCCCTTTCCAAATGGCTTCGATGCTTATTCCCTTCCGATGCTGCACCCTTTACTACGGAGCCCCGCAGGGGACATGGGAGAAAAAAAAAATTAAGACGGACTTTTGCGAGATCTCGCAAAACAAACTCGGGATCTTGCAAAAGTATTGCGAGATCTCGCAAAAGTTTAGCCGCATTCTTCGGAGGCCACCAGCTCGAAGCCGACCGGGAGGTCGAGGCACGATGTGCCGGGAAAGCGGTGTTCCTCCCGGCTGTAGTAGGTCTCGACCTCCCGTTAGCTTCGAGCTAGTGGGTGTCAGATCTCCAAAAACGTCGGAGCACTTTTGCAAATATGTGATGTCTTGTAAACCGAGCAGGTATCTGACGTTTACACAACTACATAAACGCCTCAAAATATCTTAAAGGTGTATTTTGTGACCCAGAAAGAGTAATATTAAAACTAAGTAGCTGCCGCCATTGTTGGAATTCAACTTTCGCAAGAAAGTTTTGCGAGATCTTGCAAAAAAACTCGGGATCTCGCAAAACTTTTGCGAGATCCTGAGTTTGTTTTGCAAGATCCCGAGTTAGTTTTGCGAGATCTCGCAAATGTTTTGCGAGATCCCGAGTTTGTTTTGCGAGATCTCGCAAAAGTCCGTCTTAATTTTTTTTCTCCCATGTCCCCTGCGGGGCTCCGTACTTTACCCACCCCTGTTGCTTGTCATGTGTTTCTTTGGTGTATTAAGAGTTTTTTCATGTGTTATGTGCAGAGGTGTTTTTTTTTTTCTGTTCTCAAACTGATCTCCCTGTTGGAGCTCAGTCTGGGGGGAGTTATTTTTTTCTCATTATCTTTCCTCATGTGGTGCATTTTCCAATGTTATACCTCTCTGACCTGTCTTCCCCATGTGATGTTTTGTGTAATGCATGTATGGTCGGAAGGGTAAGATGGCGCTGGCACGGCTGGCAGCCTTAACCCAATTTCCCTCGGGATGAAATAAAGTATTATCAATCAATCAAAATGCACTGCTATGATGTCGGGGCAGCATGGGTGCGAGCACCTTTTTTTTTGCTGATGCCATGATGCCGACCTGCCACAATGCCACCCTGGGCAACAGCCCATGTCGCCCATACCAAAAACTGCCACTGACTATTCACTATGGACTATTCTAACCCCTAGGATAACATGGCTGAAAAAGCCCCTAACCACCATGAGGCGGTGATATGTCAGAGGTAGTTAACCATGTATACTAAAACATGAACTGACTTAAAAGAGTGACTGTCAGATGTTTTTTGAACTGAACAGGGGTTCATGTAGGTTGATTGCATTGTCGTTTGTAAAGAACACATAGATAGAAACTGGTTGGCAACAGCAATCCTATCCAAATGCCGCAAAACACAACGTCCAATACCTGACTGAGCTTACAAGCTTAAACTCCCTAAAACTGCTTCATTCAGTTTCTTGTGTGAATAACAAAAAAATTAGTCATGCCAGAAAGGCTAGTTTTTTAGTGATTGCAATAATGATGGAGGTAGTGTAATTTCTGTACAGCGTGCCCAGCAAGAAGAGTAGCATTTTTTCTCCTAATGCTACTCTTGTAGAGGAGAAACAACAAAGCGTCCTAACATCCTAACAGTGTCCTATTATTATAATTATAATTATTATTATAAAGTATGCAAGTTCCACTTGCACTTAATGCTGTGCAAACAAGCTTGCTATTCTGTGTTCCCCCTATGCTTCTGAAACTGTCTAAATTATCTGCTGAGTGGTGGTGGTGGCAGTGGTGGAGGGGTGGGGAGAGGATTCACTAGCTTTTTCAGGATTAGTGCAGCTCTAATTCACTGCTCATGTGGAAGAGCACAACATGTGTGGATGAATGAAGCGAAAGGCCAAAGCTTGGACTCAGTATGGAACCTGCTGTAGTCTTCCGAACAATCCATCTCTCAAAAGAAAAGAAAAGCAGTCTATTAGGATGAGTGATTTCAAGTGGAGGAGATTTATTTCTCACCGTGCATGTACCATGATACACTGTTGATGAATGAACACGAGAGGCACAAATAGAGCTGGCATATTTACTCTGAATCAGCGTCCTGTGTGATAGGTCACCTAGAGTGCTTGTAGAGGTCACCGGTCTAGTGCTCTTCATGTCTCCACATTTCATTTAACTTTAGAAGTATAAGCATTATTTATCATACGAGTATTATAAAATGACATGCTTCCTTTTTTCTTCTCCATTAATTCTCTCAGATTTCTTTTTTTGCACATGATCAAGCTACAGTACGTGAATCTCATGCATAACTAAATAATTTTGTAGATCATTTGCCCACAGCAGCAGGAGGGTGTATTCCTGCTGTGAGATGAATACAGCAAAAAAGCAGGCACATATATCATTGCTCTGCAAAGTCAACCAAAGAACCCATGAATACTGACCTATACTAAGGAATTCTAAAGGTGAAATTATGGCATACAGTGGGGCAAAAAAGTATTTAGTCAGCCACCGATTGTGCAAGTTCCCCCACCTAAAATGATGACAGAGGTCAGTAATTTGCACCAGAGGTACACTTCAACTGTGAGAGACAGAATGTGAAAAAAAAATCCATGAATCCACATGGTAGGATTTGTAAAGAATTTATTCGTAAATCAGGGTGGAAAATAAGTATTTGGTCAATAACAAAAATACAACTCAATACTTTGTAACATAACCTTTGTTGGCAATAACAGAGGTCAAACGTTTACTATAGGTCTTTACCAGGTTTGCACACACAGTAGCTGGTATTTTGGCCCATTCCTCCATGCAGATCTTCTCGAGAGCAGTGATGTTTTGGGGCTGTCGCCGAGCAACACGGACTTTCAACTCCCGCCACAGATTTTCTATGGGGTTGAGGTCTGGAGACTGGCTAGGCCACTCCAGGACTTTCAAATGCTTCTTACGGAGCCACTCCTTTGTTGCCCGGGCAGTGTGTTTCGGATCATTGTCATGTTGGAAGACCCAGCCTCGTTTCATCTTCAAAGTTCTCACTGATGGAAGGAGGTTTTGGCTCAAAATCTCACGATACATGGCCCCATTCATTCTGTCCTTAACACGGATCAGTCGTCCTGTCCCCTTGGCAGAAAAACAGCCCCATAGCATGATGTTTCCACCCCCATGCTTCACAGTAGGTATGGTGTTCTTGGGATGCAACTCAGTATTCTTCTTCCTCCAAACACGACGAGTTGAGTTTATACCAAAAAGTTCTACTTTGGTTTCATCTGACCACATGACATTCTCCCAATCCTCTGCTGTATCATCCATGTGCTCTCTGGCAAACTTCAGACGGGCCTGGACATGCACTGGCTTCAGCAGCGGGACACGTCTGGCACTGCGGGATTTGATTCCCTGCCGTTGTAGTGTGTTACTGATGGTGACCTTTGTTACTTTGGTCCCAGCTCTCTGCAGGTCATTCACCAGGTCCCCCCGTGTGGTTCTGGGATCTTTGCTCACCGTTCTCATGATCATTTTGACCCCACGGGATGAGATCTTGCGTGGAGCCCCAGATCGAGGGAGATTATCAGTGGTCTTGTATGTCTTCCATTTTCTGATGATTGCTCCCACAGTTGATTTTTTCACACCAAGCTGCTTGCCTATTGTAGATTCACTCTTCCCAGTCTGGTGCACGTCTACAATACTTTTCCTGGTGTCCTTCGAAAGCTCTTTGGTCTTGGCCATGGCGGAGTTTGGAGTCTGACTGTTTGAGGCTGTGGACAGGTGTCTTTTATACAGATGATGAGTTCAAACAGGTGCCATTCATACAGGTAACGAGTGGGGGACAGAAAAGCTTCTTACAGAAGACGTTACAGGTCTGTGAGAGCCAGAGATTTTCCTTGTTTGAGATGACCAAATACTTATTTTCCACCCTAATTTACGAATAAATTCTTTACAAATCCTACCATGTGGATTCATGGATTTTTTTTTCACATTCTGTCTCTCACAGTTGAAGTGTACCTCTGGTGCAAATTACTGACCTCTGTCATCATTTTAAGTGGGGGAACTTGCACAATCGGTGGCTGACTAAATACTTTTTTGCCCCACTGTATATATAAAGATATTATATATCTTTCTAAACTCACTTAGTGTTCGTATTTCAAGTGTGGTGAGTGTAGCTTGGTCTGTGCAACACAATTAATTTCAAACTTTTACATAGTGATTATTTCATGGTGTAACCTACACGTGCTTTATCAGAGCACATTTTCTTTATATTCTTGTAATCCACTGGCAGAATGGTCTGGGGTCGTCCAGCTGTTTCACCAGCACTTTCCTGCTCAGTGTGTCTTGGCAAATGTTTAATTTTTCCTTGGCCTCTTTTAATGGTAATAGCACTTAAATATAGCTTGTTCCTAGATAATGCATTCTTGGAGTAATTTTGCTAACCTAGCCACTCCTGGGAAGTTTCACCCCTGTTTCAATTTTTCTCCATTTCTGGATAATGGCTGTCATCATGGTTCGCTGTAGTCCCTTTGCCTTAGAAATGGCTTTGTAACCCTTTCCAGAGTGATAGATGGCAATGACTTTGTTACTCACCTGTTCTTGAGGTTCTTTATATCATGGTATGAGGTGTTGAGATCTTTTAGCCAACTTCACTTTGTCAGACAAAACCCACATAGCAAGCTGGTCTGGCCCAGATCTGATATCAAGCCGGCACTGCTGGCTGACTTCTGGCATGGTAAGTGGTATGTCATCCAGATATGGGCCAGGCCTGGCATAAATGGCACTGTCTATATGATGGCATGCCATATCTGGCCTGATTGTGGTTTGGTTTATGTGGCCCAGGCCCATAGAAAACAGGTCTAGCCCAGATTGGGCATCAATCTGGCACTTCTGACTAACTGGTGTCATGACAGTGTATCTCAACCAGATGTGGGCCAGGTCTGGCAATGATGGTACTGTTTATGTTACTATTTTCCTATTTTAGGGTAGAAGACCCAAATGCCATGTTGCAATACTATACTGCTATGGTAGCCAACGTTTCAAATGCAGGTTTGGCAGGTTTGTGAGAGTACACTTTATCCAATACCTAGTGACGGTTTACTCATCTTTGCCAAGGGGTGGCTGTTAGTGATGGGATTTCTGGCTCTTTTTAGAGAACCAGCTCTTTTGGCTCTCAACCGGCTCTTCAGGTTGTTTTGTTGCTTTAATTAATTTATTATTAACAATAACATAAAATTATGCACAAAAGGAATTACTAATGTAAAAAAAAGTGGTTTTATTTATATATGTTTATATATAAATATATGCGGTGGCCCCTAGAGACAAAGCACGTACAAACTCCACTTTTGGAGTTTGTACGTGCTTTGTCTCTAGGGGCCACCGTAAATATACTTTTCTTTATTCACTCCACATAAAATGTAATAAATAAATCATATAATGCAAAAACCAACTATTTACATTTCAACTTTTAACTATTAAAATTTTCAGCTTTTTCCTTTTAAACAAATTTAAAGTGAAACAACACAAAACACTGCAAACCACAACACAATTAAATATAAATTAAACTATGAAAACAAAAAGAAGATGCACATTCTCTGTCATATAGGCCTGCATGAATAAACTTTCTGAATCCTTTATCATCTGCAACTGAAAATAGTTGTGGATGATTACTATACCTTTCTAATGTGACGTTGTTGTCCCATGCTCTCATTCTCTCTCTTTCCCTCCCGCTCTGTTCCTGTGCTACTTCGAGTGTAACTACTACCCCTCCCTCCTCTTCCCAGCACAAAGCACAAGGCTCGCATGCGGAGTGAAGCTGAAAAAAGTGCGAGAGAGAGGGTGAGAGAAAAAAAAAACCCCACGGCTCGCAGAGCTGTTTCGTTTGCGACCGACACATCAGTAGTGGCTGTAGCTCAAGAGGTAGAGCAGGTCACCTACTGATTGGAAGGTTAGTGATTCAATTCCTGGCTCCTCCAGTCTGCACGTCAAGATTGAGAATGTGTGTGAATGTAGCTAGAAAGCACTCAGTTCAGAGAAAGTGTGTGAATGTGGCATATTGTATAGAGCACTTTGAGTCCCAGGAGAGTAGAAAAGCGCTATATAAGTTTTGTCATGTTACTTTTGCACTATTATGTCCTCAAACATGTTGTTAGTACATGGCTTGATTAAGGTACATATTAGGCTGTCATCTGGGGCCAGAGCTGAAACTGTTCTGGCCCAGCACAGGGCCAGCAGTGTGTCTGCAACTGGCCTTGTGCTGACCCATGTTTGGGCCACATCTGGCAAACCAGATCTGGGCCACCAAAGGGCTGTCATTCTTTGTGGTATGTGGACCATGTGTAAGCACATTGTGTGGGCCAGATCCGGGCCATACCAATTTTGCTATGTGGGAATCTTATGGAAGTGACTTCCTAGTTCAACAAGTCTAGCAGTAATAAGACCTGGGTGGGTGTAGCTACTGAAACTGAACAGCTTTCCAAAGAAAATCAGATCATTCAGTTTGTTTATGATTTAACAAAATGGCAGAGGGTGGGGGAAATCAGTTCAATTCAGTTTGATTTTGTTTATATAGCACCAGACACAATAACAGCTGGAAGAATTCATTCCAAGAATGAAATGATTATTTAAAAAAAGAGCATTTTGTATTTTTTGTTTTTCTTGTCTAATATTAAAATCAGTTTGAGGATCTAAAATATCAAAGTGTGACAACAAGAAAGAAATCAGGAAGGGAGCAAACTTTTTGTACTTATGGGTTAGGATTCACAACAGGACTCCACTAAGCAGTTGATGGGATCAACATATTGACATTGTACATCTTTTCTCTTTCCTGTGTATGTACAGTGGATTTATGATATTTTTTCTTCTACTCTCTACTTTTTCAAACTTTCACTTTTTCCTTCCCAGTTCTCTTCATTTCCTTTGTTCTCCTTTCTTTTTCCCAACACTCTCTGCTTATATCAGACCCTTTGCCCTCTACTGAACAAAAGTCTCTCACTCCCCCATTCTTAGATATTGTCACTGATAATATACTGTGACTGGATGGGGGTGTTTAAATTGAATCAGAGGAATCATTAGTGGTCCTTTGAGGTGTGAAGCTGTGACACCCAGAACCAATGTCCCATGGCAGCCTTTATGAGTTTGACTAACAAGGCATGTCATGCACAGGCATTTGGAAGAAAACACATACGCATAAACATGCATGTATTCATATTTCAGTGATGGATGTAATGAACTTGCAGTCTCAAGGACAGACATGCAGCTGGAGTATTGGTACAGTGGTGCAATTTACATAGTTGCCTGAAAAAAGGCAACGGGTATGTGCCTGAAGCACAGTCCTTTGGTTTTAATTCAATGAGTTTAACAGAAAGTACTGCATTAATTGTTTAGAGATTGTTTTTTTTTTTTTTTTTTAATACAGGCCATCCATTTTCATAGGCTCAAAAGTAATTAGACAATTAACTTGAAGTACTTTAATGTTCCTATGTGGCCTCTTTTTTCATTATTTTGTGACAAATTAAGGACATAAAAGGTGTGAAGTTTTGAATTTGGATATTCATTTGTAGTTGCTTATGGGAACTTTTAATATGCAGTTCAAAGAGGTATTGATGCAAATGATACGCTGATGCAAAGCATGAAAAAGAAAAAGAATCTTTTTTTATGGATCTGTCACATTTGTGAGAAGTTGGAGAGAATACAAGATGATCGGATGTTCTGCTGATGTTTATGTGACTATTATTCAGATATGAATTTCCTGCAAAACCTGACTTGTTACCCACAAGTTGCACATAATTACAGGGTGCATGCACCTTATTCACAGTTTGTATTATAAAGACTTACCCTGAATCTAATAGAATATCTCAAAGATCAAATAGCTAGCGAAAAAAAAAATCAAAAAGATTTTCAGAAAACTGAAACTTGAACATAAAAAGTTACAATGAAGATGTAATGATATTATTTTCACTAAGCTGTTAAGACAATATGTAACCACATGCAGAATTTAGCATCTGACTGAGATGGAGGTAAAATAATCAGACCAAAGTTTGTGGACTCGAGTTATTTCAACAACAACAAGAACTCTGAGAGTGCAAACCTCTGGCAGTGTCAGCTCACTGTCTGGGCACTTTTTGAGCTATCATGCTTACAGATAGAATGACATGTTTACAACATAAGGCCTTTAGCTGCAGTAAAAACAAAACAAAACACAGAGTTATTGACAATGTTCACTACTAAAACACAACGGTAATCTTAATATTGTAACCATGGAGCAGTGAAAATAGCAACACTTGCATGTATAGAGCAGTAACTGAACTGTTACTGAGTTTTAAAGGTCGTGTTGTGAAAACAGTTTTTCTCTGACGTCTTTGATGGGATGTTGCATTTAGATGGTGCTGCCTGTTAAGATAAAGTAAGTAGTATATGGAGAAAATGAGGTATTGATTGAACAGCCCATGGCTAAACTAAAGTTTATACACTGATTAACTTCAACCACACCGGCTCTTTGAACATAATTTTTTATGTTTTTGTGTAATTTGTTATCTTGCTGCTCTGTGTTCACACACATATACAGCGATGTCAGAGACTCTGCAGTGAAAATGATTTGAAAGTTATGCACAGTGAGGATAGCGGTTTCTTACAAATAAAAAGAATAAAATCTTGCTGAGCCAACATTTGACATTTCATATGTTCATAAGTTGATAAGTTAGTAGACTTTCCCCTTATTTATTTATTTATTTATTTGCACTTTAGAGTTCATGCAGTTCATGCAGTCAACTTTTTCCTCATTTAGTAACCATGTCACCTTCTTTGAGAGCATCTATCTTAACACTGTTTCTAAGATTTTTTTCACAAAAGTTCATAGGGAAAAATCTGCTGGCAGAGTTTTGCCCTTGTTCTTCTGTTCTACTGTTTAGCGGGCAGCATGCTGCAGCACGCGAGCTGATGCTTTCCTCAGTATAAACAAGATAAGAGAGACATTCTGCCACTTAATTGTGATGGTTTGAATTCACAGCAGAGGTGTTGTGTTGTGCATTAATGGTCAAATGGCTCACGTTTACAAAATCAGACATGTTCTCCTTGTTGCTAATCAAAGCTTTTAATGTCTGCTGCTTATGACTGCTGAAGCTCCAGAGTGGCATTAGGGACAGTCTTAGTGTATAGGGACCACTTTTTCTTTTAAGTTGAAGTTGGTACACCACTCTGGGGGTTTGTTAATCTTTAGCACTTCACAAAAAATGAAGCTTTATGAAGTTCACCACCCCACTTGTCAAACCATGGGTAATTAGGATGGCTTTTTTAACAAAACTGTTCTTCAGTGCTAGCCGGGGGAAATCCGTATGTGGTATGTGGTATTTTTTTTTACAAATGAGGACAGTTTTCATGCAGGCCCTTATTTTACTGTTTTTGGTTTGCTTTATTAATATGTTTACTTGGGTTTTATTTAACCTGTATTTATACAGGTAATCCCATTGAGACCCTTTGTCTCGGTTACAAGGAAGACCTGTTTCAGACAGCATAATAAAAAACAAAATCATTTAAATGACATTTTAAGGCTTCAAGTGAAAACAACTGACAGAGCTTCCTTCTGTAATGTACACCATGAAGACGGTGGAGAGGGGATGCTTTTTTCCAAAACTCTGTGATTTTTGTTCTAAAGGAGAGTGAGCTTAAATTCTGGGTCATTTATCATAGTAATGGACTCTTGAGGTCCTCCTGTTGACTGACACTTTTCTCATTAAGACGGTTGAAGTCAAAGCTCATAGTGGAGCACTTTAATTTGCACAAGTTTACAACTGTGCAAACTCAAAATGCTACTTCAGTGACGTAGGATCAGTGAATATCATGGCTACAAATAAAATCAAATAAACTGGACTCTGTGGACAGTAGACATGTATTGCGGCAATTGCTGTTTAAATAACATTAATGTGTGCAATGGGGTGATTCAAGGCATAGTGCCAGACATAACGAATCCTGGTATCAAAGCTCCACTGCTCAGGGTTCTAACCTGCTTTCTGGACAAGGGCACTAATTACTTTCTCAACCGCTGGGAATGTGCTTTCTTATGTTGCTGTCAATATTCTTGATATTTATTTATAATGGTAAATGGTAAATGGACTGTATTTGTATAGCGCTTTACTTGGTCCTAAGGACCCCAAAGCGCTTTACACTATACACAATCATCCACCCATTCACACACACATTCACACACTGGTGATGGCAAGCTACAGAAACAGACTACAGTCTAGTTTGTTTCTGTTATTGTTACTGTACTGGAGCAACTGTAACCCACATAATTTCCTTAGGGATTAATAAAGTATGCTGATTCTGATTCTGGTACCAGCGATTTGTCACAAGTTCTTGAAAGTTGTTTTGTATGCAAGAAAATAAAATGATACGTATGAAATTGTAAAAATAACAGATAAGTACTTTAAAATACACATGCTTTTTTTACATCTCTTCTTTTAATTGCACTGCATTCATTCTTTTCGAAGTACTACTACAAAAACATCAGTACTAATTTTTTAAAATTACTTTCCTTAACACAGTTTCTTCTAGCCATAACTTAATAATCACATGCATCTAACAAGTATTACCAACCACTAGCAATAACAAAGGGGCATTTGCAGTACTGATTAAAAGGTTTTCTGTCAAGAGATACATTCTAAGACACTTCTTCAGCTGAGAGTCAGAGAGGAGAAACAAACAGTTTTACTTGCATGCAAGGGCAGTCACAGAGCACTCGCACGAGAGTGAGGGCTCCGGGACTCGCGCTCTGCCACTGCCCTGGTCTTTATTTATATACAACAGTAGGTGCATTCGTTTATTACATTGGAATGTGGATGTGCACGTATGTGTGTGTGTGTGTGCGCACGTGTGTGCCAGGAGAGGCTTCTCTACCTGGCACGAAGTGAAACTGCTCGTTAAGCTCTTATCTAGCAGGTACTGCTCCTTCCCTGCATAACGGGTCACAGTGAACTATAAACAACAGTCTGAGTCAATACAAGAGGTCATCATGCAGTATTCTATCATATGCCAATCAGTAATCTATGTGAATGACGTCATTTCCTTGTTACCCGGAAGCTGAAGCCCTCAGCTACAAATGCTACAGCTAAGCTACCGGTATTACCTCCAGTCGTGAATGCACAGATTGCTGAGTGTTTTAAGCCTGGCTTCACAAATGATGAAATCCTTGTGTTATTAGCTGAATCACATGGTGTTACTATCAGCAAATGTACTTGCGAAAGCGCCAATTTGTTGGGATCCGTTTTTGAGTGCGCGTTCCTCTGCACCATTTGCTTCCGGGTAACAAGAAAGCGACCTCATTCACGTATATTTTTGATTGGCACAGCTAACTCGAAATTTTGAGAAAAGTAACTCGAAATTTTGAGTTATATTTCTCGAAACAGTTTCTTAAAGACCAATGTAATATCCTTAAATGCTCTGGTTTGCCTGGCTAACACTCCTAGACCAAAAATGTTGAGTTGATTTTTTTTTTTTAATTCTTTTGTAATTCCTGGAGTATTGCATGTCTTACTTGGGCCCTGGTCTGTCAGTTAGTGGAACACAAAAAATAGCTGAAATTCTTTAGGATAGCGTTTGTATCTGTGACTAATACAAAGATATCACTGCCTTAGATAATATCATATTTAGGGCTTTTATTCCAGTGTGAAGAATCACAGAAGATTTTTAGTGCCCTGTTGCACAATTCTACACAAGTATTGTGTAGAATTGTTTGGCTAGCTGCACTGAAACAGGAAAATCCAGCCATTAGCCATAAATGTTGGGTTTGTAAAGCACCCTGAGAATGTGTGGAGGAGAGTTTGTTTGAGTCAGGTGACAGGTAGCTCACCGGAACGACAAGCTGGAGTCAGATTTTTCCTCGCCTGGCCAGCCGTATCAAGCTGATGTGATCAGCACTATTTTATGCTATAAAATAGTCCCAAGCACATCCAAACAGGATACAATGTCACAGTTTACTATATAACATCACACCACAAACCTAGCTGTTTCTTACCGAAGCATGTTTTAGCTGGAGCATGCAGATAGATGTCAGGATTTTTGATGAAAAAGGTGATCCCCTTTTGAATTGAGTTTTAGTCTTAGTGTCCTTGTTTTCCTCTGGTTCTGTCTCAAGTTAGCTAACATGTAATGTAAGTCTACTGACCGCAACCAACAAAGAGAAATCAAGCTTCACAGACAGAGTCTGTATGGCTATTCACCCTATGCAGCGAGCTTAACATAAGAGGAGATGGTTCCAGGAACGACAGGACACATCGCTTTGTCTTTGTGTCTTTACCTGAAGACCGTTTTTTCCCCTTTTAATTTGTAAGACTGTGAACATACAGTAAAATAATACGTAAGCATCAGTATCGACTTATTATGCATTCACAAACAGAAGTTAGCAACATAGCTTTTCTTATGCTTTACATTCACCATAAACATCTTTCCTTATAAGTTCAAATAACCTCTTAAGTAACAGGAAAGTAACAAATCTTACAGAAAATAAAGCTACACATTGATTACTTACAGATTATGGCTCAACAAACTCCCCAACGATGTAAACTGGGCTTAAATTGTGTAGCTTGTTTTCTCCTCCAGGCATTTTCTCACACTGCCTGCATGAACTTTGTCTGCTGCTTACAACACATCACCAAATGGGGCAGTGTAGTGCACACAAAATAACTAAAGAAGAAGCCACAAAACTCAAGGGGTAATACTGAGAAATGCACCAGCCAAAGAAACCCAATAAAGCAACAACAGATGAATATAGAGTTACATCTAGTGTGTGTGAATGTGTGTGTGAATGGGTGGATGACTGGATATGTAAAGCGCTTTGGGGTCCTTAGGGACTAGTAAAGCGCTATATAAATACAGGCCATTTACCATTTATTTTTTTACATCTATGTCAGTTTTCAAAGCAGGGTTACATGGTTTAAATTAGTCTTTATACATGTAGCGTGTCATGACCACTTTACATCTACAACTGAGCGACATCATCATACATCTAAATGTGAAATATGCATATAATTTATTTAATTCTATCCTATACAGATAGAATTAAAAGTAAAAAATAAAGGTGTATGGAAAGGGAAAGGAAGGGCTCGTGGAAAGTATACCTCATCATATGTCAAATATTTTGGCGGCAATGTTATTGCATCAGGGTCACTGGTGAGTAGAGATGACATGACTGGTGATACACTGGACACTACACTCACAATGAGAGACACAGGAGGCGTCTGCTGAGAGTCAAGTCATACACAGTAATGGTGGTGTCATAGTGTGTAGGCAGAATATGTGTGGCTGTAGCTCAGGAGGCAGAGCAGGTCACCTACTGATCGGAAGATTGGTGGTTCGATTCCTGTCTCCTCCAAGCTGCATGCCAAGTATCCTTGGGCAAGATACTAACCCCAAGTTGCTCTCCGATGCATCCATCGGAGCGTGAATGTGGCTAGACAGCACTAAGTTAGAGAAAGTGCTTGTGAGAATGGGGGTAAATGTGATATGTTGTATAGAGCCGTTTGAGTACTCCGGGAGAGTAGAAAATCATTATATGAGAATCAGTCCCTTTACTATGCTTTTTTAGTAAACTGGTTTATTTAAATGTCTACACACTGTAAGAGTGATATACCTCATATTTATCTCCACGACAGTGCAATACACTGCACTACATGCTCAACACTATTGTAAGATGTTTCTTATTGACCTTTTAATATTATTTAGTTATTGTATACAAATATATATATATATATGTCGATGAATATATCGCCGCGTAGACTCAAGAAGGTGTATTTTTCTTGTTTAGATGCATGACGGGTATCTTGTTAAATCGTTTTTAAAACTCTATCAAATGCTCACTTTGGAATATGACTATCAACAGAAAATATCAACAGCTTTACTACAAAAATATCTATATCACACTTTACCCAAAGCCCTTTATCCGTTTAACCCCTCTGACAGTCATAGCGAGCCAAGCTTCCTTTTGAAGGTTATCAGATCGATGCTTAACAAGCTTGAGGTCAAACTGAAAATGCTTCAATTATATGAAAGCCAGATGGGAAGGGGTTTCTGATAAAAGACCAAAAGGGGGACCTTTTTTTTTTCTTTTTTCCACCCATTCAAAATAATTATGCTAAATAAAAACTATGTGCACTTGGCTTTGCAGCAAAAGCAAGCAAGATAAAACCCGAGATAAGGCCCTTTGTTGGAAGAACAACTAACCTTAAAGGGAAGAACTGATTTTAGCATTGTCATATGGCTGTCAGCTAACCCATTCCATAAATTCCATTTAAGAATTGACTGATTTGTTTTTAGTCACTTTTCTAGCAACAGGCATGTGTTACAATCAATGCCACCAACTGACTGGCGACACAAAGGCCCATTCATGTTCAAGCAGACAGACCGAACACACACTATTATGTAAGCGAAGGAAGCACAGGCCTTCCTTGGTGAGGAATGGAAAAGATTTATTTATATCCACAATGAAATGCCACAAAGATAAAGAATGATCTTCACAAGTGCATATTCTTCAAGTTTAAATTTTTAATTAGGCATACACTCAAAACTGTATACTTTAACCCAAAGAGCTATAGTCATTTCTTTACATAGATTCTTAACATACAAATAAGCATACATAAGTCAAATTGATAGCATTACTTTATTGTCTTGTGTCTCTACCATTTGTTTGGGTTTTGTATTTTTACAGTGCCCTCATAGCTGTGATTTCTGGGGTGTACTGTTGGAAAGCAATTCCTTAATTCTGATGAAGAAAAAAAGCATAAATCCACTAATGCCTAATTAGATTTTCTGGAAAAAAAGAAAAAAAGAAATGAAAAATAGGTATACTGTAATCCCTCATTAGCACGGGGGGCAGATGACTTTCCACCTTTGAATTAATGAAAAACTGGAAAACTAATGTAGATCTTCATGGTACTGTCATGGTTCTCAAGATCTGGAGAGGTCGTGGTGTGTGTATTGTTTGTCTTAACCTCTCCCACCAGGGCGGAACTGGACCTTGGTTCCCCGCCTCTGAACCCACCCTGAACACACACCTGTGGCTCATTCACACTGATCCTGGCAGACTACTTAAGATGGCAAGAGAGGCTGCTTCCTCGCTGGATCGTCACATTACCAAGTGTCAGTGTAGCTTAGCCTATGAAAGTGTTCCTTTGATCCCCTAGAGTTTCCTCCTGACTTTGTTTTTTCCTCTGTGTACAGGCCTTCTAGACTCCCTGCCCGTCTTCCTTGCCGTCTGGATTTCTGTGGATGTGTGTGAGTGAGCGTGAGCTTCTTAGTGTGGACATTTTTGAGTTACGGATCGAGTGGAAGAAGAGCGTGTGTGTACCCCCGTCTTGGACCTTCCCTTCGGACCCCGCCCTACTCCCTGGAGCCCCGTGTTATCTGTTCCACTGTATATATGTATATATTCTCACTTGGTGTCACATTTCAAATAAACCCTCACCCTCTCTCTAAACTTCAGAGTCCTGCGAGTGAGTCCTCTGCCTACTAATCTGTGACAGAACGATCCAGCCACTATGGACTCAGCGGATTCTGACCCTGTTCAACGGGCTCTCCTCACTCAGGAAGCCCTGCTGGAGCGGCACGAGAAGATGCTCCACCATATCAATAAAGAGCTCTCCGCTCTTACACAGGCTCTCGCCCAGCGCACACCCCTGGTAAGCTCGCCCTCTCCGAGCGTAAACCCATCTCCGCGTGTAAGTCCCTCTCCATCTCCGAATCCCCAGGCCGCTGCTGCACCCCCCGACCCTCCCGCTGCCTGGCTAGAGGCCCCGGGGATTCACGTTGCATTCACGTTGACGAGCGCCTGCGAATGCGCCGTGGGACGCGCCACTCAGTTTCCCAGAGTGCTCCGCTCAGTGTTGGGATTTTTGCCGGTAGTGCTGCTTCACCACAACAGCCGGCCTCGGTGGATGTGAGCCCCGGCGAGGCAGAGCCGATGCAGATTGGACGTGCCCGGCTTACACCAACGGAGAGGCAGCGCCGTTTCATGGCTGGTGAGTGTTTATACTGCGGCCGTCACGGACATTTCATCGCCGTCTGCCCCGCACGAGCAAAAGGGCGTGCCCGCCAGTAGAAACGGGGGTACTGGTGGGCGAAATAAACATCTCTCATTCCCCTCCTCATCTTTTGTTACCAGCTAAGCTCACTGCTCACGCCACCACTCACTCACTCAAGGCTTTGATAGACTCAGGGGCCGAACAGAGTTTTATTGATGCATCACTCGCTAAGAAACTGGGCCTAACTATTGAACCTCTGCCCCATGCTCTTCGAGCCTCATCTCTGAACGGACAGCGTTTGCCTGATGTCACCCATGTTTCTGAACCAGTCACCCTGTGTTTGTCTGGAAATCACACTGAATTAATCAGTCTGTTTGTTTTCAAAGCTCCGCTGACGCCTCTGGTTCTGGGCTATCCATGGCTGTTGCAGCATAACCCACTGATTGATTGGCAGGCGGGCTGTGTGTCTAGATGGGGGGAGGGTTGCCATATGACTTGCTTAAAATCAGCCATTCCATCCATTGGCTCCTCCGCATCACCCCCGCAGACTCCTCCGGACCTAACAGCAGTTCCTTCAGTGTACCATGAACTAGCGGAGGTGTTTAGTAAGGATCGCGCCCGTTCCCTTCCCCCACACCGGCCTTATGATTGTGCCATTGACTTGTTACCAGGAGCTCCGTTGCCTACTAGCCGACTCTATAGCCTGTCACGGCCAGAAAGAGAAGCCATGGAGGAGTACATTACTGATGCTCTGGCTGCGGGACTCATTCGGCCATCTACCTCTCCCTTGGCATCAGGATTTTTCTTCGTGGACAAGAAGGACAAGTCCCTCCGGCCATGCGTTGACTATCGGGGCTTGAATGCAATCACTGTCAAGAATAAATACCCGCTGCCCCTGCTGACCTCGGCGTTTGAGCTTCTCCACGGGATGAAAATGTTCAGTAAACTCGACCTCCGCAGTGCTTACCATTTGGTTCGCATTAGGGCAGGGGATGAGTGGAAGACTGCCTTCAACACCCATCTGGGACATTTTGAATATCTTGTAATGCCTTTTGGATTAACAAATGCCCCGGCAGTCTTCCAAGCCCTCGTAAATGACGTCCTCAGAGACTTCCTCAACCACTTTGTTTTCGTCTACCTGGACGATATACTCATGTTCTCCAGGTCAGTGTCAGAGCACGAAAGACATGTCAAACTGGTGTTACAAAGATTGTTACAAAACCGCCTTTTTGTCAAAGCAGAGAAGTGTGAGTTTCATGTAACCACTGTTTCTTTCCTTGGATTCATAATTGAGCAGGGAAACTTGAGACCGGATCCTGGAAAGGTCAAAGCGGTTTTGGAGTGGCCCACACCCCCAAACCGCAAACAGCTTCAACGTTTTTTGGGGTTTGCAAATTTCTATCGCCGTTTCATCCGTGACTTCAGCAAAATTGTCTCACCTCTTACTCACCTCACTTCCCCTAAGGTTCCGTTCCAGTGGGGACAGGCAGCCGCGGAGGCGTTCATTCATCTGAAACAACGGTTTGCCTCCGCTCCCATCCTCTCCCAGCCGGATCTCAACCAACCCTTCATCGTGGAGGTGGATGCTTCGGATGTGGGCGTGGGGGCCGTTCTCTCTCAGAATACTGAAGGTAAACTCCATCCATGCGCTTACTTCTCTCGTCGGCTTTCACCCGCAGAGCAAAACTACGATGTTGGCGACAGGGAGCTACTCGCCATCAAACTGGCACTTGAGGAGTGGCGGCATTGGCTAGAGGGGACGGCACAGCCTTTCATTGTGTGGACCGACCACAAGAACCTCGCCTACCTTCAGGCAGCAAAACGCCTCAACGCACGTCAAGCCAGGTGGGCGCTTTTCTTCACCCGTTTCAATTTCTCCATTACTTACAGGCCCGGGTCCCGAAATGTCAAACCAGATGCTTTATCACGTCAGTTTTCATCCTCTGAGGGGGATCGGGAGGTGGCGTCGATCTTTCCTCCGGGCTGTGTCATAGGAGGCCTCACTTGGGAGATTGAGTCAATGGTGCGGCAGGCCCAGCGTACCGAACCTGATCCGGGGACAGGACCCCCGGGGCGGCTCTACATCCCTTCGTCCGTACGATCCCAGGTGCTCCAATGGGCCCACACAGCAAGATTCTCATGTCACCCTGGAATCCAACGCACCATTGCCTTTCTGGAACGCGCCTTCTGGTGGCCATCTTTAGCCCAAGATGCCCGAGAATATGTTAAAGCCTGTACTACCTGCGCCCAAAATAAGTCACAAAACACTCCTCCCGCAGGCTTACTTCATCCACTCCCTACCCCGGGTCGACCGTGGTCACACATTGCCCTCGACTTTGTTACTGGACTTCCACCTTTGGCAGGTAACACAGTAATTCTGTCTATTGTCGATCGCTTCTCTAAAGCAGCACATTTTGTAGCATTACCCAAGCTTCCCACAGCCCTAGAGACCGCCCAGCTGCTTACCAACCACGTGTTTCGCCTTCATGGAATTCCCTCTGACATCGTCTCTGATCGTGGGCCGCAGTTCACATCCAAGGTATGGAAAGAATTCTGCTCATCCATTGGTGCCCAGGTCAGTCTCTCTTCAGGGTACCATCCCCAAACCAATGGGCAGACGGAGAGGCTGAACCAGGAACTGGAAACAGCCCTGCGATGCGTGGCCTCGACAAACCAAAACACCTGGTGCTCGCATCTAGCCTGGATTGAGTACGCTCACAACAGCCACACCTCCTCCGCCACTGGAATGTCGCCTTTCGAGGCCTCGCTTGGATATCAGCCGGCCCTTCTCCCATCTGTGGAAGGTGAGCATCTCGTTCCCTCTGTGCAGCACCACCTCCGCAAATGTCGGCGACTCTGGCGAGCTACCCGTGCCGCCCTCCTTCGAACCAAGGAACAGAATCAACGGCTAGCTGACCGTCGGAGGTTGCCCGCACCCACCTACACACCGGGGCAAAAGGTATGGCTCTCCACGAGGTTCGTCCCTGTCCGCACTGAGTCTAAGAAACTCACACCCACCTTCATTGGACCCTTTACCGTCGAGGCTGTTGTTAACCCAGTCTCGGTCCGTTTGCAGCTCCCGCGTAGCATGCGTGTCCACAACGTGTTCCATGTGTCTCAGTTGAAACCACACCTGTCCAGTCCTCTGTGCCCTCCTTCCAGGCCCCCGCCACCCGCCCGGCTCATTGATGGCCTGCCCGCGTATGCCATTACGCGAATCATGGACTCGCGGCGCCGTGGACGGGGAGTTCAGTATCTGGTGGATTGGGAGGGCTATGGCCCGGAGGAACGCTCTTGGGTCCCTAGGTCGGCCATCCTTCACCCGGGTATGGTCCGGGATTTCCATCGCGCCCATCCGGACAAGCCTGGTGGGTCGCCTGGAGGCTCCCGTTGAGGGGGGGGTACTGTCATGGTTCTCAAGATCTGGAGAGGTCGTGGTGTGTGTATTGTTTGTCTTAACCTCTCCCACCAGGGCGGAACTGGACCTTGGTTCCCCGCCTCTGAACCCACCCTGAACACACACCTGTGGCTCATTCACACTGATCCTGGCAGACTACTTAAGATGGCAAGAGAGGCTGCTTCCTCGCTGGATCGTCACATTACCAAGTGTCAGTGTAGTGTAACCTATGAAAATGTTCCTTTGATCCCCTAGAGTTTCCTCCTGACTTTGTTTTTTCCTCTGTGTACAGGCCTTCTAGACTCCCTGCCCGTCTTCCTTGCCGTCTGGATTTCTGTGGATGTGTGTGAGTGAGCGTGAGCTTCTTAGTGTGGACATTTTTGAGTTACGGATCGAGTGGAAGAAGAGCGTGTGTGTACCCCCGTCTTGGACCTTCCCTTCGGACCCCGCCCTACTCCCTGGAGCCCCGTGTTATCTGTTCCACTGTATATATGTATATATTCTCACTTGGTGTCACATTTCAAATAAACCCTCACCCTCTCTCTAAACTTCAGAGTCCTGCGAGTGAGTCCTCTGCCTACTAATCTGTGACAGGTACACTGGGAAAAGAGGCTGAAATATGTTAAAGTTGAAACAACTCTTCTGGTTGGGTTTACACTTTTTTCATTCTGCCCATGCAATCGTTTTTCTGCTTAGTCTTTAGCCGTTCCACCGTGGGTGTTTAATATTTTATTTCCTGTGAACAAAAACACTGCCTCCCACATTTCAAGAGCATGTGCAGTATTTAAATCGGTGCACAGTGATACACTAATATCCAGTATTTATACAGTAGTAGTTAAATAAGTAAGTTAAATAATATTCTAACTAAGTATCACTAAGTTCTTTACAGTAAAATTGCTAAGATATTTACAACAAATATTTAAAAGAATAGTTTGTAGCTGCTTTTTGAAAGAGATCACCAAATCCACACATCTCAAGCTCAGGGGGGGGGGACTACTTAGTTGTGGCATATAATTAAGGTTGTAATTATTATTTTGCCATCAAAGGATAGCAAAAGTTCCTTGAGTAGAACTGAGCACACTGAAGTCACTAAATCAGAATCTTCTGGCGTATGTGCTGTTTCTCGGTCTGCTTGATTTGGCCTTAATTGTCCTGTACTGCCTTCCTGAGGGTAACAGGTGATGTGCAGGGTGGGATGTGTCCTTCAGGATGCTGCAGGCTTTTCTGTGGCAGCAGGACCTGTACTGCTCCTCTAGGGAAAGAAGAGCACAACCGACGATCCTCTGTGCATGAATGTGGCAAGCTACAGTTGTAGCCACAGCTGCCCTGGGCAGAAGCCCCCTCTGGCCAACACCAGTAGGCGGTAGGATAAAGTGACTTGCCCAAGGACACAACAACCAGGACAGAGAGCCCGGGGATTGAACCGGCGACCTTCCAGCTACAGATACGCTTCCCAGCCCCCTGAGCCACGGTCGCAGCTGTGGTGTGTGTTTTCTTGGATAGGTCACCACCCAGGTGCAGGCCCAGGAACTTGACTCAGCACATATCCCTGAGGGAAGCCGGTGTTGAGGCTGAGTGCTGAGGACAGGTGGGGCCCTACTTTGACTCTCTGTGGGCGGTCACTGATGAAGACCTTGATCCTTGACAGTTGGAGTGAGGGAAGCCAAGGTTGTGTAATTTGGTTACCAGTCTGGCAGGGTTGATGGTGTTAAAAGCCTAGCTAAAATCAGTAAAGAAAAGTCAGATGTAAATGTCCATTTGTTCTAAGTAAGTTAGGGTTGTATGGAGGCCTATGGCTATGGCATCCTCTGTTGATTTGTTCTTCCTGTATGCGAACTGGTGGGGATGGAATGTGGCTAGGAGTCATGAATGATATGAGTTCTGACCAATTTCTCGACACTTCGAGATGACTGGAGTAAGAGCCACTTGCCAGGAAATCGTTTAGGTACTGCATGGTAGTTTTCTTTGGAATGGGGATGATGGTAGAGGACTTCAGGCAGGGTAGAACTGGCCTGTGTTAGGGACAGGTTGAATATTTCAGTAAAGACCCCTGTGAGCTGGTCTGCACAGTCCTTTAGCAAATTGGATGCTATAATGTGACGCTGTTGATATAGTTTGATAATGATATATTTGGGGTCTTTATTTGTGGACTTTGTCTGTTTTCCCTGTGTCTGTGTGAGTTCTCTCAAGATATTCAGACTTCCTCTTCCAGTCCAAAGACATACATGTTAAGTTAGACTTAAGCTCTAAAATGGTCAGACAGTCCAACTAAGTTAACTGTGTGATAACAACCTCGGAAAGCTCAAAGCACTCGTTCTGTGCTTAGTTTCTTTGTTTAGTCTTGTGTTTGAAATGTTTGTTTACTTTTTGACACCTTGGAAATGTAACACAATACATTTTAATGAGCTATAGAACAGTATGCCTATAAGAGCTTCTCCGCTCAATGTCTCTGCTGCTGTAAAAGTCTTTTCATACTGTTCTGCAAAACTCAACAGTAGTACAGTGCTCTTCTGGTTTTCTTGTATTTTTCCTTTTGCAAATTTTTCACACACGTGTTGTTGTTCACAGCCATGTCCACATTATAGTCCAGTAACTTAGAAAAAAATCCGTGATATACGCATGATACACACTGTTATGACTTTGTGGATGGGGCGATCGTGGCTCAAGAGTTGGGAGTTCGCCTTGTAATCGGAAGGTTGCCGGTTCGAGCCCCGGCTTGGACAGTCTCGGTCGTTGTGTCCTTGGGCAAGACACTTCACCCGTTGCCTACTGGTGGTGGTCAGAGGGCCCGGTGGCGCCAGTGTTCGGCAGCCTCGCCTCTGTCAGTGCGCCCCAGGGTGGCTGTGGCTACATTGTAGCTTGCCATCACCAGTGTGTGAATGTGTGTGTGAATGGGTGGATGACAGGTTGTGTAAAGTGCTTTGGGGTCCTTAGGGACTAGAAAAGCGCTATACAAATACAGGCCATTTACCATTTACCATGCAACAAAAGGCAAAAGGTTCAGTAAAAAACAAAAACTGCTGATCTGTTTCCTGATTTAAACAAATTAATGTGTTGTCAGTTTTGTGCTCGAATTTAATTTATCAGGACTTAATCACCCCTTAATAACCACAATTAAATGGTCCCAAGTGTTTTGGGTTCAAAGATTTTCCACAGCAAGTGCAAATACATTTTATACAGTGCATATCACTGAGTGCAGGGCTGTAATATTATAATTTTCTTCAGAACAAGTTCAATCCCAGTACAGCTGCCAACCAATCCTCATAGACTCCTATATTAAAGTGCCCATTTTACAGCTTTAAAAACATGCACTGAGAGTCTAGCATTTTCTCCTCCATAGGTGGCGCTTTTTGGTTTTTGTTTTTTCGAACTTAACCATTTGTCTGATAGATCAACTCTAACCCTCTAAATAGATTTTTTTTCATGTGAATTTCTGTGGCAAAAATTCATGCAAGAGATAGTGAAATCTTCTTTATGTTAGTTTTTAAGTGGATACAACACACCCCAGATCTATGCCTGAGTGGTTAGCTGGTGGAGTTTCACCCTTATGGTACTTGTTGAACATTCACACATGATGAAAAATAAATAGATATACTATCAATCCAAAGTTTGGATACACAGTCCAAACCCTTGGCCTTCTCTCAATGAGCTTCATGATGCAGTGGTTTTACTTCACAGATGTTCTTTCCCAAGTAAAAGGTTAAAAATGGTTCATAATAATTTAGTGATAAAAAAAACCCCGTCATATTTCATCTGTGATAATTTATGTTTAAAAAATATTTTCTATACAGTCAGCATTAGTTTATCTGTATCTTATTTTGAAGGTGTAATCTGTAGTTGGAATGCATTGTGGGAAGCAGAAGCCACAGTCACTTGGGGAAAAACATTGTACAGAAAACCTGCCTATCTGTGTCTAAACTTCACCTCCTGCGTCTTTATATAGACCATCGAAAGCAATGGCTGTAAGTTTATTGAATATTCTGGTTTGCTTTATGTGTTTACAAGAGCTGATTTAGAGATTGTTTTGTGAATGTGTTTATACCAGGATTTAGCCTTATCCGAATCGAATTGATTATAGAAATCAGTGACGATACCCAGCCCTAGTTAACAGCACCTCAGGTTAGAGCCCAGATAAATGCCACACAGAGTTCAAGTAGCAGACACATCTCTACATCAACTGTTCAGAGCAGAATGTACGAATCAGGCCTTTATGGTCAAATAGCTGGTAAGAAACACTACTATGGAAAAACAATGAGCAGAAGAAATTTATTTGATCCAAGAAACGCAAGGAATGGACATGAGACCAGTTGAAATCTATGCTGTGCCGTGTCTTTGTGCAATCCAGAAAAGGTGAACCGATGGTCTCCACATGCATGGTTCTCACCGTGAAGCATGGATGAGGAGGTGTGACGGTATCAGTCACTTGATTTAAAGCCAGTTGAGATGGACCGCAGAATGAACGCAAAAGGGCCAACAAGTGCTCAGCATCTCTTGGAACTCCTTCAAGACTGTTGGAAAACCATTTCAGGCGACTACGTCATGAAGCTCATCACAAGAGTGCCAAGAGTGTGCAAAGAAGTAATCAAACCAAAGCATGGTTATTTTGAAGAATCTAAAATCTAAAATATGTTTGGAGTTATTTCATACTTTTTTGTTTATTACATAATTCCATATGTGTTCATTCATAGCTTTGATGCCTTCAATGAGAATCTACAAAGTAAATAGTCATGAAAATAAAGACAAACCATTAAATGACAAGGTGTGTCCACACTTTTGACTGGTAGTGTACATCAACAAAAGAAAAAACTAAAACCTTGTCAGGAAAAAAAAAAATTATTTATTTTTGCCCGTAATAAAAAAGCAGAGCGTAAATAACAGCCTTATGACAACAAGTCAGGGAAAGTAATAAAGTGATGCAACTGAACAATTTCCAACATCTGACCACAGCTCTACCAAATTGGACATTGCAGAAATGAAGCATAATGGTGTTCCACCCATTTTTATCACTTTATTACCAGGCGGCTTCTACACTGAATGTGCAGAGCTCTGCAACCTTCCAAAAAATTGGCACAGGGTTGTGTTTTAATAATGGATAGAGGCTGCTCCTGCTACAGATACCTCCAGAGTAGAAGGGGTTAGAGTTTATTTTGCAGACACTCTTAAAAGCAGTTGGTAATGCTGTTTTACTCTGTGCATGTGACTATCAACCTGCTGCCATGGTAAGTGTTAAACTCGGCCTAACTAAATGATTAATTTTATTGCATGCTGTATCATTTCACATATGGAATTCTTTAAGTACAAACTTATCGCACACAACCATCAACAAAAAGCAACATATATATATATATATATATATATATATATATATATATATATATATATATATATATATATATATATATATATATATATATATATATGGCAATATTGCTAAGACTCGTTTATTGTTGCTATACGTAGGCATTAGGCAGTGAAATTGAACGATTTAAAACCCCAGCACACCAGCATGGTTCTATCACACTCACAGTCCCCTACTTTATCAATAACAGATATCATCATCCTTTCACTCTGTAATCTTTAAAAGCTGACATCCTTTATATCCTGTCAATCAACTCAGACCAACAATGACAAATACATAAAATACACCATAAGAGCAAAATGTAGTCACTTAATCACTGTTTAGTCTGTTGCCATGCTGGTGTTTTTGGAGCGAGTTGTGATCATACTTGGATGAGATGGTGGTTTACTAACTTCTAATTCTAACTAATGCTGACAAGCTTTGCTAGCAACCTGCTAAACTGTATGGACTATTAAAATAGAATTTCCCTCAACAAAACTGTAACGCAAACTTAAATGTAGAGGACATTTTTTGGGATATTCTGATATTATTAGAACACCACAAACGGAACCAACAACAAAAACACTTTCAGCAGGTCCAGGTCAGTGTTTTAAACTAGCAGATGTAAGGCCTGGCAGACAGCTATCAGCTCAAACTGCATGTGTGGGCACACCTGTCAATTAAAGCAGCTATACAGCTAACCATCTTACATCTTTGGATACAGCCCAGTGTCCAAGAAGATAGGGGGAAACAATCTATACAATACAGCTAATATCTTGTAAGAGAAACTCCCAACACTTTACTAGATTGATAATCTTTTGATGCGATCTGTAAAATGTAAGGTTGCTGATACGATAAACTCTATCAGCCTAACTGCACTTTTAATCCCATATCAGGTTTGCGAATAAGCACACCTCAGAGGGTACATTCTCAGAGCTGTTTTGCATTAGTCCTTCAGCAGCTTAATGTTTCTGTATGACTGTACCTGGTTTTTGAGGCATTCTGAACAGCAGCCAGATGGTTTCCACAAATCTTGAATTAATAACTTCACCCTGTGTATCATCTATCCGTCCCTCAGCTCATTTTTTCTCTGTTTCTTTGTATGAATCATAGCCTTAAAAGGCAGGGAAGTGCCCAGAGGAGAGGGGATGGAAGCAGGGATTTTATAATCTTGCCTCTGGTGCTGCATCCCTTGGAAGCTGCCTGCTTGATTATGCCAGCAATGCACCTGCTCTTAACCTCATTTCCTTGAACATCTGTCAGAGGTTATTAAGTTAACTACACAATCATGTGCGATTATGGCCCCCTTTACACTTGGCAGCGCAGTCCCACTGCAGATAAAAGATGCACTTCTTGTTTGAAGGATATTGTCACTGTGTCCAGGCGTTTGAAGGCAGTTATGAATAATTCAGAAAGACTGAGAGGAGAGCAAATCTTGGTGCTGTCTCTGGGATTAAAGTGGTTTTCTTGATAATGCAAATATTCTAACAGGGTTTCTTAGTCACAGTGAACATTGTTGTAGATGGAGTTGTCTTGTTGTAGTACTAGAATACCTGCTGTCACCTCCCTTTCCTTTTAAGGTCGGAGTGTTGGCGCCTTGCAGAGCTTACTATCAAACATCCAGACCTAGGTTATACACTTTTATAAATATGGCCATAGCACAGGTCAGGTCAGCTTTGGCTTCTAAATTTGCAGTCCACATTATTCATTAAATACTTTACCAATTATTGGAACATGCCCTGCTAATGAGTTAGCATACCCTGCTAAACTATACTTGGCAGGGTATGCTTTGAGGCCTCCTCATGGAGGACTCAACCTGGGAATATATTAAAATATGACCTTGGAAAAAGAATGAAAACACTTGTCTTGTTTTACTGAATGTACTTATTTAGCTTTTCCAGCTCTGCCAAACTGTCATCAATATTTAATAGCATAACCAGTATGCATACAATATCTTCATTACAAAAGATGCAAGCTTTCAGTTGCTGCTCCTGGCCCCAGGAAACATTTGAAAAAAACAAAATAAAACATAATTTTCTTATAAATTAATTAGGAATCTGGTGTTCTTTATTTCTGTTTAGTACAGCAATTTAAAAAGAAAGTCATGTTAGTGCTTGGGCCCACTTGGGTTCATGCTACATAAAAATGTAGTAATGCTGGCATCATGTATCTGTTAAAGTGATGCCTGGCTTTTTCTCATCTATACTTAGGAGCATTAACAGAAAAGACACCGAGCAGTTACATTCAGACATGAGAGCACAAAGAGCAACAGCTGCGATTTTGAAATGTTTTAATGGTGAGGAACAAAAGTGCTCTGTTCTCTCACAGGCCGCATCACTGGTGGATTTGGAAACTTGTTTTGTCGTTGAAGTCTTAAATATTCAGTGTGAGTGAGAGGGACACTTGCCTCCGTTTCCCACATTAATCTGCTAATAAATATTTCTGCTGCATGTGTTAAAACATCGCACACTGAGCGAGTGCTGAAAGACAGAAAATTAAAATTAAGGCTCTCATCTTCTATCAAGCTGGCTGGATGTTATATAGAAATTGAGACCTGTAGCAGCAGCAGTAAAAGCACTCTCAAGTCTAAGAGATCATGGGTGATAACTGATCCTGTTCCTATTTTGGAGAAAGGCAAAATGAGTTTTTTGGAAAAAAAATAAGAAGTAAATCATTTTGGGTGTGTATCAATTGGAATAGATATAGAGTAGTATAATTAGTTTATACAGTTTATTAGAATGCTATCACAGCAAGGCATATTACATTCCTAGTATGAAATCGTACTCTAATTGGACTTTGGTTGGTCTGTCATTCCATACCTAGGTATATGGCAACCAGGTTAATTGGATGTGTTGAATTTTAACTTGTTTGTGTAACACAGACTTGTTGGATGGTAGAAGAGGTTAGCCAGCCATTTACATTTGGCCACCATGACAGCAACTAATTCCAGCATCTACCGAAGAAAATGAGACCTTAAAGTGGAAATAAAATACTGCATGTGTAAAGGCTAATTTACATCATGAAGCTTTGGTTTCAAAAACTGGCATAGATGTAACACTTTCTGTGAAGCTGGATTTAAGAAATAAGTGCTTAAAGTTAAAGTTTTTAAAATATGGTTAACACCATCTTCTGTCAGGAATTACACAGTAAAAACACTGTTTTCATTTATGAAGTGCTTTATAAACCCGAACAGTATGGCTAAAAGCTGGATTTTCCGGTGCAGCTAGCTAAACAGTGAAAAGCCAATTACTGCTAAAGAGACAGACAGTGAAAGTAGACGGCATATCCTTGATTTCTTAACATAGAACCCATTGTTGTAGCCAGGGACAGCACAAAACAGATTCCCTTAAACTGGTTTTTAGTTTTAGTGTCCTTATTTTACATTGCGTTATTGGTCCTATTGCTAGTTAGCTAACATATGTCTATTGACCACAATGAACCAGACAACCCAGTGACATAATGTTCTGTACGAACACAAGATGGCACTAAATATGTTCTCAAAAACTTGTACTTTAAGCATTTATTTCTTAAATCTAGTTGGTAAATCTACTGTTAGTTTTTGAGAGCAGGGATTCATGGTGTAAATGAGCCTTTTTACATGCTGTCTTTCATGTCCACTTTAATAATGTTCTTTAGAAACCAAAGTAACCATATTTCAACAAGAAGATGAAATGCAAATTTTAAAACCTAAAACTAGCTAGAGCCAATGTGCAGAAGCATATAATTCCCAATTAATGCTAAGTGAGCTAGAGCTTGGTTGTGCCAATCAGGCACCTAATTGTCAGAACCTGGGATACCAGAAACTAAAACGAACAATCAGAATAAACAGCATCGCAGAGATGATTTGGCAAGTTTTTCATGGATGCAACCCACATTTTCAAAATCTGCTGCTCAATCCACAAACACATTTTCCTTACAAATGTGGCACCATTTGGACAGATTTATTGTCAAGAACTAAATGTTTCTTATATAGCACTTTTCTACTCTACTGAAGAACAAATATTGTTACAAGAAAGAAATAATCAAACACAAATTTTCCTACTTTTTGATTTGCTTTCTGCCATTTTTGAGGTATGAGCATGTAATTTTCTGTACCTAATCTTACTTTAACAATTTTAGTCCTTAACTATTAGCCCCAAGCTACAGTGATATTTCTGTGGTAACTCTTCTGGGTGCGTTGATGAGTCACCTTGTCTTCCCAGAGCTTCAGTGGTTTTATAATTGAGCTTCTCTCTTGACGAAAAGAAAAGGAAAACCGAAGGAAAGGAAGCACACCTGCTTAACTTTTTAAGTATTTTGTCTATGTGTCACTCACTGTAACAGGTGATTGCCAGGAGGAGTCTAGAGGCAATCTGTCAAGTATTTGACAATCACCCATTAGGCAAATACATCTGACTCCACCTGATTTCCTTTGCTTTTACTTTGCAATCCTGAAGGAGACAAGTTAACAACGGAGTAAGTTATGATTCAAAATCTCCTGTGTTCCCTGATTTCTTCTTCTAAACATATACCTGAAAAGAGAGAAAACCATGAGTCCTGAAGGGAAGCCCTTACAATAAAGGGAAGAATTGATAATTTAGCCCTCGGCAGTGTTTCTGTAGTGCCATATGTGCTCTAACAGCCTGTGGGATATGACATGGGGGCTCTGAAGCCTAAAATAGGGTAGACCTCGTTTAATAAAAGAAGCCTCAAACTGGAGTCAGATAACAAAGAAAAATAGAGGCCATCCTCGCTTTTCCACTAGGAGACCAAATCTTTGTTTTGCAGTTTATATCATTGTAACTGTTCCAGCTTTTATAAGTATGCTTTGCCAGAAGTTATTTTACATCAGTGTATTTTCGGAATATAATATTTTTTTTATAACTGGCTCCTCAGTCACATTGCTTTCACATTGCTTTTCTTAAAGAGTCCCATGTTAACATACCCCAAAAAAGTGGTGAACATTCATTTGGAGAGTTTTCTAAATAAAATAAAATAAAAATGGCACCCAATAGTTTTGCATACATTTAAGCTTTAGAATTAGTTCCTGGGATGCTGGAGGAAAAATACAATTGTCATTTGTTTCCCTTCCTAATTAAAAGATGTTTCCTGTCTGCTAGGCGTCCAATTTACATCTCCACTAATGACAGTTACTAAACTCCTCTTGGAGCCTTTTGGAGCATTTTGACTGGATTATGTGACAAATAATGTGCAGAGAAGAATTAAGGTAAGGCAGAGGTCTGACTCAGTAATGGTAAGGCATACCTAATAAAGTGGGTAGTAAGTTTATCTGTAAGTGTGAAACACTTTGTAACTATAATTGTTATTTCAAGTATCAAATTGTACCTGTGCGCTGCTGCTGGCGTCTCCGTTGCGTCCTGAACATAGTGACTGTGCAGTGTGATTCTGTCCTATTCTGTTTCATTTTACTAACTCTCTGCGAGGTTCAGTAGATGTCAGAAGGTCATCCACATCACCAAGAACTGCTGGAGTCCTGACACTGAACTGAAAACTGGAATATACTGGGCCTGAAATGCATTTTTAGTTTGGAGGACTCATTCCCCTAACAGGCAATTATTCCTGACACTGGCTTTGTGCCTCTGCAGTTCTCAGCAAGCCTTTTCACAGGAGGCAACCTGAAGGCCATACACTCAGATGTGTTCAATGTCAAGTCAAATAAATTTTTTTTTGTTGTTTTTTGATATGATGGCATGGTAAAATTGCCACAACTGTAAAAAAACAAAAAAAACAAGAAAAAAAAACGCTGTGGTGAGACGTGTAAAAAGTCACAGCTGTTATTATTGGATATTCAGAAGAAATTGTTGTGAGCTGTTGTGTTCTACACAAGCAAATGTAAAGAAATTATGTCCTGTCTACATTTTCTTAGTCCTAAAAAGTTAAAAGCATGACTCATGTGAATAAGAAAAACTTATTTGCATATGGAATGACAGCAGGAAGCATACTTTGAATATAAGCAGAGTGCATTCTGCCTGTAGCAGGCTCTCTCTGTGTCTGAATAAATCATAGTGGGAACACATCTGGCTCCTTGATGAGAGAAGGGAAAAAGGATGTGCGAGAGCACTGATGCAAAATAAGAGAGAACAGTAACGATAGCAGCAGATAAAAGGTGGAGATAAAAAGGCGAGAGGAGATGAAGTGGGGAATGAAAGTGAGGTTTCAATGACGGGGAAAAGAAAAGGCAATATGGAGAAGGAAAAGAAGAAAAATATGTCAGTCTAGTGTCTCTGGCAAATTAACGGACAATGGACATTTCCCCACTAACAATTTTGGATTGTGGTCTTCTGGATTTATTTGGGGTTTTGGGGGCCAGAAGTGACCATATTTGGACCTGGAGTCAGGTTAATTCAATTCAAATCAGATTTTCTTAAAAAGTCCTACATCACAACATCTGTTGCAGCAAGGCACTTTAGATTGTAAGGTAAAGACCCCACAACAACACAGAGAAAACCCCAACATTCAGATGACAACCTATTAGGCAGCACTTGGTGACAGTGGGAAGGAAAAACTCTTTTTAACAGGAAGAACCAGGCTTACTATCTGCCACAGCTGGTTGCAGATGAGGGATCGGAGAAAGAACAAAGGGAGATGGGGCAATTATGTGGTAATATTAACAAGCTACACTCAAAAAAATGAAACGTTGACTTTAATTAAAATTATTTTGTCAACAGGTTCCACGAAATTGAATTATGTTAGTTTAAAGCAAAAATCTTTAGTTCATCTAATTTAAAAAAACTACTTAAGATTAACAAGACATATTTAAGACTAACTAAATCAAGTTATGTTGTATGAACAAAGATGATATATTTTCAGGTTAGATAGTTTAGATTAGTTACTTCAACACATTTCTTATTTGTGGCAGTAAAATGTTAAATTTAAGTTAGATTAATTCAAATATTATATTTTCAGCCACCTTGTGCTTTATTAATTAGTTTTACATAAATCTATTTTGTCAACAGGTTCCACACAAATGAATTAAGTACATCCAACTTATTTTTTAAAATTTCTTTTATTGCCAACACATTCAGTGAGCATTTGTGTAAACCCAGTCCAAAATAAAACACAACAGCTCATTAGGGTTAGTAATTAACAGTATGTAGACAGATGCAACATCAAGACTTTAAATTAAATGTCTGTATCTACCAGAAATAGAAGAGAGAGAAAAAAACGCATTGAAGATCACATAACACATTGATAAGATGACACTTGAGTTATGCACATGTGATGCTAGTAAGGTCTGTGAGTGTTTTTTTCTTTTAGTGTCTAAAATGGATAGCAAAGTTGCTATTTGCAATGATTGCTTAGGGTCAGTCCAGTAACACAATGCCAATGAAGTGCTTTCCTTTAACAATGCAAAGTGAAGTGTCCACCTCAACAGCCACAATTTAAAAAAAATTTATGTAACAACAACAACAACAACAATAATAATAATAATAATAATAATAATCATAATAATAATAATAAATAGTCCACTGATATTAGCAATCAAAGAAAATTACATCACCATCCCAAATAAAACTTTAACAAAACATGCCAACATTATGGTCTAACAATAAAACAGCTTGTCAGCGTTCAGTTTTTTTGCAACAGCACAGCAGTAACCATTTAACACTTGCCACTGCCATTTATTTTACTAGTGTTTGGGCAAAAAACTTCAGATGTAAACATTTTAACATGGAAACAATTGTTCGTCTTTAAAAGTCCACAAAATATACATTCATCCTGCATTCCCAACTTGGATGATCTGATATCCTCGTGTTGGTGTTGTTCCCAGACCATCATGAAAATGTTGTCACATTGTTGTGACGTTATTCTTTTGCGCGCCAAGCCATTCGTGCATTTATGAAATTCCAGTGTTGCAAGGACAATATCAATTCTGCTTACTGTTTATTAAAGGGTTACGGTTAGGGTTAGGGTCAGTTGATCGGCGGACAGAGGCGGTTTCACGCAGCTTAAGTACAGTTTTTTGTTTTACGCCGGTTTTTCCCGAAGTCGCAAAAGTATGACGTCACAACATTCTGATTGGTCACTTGCAATGTTGATCCTGGAACAACATTTAGTATGATGATCTGGGAACAACACCAACACGAGGATATCAGATCAACCTCCTAACTTACCCTTATTTTTAGTATGTATTGCAATTACCTTTACAATGCACACAATGTAACACAAACTGAATATGAACATATTTCCACCTCATAACAATATGCCTTGAACGCTAATATACACACCACCCTTCAACATTTCTGGTGCAGTATCATCTCTCAATTAAATCCTTTAAATCTCAATACTTTTGATTGTCTCTTACTAGCCCCCCCACAACAGTAAAATCTCTCAAATTGTAGTAGTTTACAAACTTTTCAAAATGTTCTAAATTTCTCTTAAATGTAATTTTCCCGTTATCTGTCATTTACAAATTACCATTTTATTCCCATTCAGCCTCCGAAAAACTTCTGTCCATCTGACAGAACATTCATCATCCAAATTAAAGGTTGGCTTATTCATTCAGTGTATTCTTGAGCAACTGTACCTTGGTCAAGAGTCTGCTGACATACAGATGAAGGAAGAGCTTCTGAAGTACTTCAAAGAAAGCTTTCAGTCTTGAGGTTAACTGAGATTCAGTGCATATATCCCACCCATTAAGAGTGCACATGCAGAGGCCAGGTCTTCCAGGTCATGCAGGACACACTAGATGGTTATACCCACATCGGCTGGAGGAGTGCTGGCATCAGCTCTTTCGATGGTAAAGATAGCAAGGGTAATTTGTTCCAGCTCCCTCTGAACAGCTGTAGCTTAGACACAAAAACATAGAAAAATGGCATCCAGTTTTAAAAAAAGAAAGAAAAAGGGCCAAAGCTACCCTTTAATGACGTAAACACAATATTAGGAACATGCACCCCAGTGTGCCACTATTTCAGACTACAGATTCAACGATAAAT
Organism: Rhamphochromis longiceps; assembly: GCF_057381845.1. Classification (NCBI taxonomy): domain Eukaryota; kingdom Metazoa; phylum Chordata; class Actinopteri; order Cichliformes; family Cichlidae; genus Rhamphochromis; species Rhamphochromis longiceps. Next base: position 15,759,940 of record NC_140558.1, read on the forward strand.
ATAAATAGTTTGGGTATACAAGAAGATTTCCCAAAACATTTAAACAGGTTCCATGCAAATTACAACAACAACAACATGCAACAACATTAGTTATTCAAAATTTGGTTTAATACAGATAAAAAACTAAACTAAAATTACCAACCAATTATTCTTTGAAGAGGATGCTTGGGTCTTCATTCAGGTAAAAAGGTAGTGCCCTGAGGACACACTCCCTCCCCTTTTCAATACTTTCCTTCTGTAGAGAGTGGCAGAGATACAGGAAGAGAAAACAGATATACTTTAGGATGACAGAAACTCACATTATACGCAAAATGAATGACATATCCACTGCACAGATAGACATGTACACAAGACCAACTAATCATCACATGGACATGAATAGTTAACCTGTTGGGCAGGGTTTCCACCACATTATATATGTCCATAATGGAGGTAAAGACAAACTAATACATCATCTTTTTTGCATTCAAAACATAACATAAAAACATTCACTTCTGGTTTAACCTAAATCAAGGGATCAGATTTTACATATGTTTAGGTAATTTAAATTTTCCAACGTTTTGAGTACCAAACTTTGTCTTGCTTAATATAAATGTAAGTGCACTGTGCAGCTACCATACACTAGCTGTTTAAATTTGAAAATGATCTTATTAGCCATAATATTTTGCTACCAACAGAATAACGCACCTGTGTGGCTGGGGCCAAAGTTTGTCTAATTTTCTTCCCTGCAACGCCTCCTTTTTTCTTGAAGACTTTTATGAGCTGGTCAGTGTATTGGTCAAGTTGTGTAAAAAGCCTTGGAACATGTGCAGCAGTAGTAATCCTCACATATTCTGCTTCCACCTGAAAATATGTCAACAAACACAACATACTGTACTGTAAATATACATACTATATGTACACATATACAAACTAAAACTAATGTAGTAAGACCTCATTAAAGCTATAATTTTAACACAAACATTTACACAAAATGCTAATGGAGCCATTACAGCTTTTATTGTTATTTATCAAGTTCCAAAAAATATTGATCACAGCTGATCTGAAAAGAATTTCATGCCTCAGGCCCTTGAACTGCAACCTTTACCATGGTTCAGATGTGGAGAAGAAATAACAGGGGCATGGGATGGGTCACAAAAGAAAACTTAACTTATAAAACAGTTTTGTTTTTAAAAGTATAACAGTTCACATACCACATACACCACATCAGTATAGGAGGGAGCAGGTAAAGGCAGGATCTGAGATTTATAAAGTAAAACAAGAAATTCATTACTTAATTTCAAGAAGCAAATTATTGTTTGAATTACAACTAAATAAAATACTACTCAGAAGAAAAGCAAGAGATTGACACTGCCATGTGCTAACTTTCTATAGAAGCAATTATCACCAGGTCTGTCGACCTCCATTGTCTGTCCACTCATATGTCTTGAATAATTTTATTAAAAAAATTAAGTGTGTACTTTCACAAACTGTAATTTATAACTACATTGATATGTATAACTCCGCTAGGAAACATGCTGTATTTACAGACCATTTTTACATAATACAGATTACTGATAGAGCAGAACAATGGTGTCACAGTGGCTTTCGCCCTTGACTTTTTGGATTTTAAATGTCACTTTATGCTATCCTATTCGATATTTCCGACTCTCGGATTACAGAAAAGGAATCCCAAGAAAGCAAATGGAAAAATAACCCCTTGAAAGAATAACCCCATGAACCCCTGTAGCTAATCCCTTAATAAAACAAAAAACAATAAAAATGTTTCTTACACAGTCCACAAAATAAGCATGTCCAGGACCCAGTAAAACTAATGTAAAACAAGCGCACGCAAACGATATAACATGTCTTGTAAGACAAACGCAAAATATAACCATGCTGGACATATAGATACTACACAACATAGTCAAAGAAAAAAAGTGGTCTTACCTCTCAAAGAAACAGTAGCTTGGCGCCAAAACAGCCTTTTTCAGTTAAATTTGAAGTCTTGTGCATGAGCAGGCACAAGCCGTGAAACCTTCTTGTTCTGCGCGGTTTCATTACAACTGTTTTTGCATTACTGCCACCTTGTGGATATACAAGGTATATCGATCCTAATTGACTTAACTTAAATGTTATGCGATCAAGTAACACATTAGTATTATGTACGTTGAATAATAGACACAATTACGTAGACTTGATTAGAAAAACATATGTTAACTTAACAAAAACATATATTTTAAGTAAAATGAAAATAAATAATTAATATACACTGAACAATCCACCTCATTCATTTTTTTGAGTGTAAGTAAGCTAAAATCATAAAGTATATTGCTGAAATATAAAGGCATATATCTGCATTCTAGAGTTACAGACTAATACACCCGTGGGCCTGGCAAAAACTGCCTGTGGGGTGGGATTTTGCTAGTTCTTTTTATTGCTCTAAGGTTGGACATTTCAGTATGGGAGCTTATGGGGACTGACTCAGTGAGCCAGCTTCAAGTGGCCATTAAAGGAACTGCAATTTTTGGCACTTTCATGTTAAAAGTGGTGCGGGGCATTTTAAGCGAGAGTGTTTCATCCGTCATTGCTGGCCATATATGAATTGACTAAGTGTAAAGTGTGGAGAAAAAAAATGAAAATTTTATATATACTGAAGGAACACTTCTGTTGCTGAGTCTCTGCAATTACCCATACTGAGCAAGCTGGTTAAAGGGGACCAAAAACTGTGAACTGTGAAAAAAAAAAAAAATCTGATTTTTAGCTCTGATTGGTGTGGATTTGTGTCAAGCAGAGCACATGTCCAAAACATCCATAATGCCACACTATGGCCATTGCAGACTGTGTAACATGTAACAAACACTTGCTCATTGATTTTTTCATCTTAACATACCCTCCATGGATCCTCAAGCCCCCCAAACTCTATCCATCACTGAAACCTTTTCTAATTTTTTTTTTCTAAATGCTCCATTCATCAAAGAGACTAGAAAGGCTCAGCATAGCACTTAAGTGGGTTCATTTGCCACTGTTATTTGTTATATCCAGTTGTACATTTTAATTAATTAAATTTGGCTTGATCTTTAGAGCCTTAGTGGTGCATTTAGAAAGCAGAATAGAAATACACATGATATCGACTCATTGCATTTAAGACAAATACACTACAACCAAACAATTTGAGTGCAGCAATAGGAAGAATTCCAACATCAAACGTTCCAAGTCATGGGCCATAACCTATTTAAATCTTGCCTAAATAAAGGCTGCTCCTTACTGAGCTTGCCACAGACTCCTTCATTAACTGTGTTAACACACAAACGCACTGCTTTCAATCATTTCACCAGGGGCTTCGTGGAGAGAACAGCCTAGCTAATTTACATCTAACATCAGAGGCAGACAGGAAAACCAAATGATGTGACCTTAAATAGTTGTTTCAGTATGCATGGATGAATCTAAGAGCACTGATTGCACAAACAACCATAACAGTCTGTTATTACTGATAAAAATATATGCTGGTCTTTGTCTGTTAAAAACTTGTCTCAGAAGTATAAGTATAGAAGCTGAGCCGCTGAGACAATGAATGACCAGTTTTTCCTAAGCCCCAAATAATGTTACCTCAGATTGTTGTTCTAAATCTGGTTTGGTTGATTTTATATGCAAATTAAGTCTACTCCAACCTGTGTGCATAGGGCGAGTAAGTGGTTTCTTTCATGCTAGTCAACTGATAAAGCCCTTCTGGCAAAAAGCAGTTGTGGTAAAAGTTACTATAGGGCAGCATCACCAGGACATCAGTTATTAGAAGGACCTTAAATTAGTTTTGGGGAGATCTAGCTGATGCTAATGTTTATGAACACTAGCTTTCAGGCTAACATGGACCAATTGCGGTCTAAGATGACAAAATACTATTTTGAATGGATAAGCGCAGCTAATTTACCCAAAATCCAAGGACCGTTTCTGCTTTTATCTTTTATTGTCTTTTTGTCAATTAGTTGCATTTGGCTACATATAACCTGTCTAAGCAACATGTATCTCTTTAGCAAGTCAACTGTCATGGTCCTGGGTCGGTGACCCAGCGCTTTTAGTTTATTATCATTTTCTAGTTTATTATGATGATGATTATTATTGTTTGAGTTCTATGTGTTATATTCGGTCTGCCTCTGAGTCTGCGTCTGTGTCTCTGTCTGTCTATGGTGTCGTATGCTCCCAGGTCTGTTATTTTAGCTCTCCCAGTTTAGGTGTCTTTAGTCATTTTGTCATGCCCCACTGCTCGTTTGCCACTACACCACCTTGTTAATAAACTTCACTAGCATTTTCATCCACTGCTTGCATCTTGGGTCCTCCTTCCTCCACACCACACGGCTCGCCTCCTCAGCCGTGACATCAACTTTGTTGCCATTACAACAAGGGTGCAACTTGCTAGGAATTGCAGGTGGTGGGATTTCTCTCCCTGTGGTCCACAAATCCCTGCTCTGCTGAAATTATATTTACGCCCAAAAGTCATCATCCCCTACTCTGATTTTTAAGTGCTTGAAACAGTCTACGGCACAAATAAAAATTCAAATCAAAAAGTCATTTTCAGTATTCACAATCTGTGACAGCAGAGATGACACTGCATAGCAGACAGAGCTGTAGTGCAGCCCAGGATAAGCTCCACCACTTTTTTTCCCCCAAGTGAGAAAATAAATTATTCAGTCAGCTTAACTGGTTGGAATTCAGTTGTCACTTGAAACATATTTTATGCAAGAAAGCCCGTGAAGACAAAATGACTGGTCAAAGTTGTCATCATGATATTTAGGGCCAGATTTACTGCCTGCATCAGAGGAAAACCTTTCTTTAAAAAAAACCAAAACAACAACAAAAAAACCCACTGTGCGGGTTTACAAAAGAGTCAGCTTTCTAACTGATAGTCATATAGCAAATTAATGTGATGATGCATTAGTACAAATGCACTGATGTGAGCAGAAAGTTATTTGCATAATCCACTAATAGTGCATGAATTTATACAAAGAAAATGTAGTCAGTGAATTTCAATAGTTACCTACCAAGAGCAGCACAAAATGAGCTGACCCCATGAAGAAATGCAAAGGAGCGGGTGATAATAAGCACAGTTTATAAACATGTTGTTCTCTCTGAGAATGACATTGCAACTAAGTTAAAAGAGAGGAGCTGATGAAGAATCAATATGATTTTGATATGCACTGTAAAATCTAATTAGTTCCCAGATTAGTTCCCAATTATACAAACATTGTCTCAAAAAAAACCAAGTAAACTTACTTACTTATGATAAATAAGTTAGGACAATGTATTCATTCTGAGTAAGGGTGCAGTCTTCTGATACAAATGGTTGGAGACTGCAAGGAACTTGGGATTGAGATTCAAGTAGAGAGCAGGGTTTATCCAGAGAAGAGCTGCGTTATTACAAACTATTCCACTGTATAAACCAGAAATCTGCACGTAACAACTAACCTGTGTGATGTATAGAAGAAAGCTAATCATTAGATCCTGAACTGACCATATGCTAACGAAGATGCATGATTGCCTGCATTGCTCTTATTTTGTTATGATAGATGTGTGAGGCTGACAGAACTTGTTAAAATCAGTATTTTATGTTTTAAAATGCAGACATCAATCTGACACACTGGCACAGTCACATTAACAGCTTCATTATGACAGTCATATTTTATTTATGCCTCTGATTGATATAAGTTTAAAAAAAAAAGAAACTACATGAAAATCTTTGTGTGCTGACTGGTGAAAAAAGGTGTGTAGAGATGCTTTAATCGTGTACCCAGAGCTTTGAGCCATTAACCTATGGCAATTATGCACACACACACACATATATATATATATATACACATATATATATATATATACATATATATATATACACATATATATACATATATATATATATATATATATATATATAACACCCAGCACGCCCCTGCAGGCGGTTTATCCTTCAAGCTCGGGTCCTCTACCAGAGGCCTGGGAGCTTGAGGGTCCTGCGCAGTATCTTAGCTGTTCCCAGGACTGCGCTCTTCTGGACAGAGATCTCCGATGTTGTTCCCGGGATCTGCTGGAGCCACTCGCCTAGCTTGGGAGTCACCGCACCTAGGGCTCCGATTACCACGGGGACCACCGTTACCTTCACCCTCCACATCCTCTCGAGCTCTTCTCTGAGCCCTTGGTATTTCTCCAGCTTCTCGTGTTCCTTCTTCCTGATATTGCTGTCATTCGGAACCGCTACATCGATCACTACGGCCGTCTTCTTCTGTTTGTCTACCACCACTATGTCCGGTTGGTTAGCCACCACCATTTTGTCCGTCTGTATCTGGAAGTCCCACAGGATCTTAGCTCGGTCATTTTCCACCACCCTTGAGGGCATCTCCCATTTTGACCTCGGGACTTCCAGGTTATACTCGGCACAGATGTTCCTGTACACTATGCCGGCCACTTGGTTATGGCGTTCCATGTATGCCTTGCCTGCTAGCATCTTGCACCCTGCTGTTATGTGCTGGATTGTCTCTGGGGCATCTTTACACAGCCTGCACCTGGGGTCTTGCCTGGTGTGATAGACCCCAGCCTCTATGGATCTTGTGCTCAGAGCTTGTTCTTGTGCTGCCATGATTAGTGCCTCTGTGCTGTCTTTCAGTCCAGCTTTGTCCAGCCACTGGTAGGATTTCTGGATATCAGCCACCTCCTCTATCTGCCGGTGGTACATACCGTGCAGGGGCCTGTCCTTCCATGATGGTTTCTCGTCTCCCTCCTCTTTCTTGGGTTTCTGCTGCCTGAGGTATTCACTGAGCACTCGGTCAGTTGGGGCCATCTTCCTAATGTATTCTTGGATGTTCGTTGTCTCATCCTGGACTGTGGTGCTGACACTCACCAGTCCCCGGCCCCCTTCCTTCCGCTTAGCGTACAGCCTCAGGGTGCTGGATTTGGGGTGAAACCCTCCATGCATGGTAAGGAGCTTTCTTGTCTTTATGTCAGTGGCTTCTATCTCCTCCTTTGGCCAGCCTATTACCCCAGCAGGGTACCTGATCACGGGCAGGGCGTACGTGTTGATGGCCCGGATCTTGTTCTTACCATTCAGCTGACTCCTCAGGGCTTGCCTGACCCTCTGCAGGTACTTGGTGGTTGCAGCTTTTCTAGCGGCCTCTTCATGGTTCCCATTCGCCTGTGGGATCCCCAAGTACTTGTAACTGTCCTCTATGTCTGCAATGTTGCCTTCTGGTAGTTCAATCCCCTCAGTTCTGACTACCTTCCCTCTCTTTGTTACCATCCGACTACACTTCTCCAGTCCGAACGACATTCCAATGTCATTGCTGTATAGCCTGGTAGTGTGGATCAGTGAATCGATGTCTCGTTCACTCTTGGCATACAGCTTGATGTCATCCATGTACAGGAGGTGGCTGACAACTGCTCTGTTCTGTAGTCGGTATCCGTAGCCAGTCTTGTTAATGATCTCACTGAGGGGGTTCAGGCCTATGCAGAACAGCAGTGGGGACAGAGCATCTCCTTGGTAGATCCCGCACTTGATGGTGACTTGTGCTATGGGCTTGGAGTTGGCCTCTAGTGTTGTACGCCACATCCCCATTGAGTTCCTGATGAAGGCTCTTAGGGTCCCATTGATCTTGTACAATTCTAGGCATTCCAGTATCCAGCTGTGGGGCATTGAGTCATAGGCCTTCTTGTAATCAATCCAGGCAGTGCACAGGTTGGTCAGTCTGGTCTTGCAGTCTCGGCTGATTGTTCTGTCTACCAGTAGCTGGTGTTTTGCGCCTCTGGTATTCTTGCCAATTCCTTTCTGTGTCCCGCTCATGTATTGACCCATGTGCCTGTTCATCTTAGCCGATATGATGCCTGACAGGAGCTTCCATGTAGTACTGAGGCAGGTTATTGGTCGGTAGTTGGAGGGGACCGGTCCCTTCTTGGGGTCCTTGGGGATCAGGACCGTCCGGCCTTCAGTTAGCCATTCCGGGTGTCTCTCGTTAACTAGCAGCTGGTTCATTTGTGCTGCCAGACGCTCGTGGAGTGCAGTCAGCTTCTTCAGCCAGTAGGCGTGAACCATGTCGGGCCCTGGTGCTGTCCAACTCTTCATACTGGAGACCCTTTCTTGGATATCTGCCACTGTGATGGTTACTGGACCCTGTTCAGGGGATGTTCAAGTAACCCCGGCGGAAGGGGCTACATGAATAGGATGAGGGACCTATGGATATATATATATATATATATATATATATATACATATATATATATATATAAAAAACACCCAGCACGCCCCTGCGGGCGGTTTATCCTTCAAGCTCGGGTCCTCTACCAGAGGCCTGGGAGCTTGAGGGTCCTGCGCAGTATCTTAGCTGTTCCCAGGACTGCGCTCTTCTGGACAGAGATCTCCGATGTTGTTCCCGGGATCTGCTGGAGCCACTCGCCTAGCTTGAGAGTCACTGCACCTAGTGCTCCGATTACCACGGGGACCACCGTTACCTTCACCCTCCACATCCTCTCGAGCTCTTCTCTTCGCCGTCATTGTGGATGTTGGGTATCGAAGAATCCATAGGTCCCTCATCCTATTCATGTAGCCCCTTCCGCCGGGGTTACTTGCGTAGTAGCATTCCAACAACGCCCTGTTTTCGTCTCTTGCCCACCGATGCCTTCTTGTTCCAGTAGCCCACTTTTCGTCAGGGTGCCCTGGTTCCTCAACACCTGACGCGGACCTTGTTGATCCGGGCGACGTCCGAGCCGGCATGCCTTCATATTTATCTGTCTCGCTCATGTCTGCGGTAGGCTTGCTTAGCATAGGGGGTCTAGCCTTAGGACCCTTACTGGATACAGACGCCCCAGGCAGAAATCGAACTTGCGATCCTCTGTTCCAAAGGCGTGTAGTCTAAAATATAAAATATATATCCTGCTGCTTTTACACACGGACTCACATAAGCTCAGCGATTCTCTGCGCGATCAACCTCTCACATGTTTAAGCTTGCTGCGGGAGATTTCACTTGTCATGTTTGCATAGTAAGCTAACGATTAATAAGACGATGTCAGAGGAATTGGTGCACAAATTATCATCACTCACAGATCAGTGCTGTCGCTCTCTATCAATCAATCAATCAATCAAAGCTTTATTCGTCACATGCAGGTTGCCCTGCAGTGAAATGGGACCCCCCCCCCGACCATACACATATAGCACAAACATTACATGGGGATACAGGTCGGAGATTGGTAGAATCAGGAAAAAACATTGAATGTACACTACAGTGGGGAAAGTACAAGAGGAAAAAAGAGACCCCTACTCATGCTGTGCTTCCATGGTAGGACAGCATGAGAACAGGAAACAAAAAAACTCCTTTGCACAAAAAAGCACATAAATGTCCACAGCACAACATTGTGAAGACATGACAAGCCACAGGGGTGGGTGGGGGGTGAGGAGTAATCCGAAGAAACACAGCAGCCACCCTGCACAGCGCTATCATTCCAGCGCGGCACACAGACCCGCCGTGTTCCCTCGCCGGAAACAAGCATCGAAGGCGTTGGAAAGGGAGGGGGGATGAGTGAGTGCTTATCAGTCTAAGTGTATGTGTGTGCGTGTCCATAGTTCAGTGGAGACAGTGTCCTTCGCTCTATCAGGCTAAGTAAACAGTCTGCCAGCCAACCCAGGTGGCCTTCATGGGACGGGAAGAATAGTTATCACACAGTCGTTATCAGGGAGTTGTTTTGGTGGGCTCCAGCCTTGGGCCTAGCAGCTGGCGCCGTGGTGTCCAAATGTTGAATATTGTTGATTCCCTTTGTGAGCAGCTCGAATTTAGCCCTCTGACACTGGTCCCTCGATCTCCCGTTGGAGAGCCGCGAGCTTCCCCATGATGGTATCAAACTTCTGTTCCATGGTGTTGTCAGTCTTTTGATTCTGAGACCTCACAACTGCAGTGATCCGTTCCGCGATGTTTTCCAACTGTCGCTCAAGGGTGTCATTTTGAGCAGGCCTTTCTCTGATGTTTCCCCTCATACGCTCAATGGTGTTGTTTTGAGCCTTCACAGCAGCTGTAAGCGTCTCCAAGGTGTTGACCATATTACATTCGTTGTGAGAGGTCGCGCCTCGTCCCGTCGCTTCGAATCCAGCGGGCAGCCTTGTGGGGGTTTGAACAGCCGGTTCCGCTCTCTTATTTCTCTGATAAACCAGGGCTAAGCCAACGCCGATCAGCATGAACCCTGTTATCATGGTTCCGAATAGGTAGATATCTTCAGCGTCCTCGATCGACAGTCCCGCCAGGCACACGGTCCTCCAGTTCTGCCACCCGTCCATCGTGTAACCGGCAGGGAAAGTCCCTCCAGGGCACTCAGGCTCTCCCGAGCCCCGACTTCTCGTTGAGAAAAGGGTGTCAATAGCACTCAGAGACCAGTTGATCAAATCCATAATTCTCTTTTAGGTTTTAGAGAACGACAGTGAGAGACTGTTCCAGGGAAAGTAAATGCACACAAGACAAGACAAGGACATAGAGGCTAAGCAGGGAAGATAAGGGTGAGGAGGAGAGGAGAAAAGTGCGACCGCCTTCGCTGAGAGCTCTATACACAGTTCGCACGATTGCAAAGTGAAAGCAAAAAAACAAGCGCAAATTCAAACGCGATTTCAATATGTCACATATTGACAGTGGCTCACCGATGCCAATGACATAATTACCCAGCTACATTTCTGAAAGAATGCAAAAGCATTGACATATATTTTTCCTTCCTACAATAGCCCTACGGGCAGGGAAGAGATAGATTTTGGTAGCCCGACTGAAAAAAATCGCAAGCCCCAGGACGTCGGGCTAGCGATATTGCAAGCCCTGTATCTGATTGAGGAATCACTCATCTTTGGAAAAGAGAGTTTATTACAGAGAAATGTCTCTTTCCAAAATAAAAGCTATACTATCCGCTTCTTCTGGGCTATATTCTCAGCAGCATAAGGAGAATCATGTGCTAACAGCTGTCTAAATGTCGGCGTAAATGTGCAGTCATATTTGTTGTGTTCCCACTAGTGCTTTCAGGTTAATCTCGTTGAAATGACCTTAACGCCACAACACGGCAAATCTCCGTTAACGAGCTACCACCGATCGCCCCGTGCATGGGGCTAGACGGCCAACACGTTAACGAGCTAACTGTGCTAACACACTAGTTCCCACTCATGTAATTGAGCATTGCACGGCACATCCAACATACTGTTTTACTTTAGTCCATGACTCGCTTACCTTCAGGGTCATACGTCACATGAAAACCAAAATAATTCCAAACGCCAGATCTGAATGAGGGTGGGGGAGGTCCATGTTGCAAGGGGAGCTTAACTTCTGTCTTGCTAGCTTGCCCTGCGCTCTTCCTTCTGACTATGCTGTCTGTGTTGAGCGCTCAGTGGATCTGCGCTCGACAGTGCAGCCTAGGCGGAGTAGTCGAACGCAGATTCACTGAGCGCTCAACACAGACAGCATCGTCAGAAGGAAAGTTGATAAAATAAATTACAAATGTTGTATTGTTCGATACATATGCGTACCGAACCGAAAGCACTGTATCGAACGGTTCAATATCGATACGAATATCGTTGCACCCCTAATATATATATATATATATATACACATATATATATGTATATATGTGTGTGTGTGTGTACTCCCACTATCACAAACCCACAACAAAAACAAGACTTTTGCAGTGTGCATTAAATTGCGTACTGCAAACCTCAGTAAATCCCATTTGTATGATTTATTTACATATTATCCCAAAAACTTGTGCTATGAAAGGAGACCTCCTACAAATACATGTGCAATATTAAAAATACTTGTGTACCCACCTTTCAGTGCAAATCTGGGTCGGTTTTCCTTGTCTGATATCTTTAATGTACAGCACTGAAACAGCTGTCAAATGGCCACAATTAACAGGACTCAGAATTTAAGTGTCTCAAATATATTTCTGAATCTCACACTATATAATACTAACCAAAAAAAAATCCTAGGATCACATAAACAAAACAAAACAAAACAATGATATGCTTTTTCAGTTACTGTGTAACTTCAATATTAATGGGTTGGGATCTGACAGTAAATAATACTTTGTGCAGCCCTCCTCTGGATAAATCCTGCACACCACCGGAGCTGTCAGAAAGGCCTATATCTAGCTATAACTCTGACATTAACTCTGTAAAAAATGGTAGAACTCCAAATTCACCAGAGAATACATGAGGGAGAGATATGGTGTCAAATTTTGAGAGGGCAAGAGAGGGGGAAGTATTCCACAGCAAAGAATGAAACACACAGAGAGAAGATACATCCAGGGAGGACAAAGCTCCGTGTCCAGACTATTGTTTTCAGTCGTTTTCACATTGAAACAGCCGAAAACACTTATGTTCCAGTACTGCGCATGCGTGAAACGCAAGATGATTTGACCTGCCTCATTTCTAACTACTGTTTATTTATTTTCCGGCTCTTTGAAACGTTGCGGCAAAATGTCGAGGAAAAGCACCGAGTTTTTTAAATAGACTAATAATGAGGTGGAGTTACCAATGAGGTAACACAAAAGTACAAAGTTGCAAAAGCGATTGAGAATGAAAGAATTTGAAGAAAAGCTATCTGAAGCATGTACAAACTGATTTTAATCTTTAATAGGGCTGTCAAAATTGAGCACACACAAAACAACTGCTGTATAATGCCCACTGCTTTCTTGGTTTAATTGGTCACATGACTGCATCACGTGACTAAAACGTGTCATTGTTTTCGAAAAGGTCTTCAGGTTCGCTGTCCACACTGCGACGCGGCATTTTAAAATGTATCTGTTTTGGAGAGAGTTTTCAAAACGCTGCTTTTTCCTTGACCGAAAACACTGTCTCAGCGTGGTCGGAATGCCAAAAAGGAAGAGAAAAAGATGCTTTTTCCAACAAATGTACTAGTGTGGACATGGCCACAAATAGTATGTAATTAGTGATAAAGATGGTCAGGCAGACTTGACTTTATATGTTCTTGAATTCAGTCTGACATTTAATCACTTTTGCTGAGTTATTTTTGAATAATGTATGTAAATCTGGCACTGTGGTGAAACAGCCTTAGAAACAAATAACAACGTTTGTACTCTGGCGTTTAAACAAATAGCACTACACCCGTGGTGGGGCAGTCAGGGATATAGATATATAAGGAATATATAAGGAATACTCCTTCTGTGTGTGAATCACTTGCCTGATGATTGACCTGCTTGCAAAGCAGTTTTCATAGCAGCTGAAACAAAGCTGCATGTATAGCAAATACATAAAAGTTAATATAAACCCCATGAAACAGATGACACTGTGAAGGTGTGGAGCAGGGTGCTTTCATAGTGTTTCCAACACCAGTTTTGAATGAGCACTGGTATATGTGTTTATTTGACTGGGTCTGGGCTGCTGTTAAACCATCCTTGGTTATCGACTATGTAGCCTGAAGTCAAGACAACCACTGAACAAACCACTCAATAGCTTCTTGTGCTTTCAATGATAAACATTCCTTTCCTTTACATATGAATTATAGCAGTTATAGTTTTGGAAATTCAAAAATCATGTTGGGGCTTTAGAAATATATTGGTTCATTTTATGCAGAGGAAAGGGTGGTTACTGTAGCATTTCTTGCATTATTTTTCCTATGGTTTTCAGTGTTGGGCAAGTTACTTTGAAAAAGTAATTATTTATATTTACTAGTTACTTCTTCAAAAAAGTAACTAGTAACTAGAATTAGTAACAAAGTTACAAGATACTAAAAGTAATTAATTACTTGAAAAGTAACTATTGCGTTACTTTAAAAAAAAATCTTCACACACCCCCGTCCTCTACTAGCCATCGGGGCGGGGGGGCTGGGAGGAGATGTTGGCTGTCCGATTGGCCTCCCTGCTGCTGCGGAGCCTGGGACGGTCTGCTTGCCTCCACCCCGGAGGGAAGGGTAACATCTCTTGGGTCTGGGTGCCGTTTCCCCCTCTGGGGCGAGGGTACCTGGATCCGGGGTATAGAGTATGTTTGGGGAGTGTGATTGTGTGCATTATGTCCATTTATGTCAATCCTTATGTTGGGTGAGTGCTGAGTGTTTGTATATGTGTGCATGAGGGTGGGAATGCATGTTTGTGTCTGTGTGTGCCTGTTTGTCTGTGTCTATATGTCAGGTCGGGTCTTAGACTCCACCTCTCTGGGAACTCCCAGGCCCTCCAAAGTGTGGAGGCCGATTTCCACTCACCACACTCCCTGCCGGTGACTGATGGGGTCGGTGCATTGGTGGTTCTTGGTGCTCAGGTATGTACCAGCTCACTCCTGGTGGCTACTTGGCGGGGCCTGGCGCCTGTTGCTTGGTCAGGTCTCTTCAGGGGCAAAGGGGGTCCTCGGGCCTCCGGCCTCTGGGCCTGCGGCTCGGTTCACTCTGGCACAGCTGGTTGCCGGCGGAGCCGGTGGGCACGCCGGTGCAGCCCCCTTTAGCTTCTGCTCGGTGGCTACTGGGTGACCCTTCGTCTGGGGATCCTCAGTCCTTCCCATGAGAGTGGCACAGATAGTTTAAAAGTTTAATTATTTATATAGCACATTTAATTACAACAGGAGCGTTGACCAAAGTGCTGTACAAGAATACAACAAATCAAATCAAATCACTTTTATTGTCACATCACATGTGCAGGTACATTGGTACAGTACATGTGAGTGAAATTCTTGTGTGCGAGCTTCACAAGCAACAGAGTTGTGCAAAATACAGTAACGTAAACAAGCAAAATACAAGAATGGCTACATCTGAAACTAATAAATATATGTACAATATATAATAGTATATGCATTTCTGGATGTGTATACTAAATATTTTTCTACGTGTGTGTGTGTGTGTGTGTGTATACACATATTTTACAAATTAAATAGAGTAAACAATAAAATAAAATATATAAAAATATACATAATACATACATACATAATAAAACAACTTAGAGTATTAAAAGCAAACACCAAATATGAATTAACAAACAACTCTCATGCTGTATTAAAAGCCAGTAAATAAAAATGCGTTTTAAGATAAGATTTAAAAAGATTGACAGTATGAGCCTGTCTGATGTGTAGGGGTAATTTATTCCACAGCTTAGGTGCTACGACTGCAAATGCTCGATCACCTCTATGATCCTCAGATCACCTCAGATGCCCCTCCGGTGGTCCTCCTTGGGCTCTCGCACTCTGGGGCCTCTGGATGTCTGGGGCCTGGATCTCCTCCATGCCTGCTTCATGCCCTGGGGGACCGGGCTATGGCTCTCTGCATCCTCTTGCAGACCATTACATGGGGAAACAATTTGAATACAAGTGCGCTGATCCACACAGGTGTGCACACGGGTGTTCACTGTTCGTAGACTTAAATCACACCTTTCTTGGCTGCTACTTCAAAGCACATTGTGTGCTGACTGTCCTGCGTGCTGCACAACAACACTGAATATTTAGTATTTACTGCTGTTTACACTTAGCTAGATTAATGCGATGGTGTTGTGTTTAGTATGTTGCTTTGTTTTTTTTTGTTGCTTGTTTTCTATTCTTTTTCTCCCAACAAGTGATCCAGGAGATTTTATTTCCTGTGCAATATGAGTCCTAAGCATCCCAGAAACGACACAGAAAGTCAAACATAACTTTTAAAAACACCAGTATAGGCTCATAAGGCCCTGATAGTAAAAAACTACATTTCCGCAAAATGATGTCACTTCCGGTTTCGGGCAGGTCATGGCGGACATGCGATAGCTCGCGCTGATGGATGTAGGAAGTGTTACAAACAGCTGATCGGATCGGCAAAGCGTGTTTCTGGAATATTATGTTTTTGTTGCTGCAAGTGCTTTTTATGCAGAATTTAATTGCCATCAGCAACATTTGACCAGTTTTATAAATAAAGTCATATATGAAATTACTATAATGTAAATTAATGGTTGTAGTTTTTGTAGGCATTTCTGTTGACTTGTTATAGTTCAGCAGAAAATGGAAACTTTCAAATCAGTAAAATCTGCATGTTTGTCCATGTGGAGCCAAAAAAATCCACAAAGTTTCCAATTTAGCCATCATTTCCACCTTTGGAGACAGATGTTTTACTATACAACGCCTACTACTAGACAATCTTCAATGATTTCACTAAAACCGAAAGTCTTCTTGCTATCCTCTTCTAATTTAGTTCATAATGAATGGGATTTAGTATCTTGCCAAAGGACACATCAACATACAGACCCAAGAGCTGGGTACCAAAACAGCTAACCCTCAAAACAGTAGACTACCTGCCATAAATCCTGAGCCACCATATACCACAGACTTGTTGTTTTGTTGCTTTAATTAATTTATTATTAACAATAATATGCGGTGGCCCCTAGAGACAAAGCACGTACAAACTCCAAAACACATTTTAAGTGTTATTTGAACTTCCCAAACAGAGCTACCTAGATCACTTAAATAACACAATTGAAAGCATGTGTGTATTGTTTGTGTATTTATACACAAGTACTCATATATATTCAAATAATTAAAAAAAACATTCATTTACCTGTTACTACCACACAACAAATCCGTTGGTACTCCCTGGCTTGTGTAGCCACTAGGTAACAAAAGCTCAACACAACATCTAGCATTCTGGAGCACTTCTGTTGTCTTTTGTGCGTGCTTCGGAGTTTGTACGTGCTTTGTCTCCAGGGGCCACCGTAAGTATACTTTTATTTATTCACTCCACATAAAATTTAATAAATAAATAAATAAATTTTAAATTAAAATTTTATGCTTTTTCCTTTTAAACAAATTTAAAGTGAAACAACACAAAACACTGCAAACCACAACACTATTAAATATAAATTAAAATATGAAAAAAACAAAAAGAACATGCATATTCTCTGTCATATAGGCCTGCATGAATAAACTTTCTGAATCCTTTATCATCCACAACTGACAATAGTTCTGGATGATTACTATACCTTTCTAATGTGACGTTGTTGTCCCATGCTCTCTTTCTCTCTCTCCTTCCCGCTCTGTTCCTGTGCTACTGCAAGTGTAACTACCGCCGCTCCCCCCTCTTCCCAGCGCAAAGCACAAGGCTCGCATGCTGAGTGAACCTGAAAAAAGTGCGAGAGAGAGGGTGAGAGAAAGAAAAAAAAACCACGGCTCGCGTCATTCACTTCAAAGAGTCACGACCGACACATCACTAATATGAAATTGAATCAAATGGAAAGCTTCTTTTTAAAATGTGCTTTATTAGTTTTAATCTTTTAATTTTATGCACATTGAATCACACAAAAATTAAATTATATGCAACTGTCTTTAACGTCGAGAAATGTGTTTAACATTTAAACCTATTTTCTGCATATTCCAGCATATAAAATACATTCTTTGTTCTGACTATTGTTAAATTTGTACATGTTTGATTTGTTTGGTTAGTGCACTGGGCCTTTAAGAGAAAGGCATGGTCCGTGTGCAGATGGGGGAAGTGTAAGAATGTGATCTATGCTGTGATTTATGCTGTGAAAGGCTGATAAAAAGGAATTCCCTGTGAGTATGCATTATTGTTTGGCACTTTTATGTTGTTTAATAGCAGTTAATTAGATGCTGTATTACACGTGCTAATTTATGGTTCGTAGACAGCTGTTTGGTGTTAGCATTAGCACTTGGTCACGCAGCTCCTCAAGTAATTATTTTAATTTGTCACTCATATATACTGTATTTTGTTGTTACAGTTTCACACCTGCCATATAAAGCAAAGTCTAAACCCACTCTGGCGTCAGTGACTTTTGTGTGGAGGTGTTTAACTCCTGGATAGTAGAAAGTGGTTCTACGAGGCCAGTACAGTGAAAAGGAACACCCTACTACAACGATGAAGACTGCATTGTTACACCCTGTATCCAGACCAGCACGACAGACGCAGTGACACCAAGTCAGCATAAATGTGCATTCAATCAGCTTAAAGATGGAGAAAGAAGAATATGAAGTAAGATCCACGACGTCAAAGAAATCTAGCCGCTCTTCCACAGCAAGTGTAATGTTAGCCGCCGCTACTGCCCGCGCTAAAACTGAAGCTGCCCAAAAAAGAGCTGAGTTTGCAAAGAAGGAAGTTGAATTTAAAGTAGAAAGAGCCAAATTAGATGCAAAGCTTGATGTTCTAGCAAAAGAAAGTGAAGCTGAGGCCGCAGCCGCTGAAGCAGCTGTCTTGGAGTCTGCTGTTGCAAGTTTTGACATGAGTGATGAACACCTGAGCTTACCAAAGGAGACACAGAGTTCTCATGAGCGAACTACAGACTATGTCAATATGCATCAGGCACGCAGTGATTCAGTCAAATCAAAGGACGTCAAAATAGAAAAAGTCGAGTATGCAAATCGACCTAAGCCACCGGACATGTCACCGGATGAACTGCCCTCAGCACCAAAGGACTATGGCTCCCTCAGACCCCCCGATCAAAGAGATTACTCACCTGAAAGGCAAGGACAACAGTTACACTCTGTTAACTATCAGCAGCACCTAAGCCATGTCTCACCAGGGTTTACACCACCCTCTGCTGGACGTTTTCGGTACTACCCTCCAGATCCAAATTCCTCTAGGGACTCTAATGAGCTTGCCAAATATTTAATGAGAAGTCAGTTGTTAACCTCTGAACTCACCAAGTTTGATGACAAGCCGGAGAACTATTTATCTTGGAAGTCATCTTTCATCAACGCCATTGACACTCTAGAGCTTAGGGCGTCTGAACAAATCGACCTCCTTGTAAAATCACTTGGCCCAGAATCTACCAAGCATGCACATCGCATCAAAGCTGTAAACATAACAAACCCAGCTGTGGCATTAGAGCTAATCTGGGAGAGGCTAGAAGAAACCTATGGGTCGCCAGAAGCCATTGAAAGTGCTCTTTTCACCAAACTTGATCAATTTCCTAAAATAGGGCCCAGAGATAATCAAAAACTAAGAGAGCTGAGCGATCTGTTGCAGGAGATAAATGCAGCAAAACAAGAAGGGTACTTGCATGGACTCTCCTATCTCGATACAGCGCGAGGTGTTGCTCCCATTGTGGATAAGCTGCCGTATGGGATTCAAGACAAGTGGATGATGGAAGGCTCACACTACAAACAGCGGCACAGGGTGACCATGTGATCATGAGTACAGCAGCAGATTGTTCTAGTGAGAGTTTAGAAGCACCATGGATGAAGGTAAATGCACCTTTCAATTGTTTGCCAACCGCCAATACGACTGTCAGAAAGAAAGAAAGAAGAAAGAGTTTGAAGGTGACCTTCCCTCCATTCACATTCTTCTTACAGTTCATACAGACACAAGCAAAGGCACGCAACGATCCAAGCTTCAATCTGTTGTCAACCTGCAACTCTGGAGTTAAAAGGGACAAGCTTGGAGATGGTTACAGCAATAACCGCAGGTCAGTTTCAGTGCATAAAACCAACGTTATAGCCATATCTGAGGGAGGACCAGACAAATGTTGTCCTGTGCACAACAAACCTCACGCCTTACAACAGTGCAGAAGTTTCAGAGAAAAGCCAATTCAGGAACGAAAGGCAATTTTAAGCAACACAACATCTGTTTCAAGTGCTGCGCTTCTAACAAACACATAGCTCGCGACTGTCAAGCAGAAATCAAATGCTCTGAATGTAACAGTGATAAGCACCCAACAGCTCTGCATTCAGATGTTCCTCGCCTTCCCAAAGCTCTTCAGCCCCCTGCAAGTCACGGCGGGGAGAAACAAGAATTAAAAGAGACTGCAGTTGTTTCAAGTTGCACCGAGGTATGTGGGGAAGGATTTTCTGGGAAATCTTGCTCAAAAATATGCCTGGTTAACGTTTACCCTGCCAACGATCCTAGTAAATGCCAGAGAATGTATGTCATGCTAGATGACCAGAGTAACATTTCACTAGCACGCTCTGAATTTTTTGACATGTTCAAGGTTAATGGTAAGGCAGAGCCATACACCCTCCAGACATGCAGTGGCGTAGGTCTCACTTCTGGCTGAAGAGCCTCTGGGTATATGATAGAGGCAATTGATAGCTCCCTCGCTATTCAGCTGCCCATGTTAATTGAATGCAACATGATTCCTAACAAAAGAGAGGAAATTCCCACTCCCTCCGCGGCTTACGCACACAGTCACCTCAAAGGTATAGCACACAAAATACCACCCTTTGACAGTGGTGCAGACATTTTGCTGTTGCTTGGAAGAGACATTTTGAGAGTTCACAAAGTGCGCAGTCAGATCAATGGTCCGCACAATGCACCATACGCACAGAAACTGGACTTAGGCTGGGTGATAATAGGAGATGTGTGCTTAGGCAATACTCATAAGCCTTCCCAAGTCTCTACCTTTAAGACTCACGTTCTATCGGATGGAAGGCCAACTCATTTTTCCCCATGCGAAAGCCACTTTACTGTCAAGCCAGACACCTGTCTCTTAAATCGACACTTAGTACTTGGTGGTTCAAACATAAAGGACAGAACACAAAACAGAACTATAGGAAACAATGTTTTCTGCCAGACCAAGAATGACAATAAGCTTGCACCCTCCATGGAAGATCTGCAGTTCCTGAATATCATGGACAATGAGTGTTTTCAGGATGAGTCACAAAGCTGGGTGGCTCCACTGCCATTTCGCCAGCCCAGAGCATTGCTGCCTAACAATCACCGCTACGCACTCAGCCGCCTCAAGTCACTTGAACGAACTCTAGACAAAAACCCAAAAATGAAAGTTCACCTGATAGACTTTATGCAGAAAATGTTGGACAATGGGCACGCGGAGCTTGCACCCCCAGTACAAGAGAACAAAGAGCGTTGGTATCTGCCCTATTTCGGAGTGTACCATCCTCAAAAGCCGTCACAAATCCGAGTGGTATTTGACTCCAGCGCGCAGTTTGAAGGTATGTCGCTCAACACAGTGCTGTTATCAGGACCTAATCTGAACAACAGTCTATTAGGTGTGCTAGTGAGGTTCAGAAAACATCCAGTCGCAGTAACCGCAGATATCCAGCAGATGTTCTATTGCTTCCTGGTGCGCGAGGACTGCAGAGATGTACTGAGGTTTGTCTGGCACAAAGACAACGATCCACAGAAAGGGCTCGTGGATTACAGAATGTGCATGCATGTACTTGGAAACAGCCCCTCGCCTGCTGTGGCCACATATGGTTTGAGGAGGGCCGCGCAAAGGGGAGAAGCCAAATACGGGTCAGATGTTCGCCATTTCATTGAGCGTGATTTTTATGTGGATGATGCTTTAAAGTCTGTCCCCACCGAACATGATGCTATCGACCTCCTGAAACAGACACAAAACATGCTAGCAGACTCAAACCTTCGCCTCTTAAAAATAGCATCAAATAAGGTTGAAGTGATGGACGCATTCGCACCTCAAGACCGAGCCAAGGATCTCCAAAATCTGGATCTGTTCAAGGATGAACTCCCAGATCAGCGCAGTCTTGGAGTAAAGTGGAATATAATGGAGGACTATTTCACTTTTCACATTCCTCATGCTGAAAAGCCATACACACGAAGAGGAGTCCTTTCAACTGTGAACAGTGTGTTTGACCCGCTTGGGTTTTTGGCCCCAGTCACCGTTCGAGGATGTCTGCTTCTAAGAGAGTTGTCGCTACAGACAACAGAGTGGGACTCACCTCTCCCAGAGGATCTGAAAGGCAGATGGATAGAATGGCAACAGTCCCTCCAATGCCTCAGCAAAGTCAACGTTCCACGCACTTACACTAAGATGTCACTGTTACAGGCTAAATGTGTAGAACTTTGTGTCTTTTCAGATGCGTCCATGAAGGCAATATGTGCAGTGTCATACCTCAAGGTCACCACTGGGGATGGCAAGACAGAGGTTGAGTTTGCCCTAGGTAAGGCACGACTCGCTCCACAGCCAGAGCTCACTGTACCTAGGCTCGAACTCTGCGCTGCAGTAATGGCGGTTGAAATGGCAGAGGTCATATGTGAAGAGATTGATCACCCCATAGACAAAACTAGTTTCTATACAAACAGCAAGGTGGTTCTTGGTTATATTCACAACCAATCCAGACATTTTTATGTCTATGTAAACAATCGTGTGTGTCGTATTAGAGAGTCAACTACTCCAGAGCAATGGCATTTCGTTACGACCGACCAGAATCCTGCTGACCACGGCTCACGATCAGTTCCAGCCGCTGAGTTAGATCACACGACATGGTTCACAGGTCCAGCGTTTCTCCAGTGCCCTTCATACATCCATCTAGAGCAGACTGATTACAAACTGCTGGACCCAGACAACGACGCAGAGGTGCGCCCAGAGGTAAAGACACTTTGCACTAACATAACAAAGGAAGTTTTGGGCTCAGGACGTTGGGAGCGTTTCTCCACATGGCGCTCATTTCGGAAAACCATGTCAAACTTGATTCACATCGTACAATGCTTTTCACAATCAAACGTTAAGCCAAACTGTAAAGGATGGCACATGTGTAAAACGGCCATCACCCCAGAACTGTTAGATCAAGCAGAGACAATGATCATTAAAAATGTGCAGTTTGAAACATATACAGACGAGATAAAGCGGATCTCTGAAAAACAGAACCTCCCAAAAAACAGCCCACTGGCAAAACTAAACCCTGTGATTGGAAGTGACAATCTGCTGAGAGTTGGTGGTCGCATTAATCGCGCCGGGCTGGGAGTAAAAGACACCAACCCTATTATCTTGCCAGGCAGTCACGACATCACTACCCTCCTTGTGCGCCACCACCATGAGAAAGTAAGCCATCAAGGCAGGCATTTTACAGAGGGCGCTGTCCGAGAAAGTGGCTTGTGGATTGTAGGAGGAAAAGGCTGTATTTGCAGAGTCATAAGTAAATGTGTGACATGTAAGAAGCTGAGAGGGAAGTTTGAGGAGCAATTAATGAGTGATTTGCCCGTAGATCGCCTCCAAGTTGAGCCCCCCTTTTCTTACGTGGGTATGGACATGTTTGGCCCATGGGAAGTAACTACAAGGCGTACAAGAGGTGGACAAGCAAACAGGAAGCGGTGGGCAATATTATTCACGTGCCTGTGAACAAGGGCTGTCCACATTGAACTAGTGGAGGAGATGAGCTCTTCAAGTTTCATTAATGCACTGAGGCATTTCTTCGCCCTCTGAGGACCCGGAAAACAACTGCGCTCGGACTGCGGCACTAATTTCATTGGTGCTCACAAAGAGATGGCCACAAATGCACCAGAGAAGGACAAAGTGCAACACTTTCTGCAGGACCAGAAGTGTTCCTGGGTTTTCAATCCTCCCCATTCTTCCCACATGGAGGGAGTATGGGAACGGATGATTGGTTTAGCACGGCGAATACTTGATAGAATAGAATAGAATAGAATTCAACTTTATTGTCATTGCACATGCACAGGTACAGGGCAACGAAATGCAGTGATAACATGCTGCTGCAAACTGGTCGTGTTCAACTCACTCATGAGATCTTGATCACATTTCTTGCGGAAGTCACAGCTATACTGAATGCACGACCGTTGTTGCTAGTATCATCAGACCCAGAACATCCTCACATTCTATCACCGGCGATGCTGCTGACACAAAAGACTGGAGTTGTACCCACCATCTGTGATGATGTAGGACCCAAAGAAATGCTCAGAAGCCATTGGAAGCGGGTTCAGTTCCTTGCAGACACCTTCTGGAGCAGATGGCGCAAGGAATATTTGCACAGCCTCCAAATTCGTCAAAAGTGGCACCACAAGAACATTGACATTAAACAGGGAGAATTCGTTCTCCTCAAGGACAAACAAACAAGAAGAAATGAGTGGCCAATGGGCGTAATCGAAAAGACAGTTGCGAGCGAAGATGGAATTATCAGAAAGGCCGAAGTTAGAGTTGCTTCCAAGGGGAATGTTAAGACTTATCGGGGCCTGGAGCCTGGGGCTCGCTCGGGCCACTTCGGAGGTGGGGTGCCCCCGGTCTCTCGGCCTGGGGCTCGGTCACTCAGGCACGGCTGGCTGCCGGCGGAGCTCACGGGCGCGTCACTGCAACTCCCCCTGGCTTCTGCTCTGCGGCTGCTGAGTGAGCCCTCATCTGGGACTCTCCTCAGCTCTTTCTGGGACAGTGGCGCGGCTGCCCCTCTGTTGGTCTTCCTTGGTCTCTTGTGTTCTGGGGGCCTTTGGATCTCCTCCATACCTGCTTCATGCCCTGGAGGACGGGGCTGTGGCCCCCCCACACCCTCTAGCAGATCATTACATGGAGGAACCTTTAAAAAAAAAAAAAAAAAAAAAGCGCGTCATCTGCTCATTCTGTTGGTTTTTGTCTTTTGCCTTTCTCCCCCGTCCCTCTTCTCAGCTGTTTCTCTTTCCCTCTTTCTTTCTCCCCTTCTTTCCCCCAGTCAAGTCTGTCCCGTATTCAGTAAGTGAAAATAAAATAAACAATAAAAGGTGAATCAAATGGACCATTACGGCAAGGCTGGGATGGTCAATTTGGTAAAGTAAATCCGTTGGGCATCTTTCTTTGCCTTTAGACAACAATTCTGATGGCAAAAGTACGGTGGCCCCTAGAGACAAAGCACGTACAAACTCCAAAACACTTGCAAAATCCAAAACACTTGCAAATTCCAAAACACGTACAAACTCCAAAACACTTGCAAACTAAAAAACACTTGCAAATTCCAAAACACGTACAAATTCCAAAACACGTACAAATTCCAAAACACTTGCAAAATCCAAAACACTTGCAAACTCAAAAACACATGCAAATTCCAAAGCACGTACAAATTCCAAAACACGTACAAATTCCAAAACACTTGTAAAATCCAAAACACTTGCAAACTCAAAAACACATGCAAATTCCAAAACACAACGGAAGTGCTCCAGGACGCTAGGGGCAGTGTTGAGCTTTTGTTACCTAGTAAGTACACAAGCCAGGAAGTACCAATGACCGGATTTGGGGTTTGCAGCCTTAAAGGCCGCATTTTAAGGCCGATTACGTCACAGCGACAAGAGAAGGCTTTCCCAATTCAAAGGCTGCTCGAAATGCGGCCCTCAAATGCGTCCATAATTTCCCTGAATTTTAAGGATGGGTCGGTGTAGCCTTCATGGCCCAACATATCCCAGACTTCATAGTGCGGTGGTGGTGTGGATAATTTTGCCGAAAAAAAACGGTGGAAGCGGAGCGGAGGAAGAGTAAACTTTCAGAAGTAAGTACTGAATATTATGTCACTTATTTATGCGCAAATATTTTTTTAATGAAGAACATTAAACCATTATTGTTGGCCACATGTCGGGAAAGTTATGTGACATTAGTCATGTCTGTACTTTCAGAATTAACTTGGTTTTAAAGCCTTTACTTTAAAAAAAATATATATATATAGTCGACCTTAATCTTACAGAGATTGTGATGATTTTGTGGATAATTAAAGTCAGTCATATATCCACAAACACAACAAGCTGAAAGTCAGTGATGCTGCTCGGTTTGCAGTCCTGAATATCACAGCACAAGGAAGATTCACTGCACTGTTAATGTTAGCTATGTTATATTGCTGCCTCTGTTTGGTGGTGTCGAGCCAAACTGACTTTAACGTGTGTTTGAACGAGCTGACGGTTCACTTGTTAAGCTGAAAGAAAGATGCTTTAATCACAGGAGTCACACATGTGTCCACTGCACCATCTGGGAACTCTTCTTGTTTCGTAATCAGAATCAGAATCAGAATCGTGTTTATTGGCCAAGTATATGTGCAGACACATACAGGGAATTTGGTTCCGGTAGATGGTGGCTCTCAAGCACAGCAATGTAAATCACACACACACACACACACACACACACGTGTCTATATATACACATTACACATGCATACATAATAACACAAACACTAAATCCTCCTTCTTTTGTGCTGTTTTGTAGCAGTGTATACACCTGAGACTTTCACCTGTCTGTCCTGCACTCGCTCTCTGTTTCTTTCTCTCTGATTGTGGAATAAAAGTATGAACATGTGTTTATAAGTCACACTTGTGTTTGAATCCTGCAGCTTATCACACATTTGATTTCCATGTGTGACAACTGCAAGTGTCGAGAGTGAGGACAGACTGAGGGACCCACTGCTGCACATCATCTGTGAGGCTTTGCACCCCTGATGATCCACCAGGACAAACTCAGCAGTGTGTGAGGAAGAGGAGGAGGAAGAGCCAGCAGCAGCTGACAGATGGAGAGAATAGACAGACTGTTCCCTGTTTGTGAAGGACTGCTAGAAAAGTTTAAAATAACTAATTGTCTGTCCTGAATCAGTCTTATTAGGTAATGTTCAAATAATTTTATCATTCCAGTGTTTTCAGTGTGGGAGAAAGTACTCAGGGCCTTCAAGTTACACACTATGAAAGGCAGCAACAAGTGTAATATTCAGAAACCTAAAGTATGTATCAGCAGCAGAATGGACCTAAAAATAAATGTTTGTTCCAGTTCTATGAAGCTTTGAGTATTTTGGATCAGTAGCACTGCTGTGTTTGTTGCATCATATTGCTGTAATTGTTTATATGCTTTATATATTCTGAGGTAAGTTGATCTATAGTGTTACATCATATTCTATAAGGATGTTATGTGTTTGTAGACTTTCTGCCCAGTTTGACCCATTTAGCAGAAGCCAGCCTGTTTAAGGCTCTGATATCTATTCTGTATGACTTAAAGCAGTTATGACATGGTCTGATTTTCTCACCCAATAAAGGAATATTTCATATATCAGTCTACTCTTCATTTTATCAGAAACAGTTATCACAGCTTGTACATTTTCTTTTTATAAATATATGTAAGCAATGAGCCAAATTTAGTAATGCCAACATGAAGGAACAACATTTGTCTCTTATATATGATACACCTATATATGCACTGTCAAAGATACTTGTCTTTGAGTGAAGATTTAAGGTGATAAGACATATAAATAACTGCAACTTGAATCTGTACTGAAGCTCAGTATTTGACACAGAGTTCATGTTCACTGCTGTAATAGCTAATAATGATTAATATAATAACTATAATATTGGCCATATTATATTTACATTACCAAAGTGATATGACTTTAGTCTCATGAACAACATCAGCTAATTCTTATTTACTAATTAATCTTGAAATAACTGTTCAGTACAGAAATGAAGCCCAAAAATCATGTTTTACTGTCCTGTGGTCTCAGCCTCAGATACTTATCAAATCACACAAAGCTCTTGTAGAAACAAACAAACAAATGAACAAAATATGTTCTCCCTCATTTCTGTCAAACCAAGTTGTATGACACGTTTCCAGCGGTTAGTATCATGGTTGCTAGGCAACCTGGGAAGCGCGACGGAGACTAGACCGTCCCATACAGACAAACTTGCCGTTTATTTTGCAAATCGAGCTCAACACTGCCCCTAGCGTCCTGGAGCACTTCCGTTGTGTTTTGGATTTTGCAAGTGTTTTGGAATTTGTACGTGTTTTGGAATTTGTACGTGTTTTGGAATTTGCATGTGTTTTTTAGTTTGCAAGTGTTTTGGATTTTGCAAGTGTTTTGGAATTTGTACGTGTTTTGGAATTTGCATGTGTTTTTTTAGTTTGCAAGTGTTTTGGAATTTGTACGTGTTTTGGAATTTGTACGTGTTTTGGAATTTGTACGTGTTTTGGAATTTGCATGTGTTTTTTAGTTTGCAAGTGTTTTGGATTTTGCAAGTGTTTTGGAATTTGTACGTGTTTTGGAATTTGCATGTGTTTTTTTAGTTTGCAAGTGTTTTGGAGTTTGCAAGTGTTTTGGAGTTTGTACGTGTTTTGGAGTTTGCATGTGTTTTGGAGTTTGTACGTGCTTTGTCTCTAGGGGCCACCGTACAAAAGAGCCAAACGGTACAGGCAAAAAAAAAAAAAAAAAAAGACTTATTATAGACCCATTTCTGAAATGGTTTTTCTGTTATCTAGTGATGTTTAGATATCTGTTGTGGTATCCCTAAGATACCAGGCGGGGAGTGTTCTGACTATTGTTAAATTTGTACATGTTTGATTTGTTTGGTTAGTGCACTGGGCCTTTAATAGAAAGGCATGGTCCGTGTGCAGACGGGGGAAGTGTAAGAAAGAATCAGACAATCGACTGAATGTGATCTATGCTGTGATTTATGCTGTGAAAGGCTGATAAAAAGGCATTCCCTGTGAGTATGCATTATTGTTTGGCACTTTTGTGTTGTTTAATAGCAGTTAATTAGATGCTGTATTACGCGTGCTAATTTATGTTCCGTAGACAGTTGTTTGGTGTTAGCATTAGCACTTGGTCACGCAGCTCCTCAAGTAATTATTTTAATTTGTAAAGTAAAACAAGTAAAACACAGCAAAAAATAAATTAAATCACATGGATTACGCATTCCTGATATACATCTCTGCATATCAGCATTAAAAGTTGCAGATTTGTGGTAATCTTGCATTCATTTAAGAATTCATCAAACTTGCAGTGGATGTTGGTCATCATTATTTAGCCCTATTAAGTGAATCCAGCAAATTTTGAGCAGTTAATATGATTCTTCTTTTTTTTTTTTTTTTTTTTTTTTGCCTGTCCCATTTGGTTCTTTAGCCGTCAGAATTGTTGTCTGAGGACCAACAAGGATACCCAATGGATTTATTTTGCCAAATGGATCATCGTGGCATTGCCGTATTGGTCCATTTGATCGACCTTTGTTTTTATTATTTATTTTATTTTATGTTTAGTTGTTACAGACGGGACAGACATGAGTGAGGGATAGGAAAGGGAGAAAGAAAGAGGAAGGAAAAGAAAAACAGAAGGGGAGAGGGACAGTGAGAAAGGGGGAATAAAAAAAAAATCTCCTGGATCATCTCTTGAGAGAGAAAGAATAGAAAACAAGCAAAATAAACCAAAGCAACTTTCTAAACACAACACCATCGCATTAATCTAGCTAAGTGTAAACAGCAGTAAATACTAAATATTCAATGTTGTTGTGCAGCACGCAGGACAGTCAGCGCACAATGTGCTTTGAAGTAGCAGCCAAGAAAGGTGTAATTTAAGTCTACGAGCAGTGAACACCCGTGTGCATACCTGTGTGGATCAGCGCGCTTGTATTCAAATGGTTTCCCCATGTAATGGTCTGCAAGAGGATGTAGAGAGCCATAGCCCGGTCCCCCAGGGCATGAAGCAGGCATGGAGGAGATCCAGGCCCCAGACATCCAGAGGCCCCAGAGTGCGAGAGCCCAAGGAGGACCACCGGAGGGGCATCTGTGCCACCCTCATGGGAAGGGCTGAGGATCCCCAGACGAAGGGTCACCCAGTAGCCACCGATTCTTCTTTTTAATTTCTGAAGACTCCTGCGTTTGCCTCTAGCTGTGCATCATAAGTATTATTTTGATTGACAATCCTAGGGCCATAAAGTTTAAAAACTTTATTCAAGGTTTTAAAAGAGCCTTAAAGCTGTGAATAGTCTGTGCTGGATGGGGGTAAATAACACATTAAGCGTATGAACACAGTGTGATTGTGTTGGGTCTGTGTTTCCACAAACCCCGCTAATTCTAGAGACTTATTCATCATGAAGAAAACAAGACAGTCGATCGATCGATTATTTGCGCAAGGGAGGCCTTGTCTGGAGGCCTTGTCTGTGTCCACCACGAAAATGACCCCCAGATCTGACCTCCTCCTGCTACCTTTTATTGAGAGACAGTTCACACAAAACACGTCAGAACAAAGCCACGCCCCCTTGGTTCTAAGACAAAGCATTTTATTTATATGTGTGAACTTCTGTAAGTGTGTGTGTGTGTTATGTGAGAATGTGTGTGTGTGTGTGTGTCAGACCTCCTGCTGACCAAAGGGTCGTAAACCCAGGAAGCTTACATCAAATAAAACAGATCTTTCAGATAGGATGTATCTACAATAAAACCTCCCCCAGCACAGAGTGGTTGGAGAGGTGGTCAGGATCAAAGGAATGGCTTTGATCCTACTGCTTGAACTAAGACTGTACAAATTTAAGAAACACAATGGCAACATTCAACAATTAGACTTAATAGATTGTATTCAGCTCCAGGCAATGCTGTGTCCAAACATAACCACATGGTTGTAGAAGCACTGTCATGGAGACGTAGGTGTGTGATTGATTTTCTGAAGTTAAAACAAATTAGCAAACAACTAAATAAACCACTGTTGTGTTTGCGTCCAGACCAAAGCATGCTTGAATCGCACTGCTCCATCTGCTGCTTGAGTAGTTGCACCCACCTGCAGGCTTTGTTTATGTTTTTGATACAACACACTTTTTACGATATGGCATAAGAAATATGGGTTAATTTAATAGTGTGACAGCAGCCTGAGTCAGTGTTACAATGGGTTATGGCAGTCAAACTGTATATAGTAAATTGTAGTTTAGGAACCATCTGCATTGCAACTGAGTCCACAGCTGAACTACTGTTTACTTACACGTAAGATAGCCATTAAGGTTTCACTGACCAGTGCACATATGTGAAACATATGTGTAAAACACATAGGGAACCGGTGAACAGGAGAAAGTGAATATCAACAAATAATTTTCCAGTTAAATATTCAAATGGAAATGACATAGTTGGATGTGATTTGTAAAATAATAAAAAGGGTGTAAAATAAACCAACATTTTTTTAGTCATAAGAATCTGTTCATCTTACTAGTGATTCAGGTATCTCTTTGACCATCCCTCTGTCCATTTGTTCTTTGCCTCTCATTACAATCATTTTTTTATTAGCTTAAAACAGTAGTTTGTTACTTGTAGTTTGTAGGGTAAGTAAGTATGGTGTTCCATCTGACATTTGGATGAGTGGTTCTAATATTGCAGTAGAGCAACTGCTGCCTGCTCCACTCTGTGTGTAAGAGAGGGGCACACATACCCACACAGCTAACCCTACCTTGGACTATAATTGTAACTGTAACGCTAAAAGAAAGCTTTGACCCTAAAAAAGCCTCTAACGGGGGCATAAAAATGGAGCAGTTTAACCTTCCAGAATTTAATGACCCTGATCATCTGAAGTCAAAATTGTTCAGAATGAGATATATTTGATGTGTGCTTGGTTAATTTATCCATCTTTACTGTGAAAAAAAACAAAACAAAAAACACTTGACAATTATAAAATAATCTGTGTTACAGTTATAAGTACTTTTTAATTTTTTTAATTTTTTTTACCAACAAGTATTTCATCAAAAAATTAGTTATATCACAGAATTTTTGAAAAGATCAGTAGAGACCATTTAATTACACTATTAAAGTTGTTGTTTGCTCACCTACTGTATTCACATTGTACTTATTCTATATACACATTATTTTCTTCATCATGCACTTACAGACACATCTGGGGCAGTCTTTGGGAGTCAATTATATTGTCCAAGGATTCTCTTAAGTCAGACTATAGAAGAACCACCATAATATATGTAATATTACTGAAAGACAGGTGTAGCTTTGTCAAAACACCTGTATTGTTTTTGATTCCCAACAAGGGTTTGTATAGACGTCAGTAGGAAATGGTGTTTAGCTCTCATGCTCTGTCCGCTCAGCAAACAATTTATCAATGAGTTTATGGTGTTATTCACAAAAGGGAGAGATTTAGATTCAACAGCTTTATTGTCAATACAGTAAAATACACAGAATACACAGTATACAGTGTACCGAAATTCTGTTTCACCCCAAGCCCCCCATGGTGCATTTATAAGTATATAAAAGATATATCTCAAAGAGATATAAAACTAGAAATTACAAATAAATAACATGACAAATTTCAGTAAAATTAAGGGATAAAAGGTACTAATTACTAACTATACAATACTATGATGATAACTATACAATACTAACTGTACAATAAACAAAGACAGGACAGAGACAATACAAAGTGGATTGTGCAGTAGGTATTGAATACCAGGTTCAAGTTATTGTCAAAGACGTGCAATATGCAAAATGTGCAAATGTAGTATAGTTTAGATGTGTGTTCAGTAACTATGTGACTGAGTGTGCAATTAAACATATTGTTCCCAGGTGGATTTGTGTAAGTTTTTGTTGTTTTTGAGTCTTTTGATGAGTATTGTAAGGTGTTTGTAAAGGTGTATGTGTATATTGGTCCTATGGTGGTATTGAGTTGAGGGCTCTGACTGCTGGGGGATGAAGCTCTTGCAGTGTCTGGTCATTGCGGTTTTGATGCTGCGAAACCGTCTGCCAGATGGAAAGAGGGAGAACAGTGCATGTGAGGAGTGGAAAGTGTCCTTCACTATGCTGATCGCACGTCGTATGATGTGTCTGTCGTAGAGTTGGGAGATGGGTGTGAGAGGGCCTCCAGTGATCCTCTCTGATGTCACCACTGTTGTGTCATCTGCAAACTTAATGATGCAATTTGAGCTGTGCAGTACAGTCATCTGTTAGCAGGGTGAACAGCAGTGGGCTGAGCACACAGCCCTGCGATGATCCTGTACTCAGTCTAAGGACTTTGGAGGTTTTATTTCCTATGGAGACAGACTGGGGCCTGTCAGTTAGGAAATCCAAGATCCAATTGCAGAGGGAGGTGTTTATTCCTAGTAAGTCCAACAGGTTATGGTTGGCTAATGACTGTATGATTACAGTATGTGCTGGAGACAGGGAGAAAGGGAGAGAGAAACACACATACACAAACACATGTGCACATATGTCGGGTGTTGCTATCCTAGTGGGGGCATCTTATTGACATAATGCTTTCCCTAGCCACTTACCCTTACCATAACCATCAAAAATGAATGCCTAACACTAACCCTTACACTAAACCAAACCATAGCCCAATTGTAACACTGACACTAAAACCACATTTTGAGTCTGAAAAATGCCCTCAACCTCATGGGGACTGGGATTTTGGTCCCCACAAGTATAGTAAATTTCAGATTTTGGTCCTCACCAAGATAGTGAAAGCCGGTACACACACACATTGCACTACAGCATGTAACATTTACATTTAAGGATTTGTATTCTTATTTTTACCTTTCGACAGTCTTTTGCCCCATAGCTATACTGAAAACACTAAGCCTGAGGCTTCATAACAGGACTATGTTAACCAATGGATGACATCACAACACTTTATGTTCCTTCTTTTATGCACAATAGATAGTTTCCAGAGTGCTGCATCCCTGTTAGAGGAGTCTTGAAATCACTGGTAGATTCTTCTACCTTCTTCCTTTCAGTTCTGCTCATGAGTGACTCATATTTCTCATAACTATTCACAGAAAACTGTTTTAACCCTGTGAGATCAAGGTGGAACAATAGTACAAGACGTGATATAGATCTGCATATAGCCCTGCAATCAGACACACTCCCTCAGCTTTATCAATGTAGACAATTGTACATTGCTTGAAATGCTGCCATTGCTACAGATATTAACGCATTTAAGCAAAAAAAAACAAAAACCCAAAGCTGCCTGTAAAACTTGGAGCAAATCTTGCAATTCTCTTGTCATTTCACAAGAAAGGATATTTGGACCATGACGGCTTTGTTCTCACTGTGGAATTGGTGAATATGTTATCAGGGACTCACTCATTTGCTGGAAAAGGTTCTAGATTAATATGACAACTCTAAGATCTCAGTGACACATCAAAAGATGTAAATAATTTACCTAGCAGCACCTTTACACATTGGAGACAGCATGGATCCTACTGCTGTGTAACAGCTAGAGTTGTTTAGGAAAGTGTTTGGGGGTTTTTTTTTCAGACCTATTTTTGGGTCTGAAAGAGGTTTTTAACATTTGAATGGCTATTAATGTAATCTAATTGAAGGAGAGTGACTAAAAATCCCAGCCCTTCTTTTTAGTCCTTTTTTTGTAATATATCTTATTATAGTTTTGTAATTCATCTCCCTCTTGTCTCATCTGTTTCTATTTTTTTGTTGGCTTGATGAAATCTTCATAACAAGCAATGGGTTGAGTTGAGTTTAACACGTACTATTAGCCATAATAGTGTCAGGGCTTGGTGCACGGGCAGGCGGAGAGGAAGATCCAAACGCAAGACTCGAATACTAAATTGTAACTCAAAAAACCTCAGCTTTATTTGCTGGCAGAAAACAAACAAACTGAACACGAAGGCACTGAACACGAAGACACACAGACATAATCCGAAGGTACGACGCGACACCGAGCACGGGAAAACACAGGGCTTATATACACAGGGTGGTAATGAGGGAATGGGCAACAGGAGGGAGACACAGCTGGGAGAGATCAGGGCTAACGAGACAGGGGGAGCAAAGCTGCACACACTAACATAAGACAAAGACTTTCACAATAAAACAGGAAACATGAATCACTACTCAAAGACACGGACTCAACACAGAGAGGCAGACAGAAAATAATACATGAAACTCAAACAATACATGAGACAACAAATCCTGACCACGAATAAACAGAAAGATAGAATTCTAATAATAATCGACAAAGCACAAGAAGAACAAAACGATCATTCAAAAAATAAACCAAAACATAATAAACTCAAAATGCTGGGTCGAACCGCGGGAGTTTCTCCTTTTGGACCTTGGACTTCGCCCCCCATTTGCATTTACTTTCGAGCAGCCCGATGCGGTGAGTGAGCGTGATGCTCTGGCTTCCCCGGATTCTGGGACTTTGTTTTCTGGGGCTATTCAGAGCGGGATGAGAGACAGTGTGGATAGCTTACCTACCTTCGTGGTAACGGACCCTTCCCAAGTGGGCGTCTACAAACCCTCTGTAAAACCGAGAGACTGTTTTATCACCATTCTCCGGCTCAGTTCTGTGTCCAGCCACAAGCTTCCCAGTCTGTAGCTCAACCGTTAGCCTCCCTTAAGCCACAATTTTCACACTGTTTTTCCACCGCTGTTTCTGAGCAGGGAGACAAACTGTTTCACAACGGACCTGTTCCTCAAAGGCTGGCAACATTAGAGACCGTTACTTGCTCCGGGGCTTCCCCAGAGGCTGGGTTACTGCCCTCAGCTTACTCTGGACCCCTGGAGGCCAAGATGCCAGCTGTGAACTGCACCGGGCTGTCACTGCCTGAGCAGGGTCAGTGCTCTGCGCAGCTGCAGCCCTCCTTATGTGTGCCGGAGGCCCATGTGCCTACTGGTTTTGTTTCATATGTGCCAGAGGCCCACGTGCCTCCTGGTTTTGTTTTGTGTGTGCCGGGGGCCCGGTGCCCGCTGGTTCTGCGGCTGTTTTCGCTGGGGGGCCCGAGGAGCCCGTCCAGCCTCCTGCTTCGCCCGCTGGGGGGCCCGAGGAGCCCGTCCAGCCTCCTGCTTCGCTAGCTGGGGGGCCCGAGGAGCCCGTCCAGCCTCATGCCACACCGGCTGCCACGTCAGCTGGGGGGTCCGAGGAGCCCGTCCGGCCTCCTGTGGCTGCTTCTCCACCTGTGGCTGCTTCTCCACCTGTGGCTGCAGCGCCGCCTCCTGCAGTACCACCACCGGCAGTGCTACCGCCTGCTACGGCCACACCTCAGCCTGAAGACGCAGCCTCGCCTGGTCCAGCTTCAGCCTCGCCTGGCCCAGCTTCAGCTTCAGCCTCGCCTGTTCCAGCTTCAGCTTCAGCCTCGCCCGGTCCAGCTTCACCCTCGTCTGGTCCAGCTTTCGTGTCCGCATCCTCGCCTGGTCCAGCCTTCGTGTCCGCATCCTCGCCTGGTCCAGCCTTCGTGTCCGCATCCTCGCCTGGTCCAGCCTTCGTGCCCGCATCCTCGCCTGGTCCAGCCTTCGTGCCCGCATCCTCGCCTGGTCCAGCCTTCATGCCCGCATCCTCGTCTGGTCCAGCCTTCGTGCCCGCATCCTCGTCTGGTCCAGCCTTCGTGCCCGCATCATCGCCTGCAGCAGCTTCTTCAGCACCCGCACCATCGCCTGCAGCAGCGTCTTCAGCACCCGCACCATCGCCTGCTGCGGCTTCCTCATCTTCGCCTGCTGCGGCTTCCTCATCTTCGCCTGCTGCGGCTTCCTCATCTTCGCCTGCTGCGGCCCCGGCTTACGTGCCTTCAGCCTCGCCTGGCCCGGCCTCGTTTGGGTCTGGAGCTAAACGGCCGTTTTCTAGACCGCTGGCTGGGCTACTGGCCAGGCACCATCGCCTGAGTGGCCGCCGTTGCCTTCCGCACGGCCGGCCCCCTGACCGCCGTTGCCTGAGTGGCCGCCGTTGCCTTCCGCACGGCCGGCCTCCTGAACCTTTTGCACGCCACCACGGTCTTCTTCGTGGCCGGCCTCCTGAACTGTCCCATCCTGGCCTCCTGTGTTATCGGGCCCCAGGCCGGTCACCTGAACTGTGTTTCGGACTCTGCTCCCCTGTGAGTTTTGTGTACCTTTTTTGGGACTCTGGGGCCTCCATCTTTGGTCATGGCCCGGTCCCTCCGTCCTGGGCCCCCTGCCGCCCGCCCGGATCTGGTGGTGTGTTTCTGTGGCTGTCGGGGGCCAGCCCTTGGGGGGGGGGGGGGGTACTGTCATGGTCCTGCGGCCATGACTCAGTGATTTTGTGTTGGTGTTCTCTATTGTTATTACTTTCATTATTATTCGTGGCTGTTTGGGATGGTTTGTGTTTTGGGAATTAGATACGGGGTTCTGGGTTTGTGCTCCCTCTATTGGTCCCTGGTGTTAGTGTTCCCCTGTCTCGTCAGATTAATCAGGTCCAGCTGTGTCTCCCACCTGTGTGTGATTTCCCAGCGTCTCTCTGTGTATTTATAGTGTGTGTTTACCTCTTTTCCTCGTCGCGTCGTCTGTGTTCATACCCTGTGAAATCCCCTGCGTGCTCTCCCTGCTGTTCTCCCTTCATGTTCAGGTTTGCCACTCCTTTGTGTAGTTTCGCCCAGTTTAGTTCATCCTTAGTTCTGTTTTGCCATCTCCACTTTATGTTTGGTATTGTCAATAAATCGCCTTCACATCTGAGTAAGTGCTGCATTTGAGTCCTCCTTTCCACTCTTCACACGGCCGCTGCCCCGAGCCGTGACACTGAGCTTATTTGTTTCTGGTAATTTTCTGCTGCTTTATTCATTATTTGAATGTAACAAGCTTTCGTCCATATTGCTTTTATCGTGTTTTTTTTTAACACGTGACTGAAATCTTTTTGGACTATACACACTCCAGATTTCTTCAAATAGACTTCGATTAGTCGCGCACTGCACAAAGCTGGCCTTTATGGAAGAGTGGCAAGAAGAAAGCCATTGTTAACAGAAAACCATAAGAAGTCCAGTTTGCAGTTTGCCACAAGCCATGTGGGGGACACAGCAAACATGTGGAAGAAGGTGCTCTGGTCAGATGAGACCAAAATGGAACTTTTTGGCCAAAATGCAAAACGCTATGTGTGGCGGAAAACTAACACTGCACATCACCCTGAACACACCATCCCCACTGTCGAATATGGTGGTGGCAGCATCATCCTCTGGGGGTGCTTCTCTTCAGCAGGGACAGGGAAGCTGGTCAGAGTTGATGGGAAGATGGATTGAGCCAAATACAGGGCAATCTTGGAAGAAAACCTCTTGGAGTCTGCAAAAGACTTGAGACTGGGGCGGAGGTTCTCCTTCCAGCAGGACAACGACCCTAAACATAAAGCCAGGGCAACAATGGAATGGTTTAAAACAAAATATATCCATGTGTTAGAATGGCCCAGTCAAAGTCCAGATCTAAATCCAATCGAGAATCTGTGGCAAGATCTGAAAACTCCTGTTCACAAACACTTTTCATCTAATCTGACTGAGCTGGAGCTGTTTTGCAAAGAAGAATGGGCAAGGAGGGAGGAGTGCTGCAGTGAGCTCAACGGGACGGTGCTGTAGAGGCAGGTGAGAACACAGCAGATGGCGTTTGGGCTGATGACCGTTTCCTTCCCCTTTGCGCCTTTTTCGTGGAACCTGTTACAGAAAGACTGGAAACTGACTGAACTGTTGTCTTTAAATGTTTTTAAAACTAAACTCAAAGGCCTACAGACTGCCTCAATAATGTGTAATTGTTTTGTGTAATTTTTTAACTTTGTTCGTATGTATTTGTTTGGAAATGTGCTGCCTCTTGGCCAGGACTCCCTTGAAAAAGAGGTTTTTGATCTCAACGGGACATTCCTGGTTAAATAAAGGTTAAATAAAAAAAAATTGTATTATGCTCCCAACTGGGAGCAAGAAATTGTCCAAAATGTCTTAGTGTGCTGAAACATTAAGAGTTCCTTTCACTGGAATTAAGGGTCCAACTCCTGAAAAACAACCCACACCATAATCCCCCTCCACCAAACGTTACACTTGGCACATTGCAGTAAGACAAGTACAGTTCTCCTGGAAACCACCAAACCCAGTCTCATCCGTCATATTGCCAGACGAAATCACTCCAGAGAACACACCTCCACTGCTCTAGAGTTCAGTGGCAGTGTTTGCATTGCTATTGGTGATGTAAGACTTGGATGCAGCTGCTCAGCCATGTCTAGGATATTCCCTAGACACTGCTTTCTCTACAAAAAGGCATTTCAGAGAATTGAGAAAATCTTTCTTTCACCACCTATGTCCTCAGTTGATAGTACCCAATCTCCACTTTTGACAGTTTGATAATTAGCAGATCCCCTTTCCTTCCTTAGTCACTTGATAATTTTCCAGCATTGCTTCAAGGCCAACTGAAAGGCTTTAAAATGATTGTTAAAATAAAAACATGGAAAAAAAGTTTTAAATCTTTTTTTTTTTTTTTTTTTTTTTGCCTGTTTTAAATCAAGTCAAAACATTTTGGCCAGCACAAACTTCTTTTTAGACCACTTCAAAGATGTGCTTGTTTAGTTAAGACTTAGTGTAGGGTTAAGAATTTAGAATTTAGTATGAGATAAATGTGGGAGAATATGTTGGCACTCATAGTAGGGGTTTTGGACTGGTGATGGTTAAAAGCAAGTAGGATGCCTTAACGTCAATGAATCTCTCAACAAAGGGTTGGTGCTTTAGTTTGTAATCTTCAGTAGTATGATTGTCCGGTCTGGAACAAAGTAATGGACTATTGACCGGACCTACATTGTCACCCACAGGGGCATGTTGGTTGTATGGCAAAATTACATCAAAAATCTTCTTTGAGTTCATGGCAACTGAGAAATAAACCCAAAGAAAAAAGCAAAATATTATAACATAAACAAAGAAGGACTGATGAATATTAGCACATGTGGTAGTGCATGTGGTGGAGAATGGGTGGGGGTGTGTGAAATGAGAATGAGACCATAAATATTAGTTTGTTTTCTCTGAATAGCAGAGAGGTCAGAGAGAGATACAGCAAGACTGAGAGTGCAGATATTAGTACATTTATTGTGACTGAAAAAGAAGAAGCTGTCACTTTGACTTAGCTTTACTCAGCTACTGTGCTGCAAGGTCCCTTAGTGTGTGCAATCATATATATTTGTCTTTGTGCATGTGTCTGTGCCTGTCTGTGCATGTGCATGGATGTTTATTTTACAATGTAATAATATGTTTTATAGTAAATTCATGTTACAAAAACTTTGGAATTTTGACATGACATTTTGACTCATAAGGAAAAAAGTAAATGAAAAAAAAAAAGGTCTATTTCATTTTACTTTTAAGTGGGTCTCAAACCTGAGAAAGTTTTCAGCATCTATACTCAACTAAGCCTGGGATTTTCCCTACGCAAACAGTTCTTGATCTCCTGCCTCAGTGGAATGAGTAGTCATGGCAGCTATGCACAGTGACAAGTTCTTTTAAAATGTTTTCTTTTTATCTCCTTTTGCTTTAAGAATTGCACTACTGTGCAAAAAAAATCATAACTTAAACCTTATCTCTCATATTTTTCAGAAGCAATTTATTGAAACACATACATACATAGAACTTCTACATAAGGGAAACACAGAGTATTTAAGTCTATCATGCTTGAATGCCCATATTTGGCCTGAACCTAGCCTGAACTGACAAGCTTTCCAGATGTCTTGAAGGACATTCCAAAGCTTTTCTTTGCATGTTGACTGCCTGCCACTCACTTGGGGGAGGAAGGCATCTCCACCAGCTCTACTTTTAAGATAAAGTTTAAAACTTTCCTTTGTGATATTTATTGTTTGTAGGATCAGATGACCCTTAATGATCCCTTAGTGATCCTCCATAGACACAGACTACAGGACACAAAAATCATAACATGAGAGGGATCCCAGCCATCTATTTTCAGTCATTTTCTGTCTTCTCTTCCCCCTAAACATCCAGCCAGTAAGCTTAAGGCTGCTGCTCACTGAGCCTGACTTATCCATAGACTGCTTTTTGTTGAGGACAATTTGATCTGCACTGATGCCAAGTTCTTGCTTCTTGAAGATCATTAGCTTATTGGTCCTCTCTCCCAACTATTATAGTGTCCTTTCCTTAAAATATAAGCCCTCTGGGAATGCTTTTGTTACTGAATCCAAACATCAGATCCCTGATGTACTACTATAAAAGAGAACAAGTTCCCCTAAACTAAAGTTTGCAGCACAGAAAATGGATTATCAAAGATGTGTAGGTAACACTGAGAAATGGAGGATGAAGTCACCTCTGGCTCTACAAGCTGGGAGTCCCCATACCATCTGCCAGAAAGTGATCCCATTTGGCCCAGCAGATGATGCTACTGACAAATGAGTCCACTGTGACACCTGGAACTTATGGTTCCATGTTGAGTTTGCAGAGATGGAAGACATGCTTCAAATA
Organism: Rhamphochromis longiceps; assembly: GCF_057381845.1. Classification (NCBI taxonomy): domain Eukaryota; kingdom Metazoa; phylum Chordata; class Actinopteri; order Cichliformes; family Cichlidae; genus Rhamphochromis; species Rhamphochromis longiceps. Next base: position 15,800,427 of record NC_140558.1, read on the forward strand.
TAGCCACACATTTTTGTCTAAATAGTTTTTTCTCAAGCTTTATTTTACATTCATTAGCTACATTGTTGTTCATCATTTCCCACCTTGAATCGTTATATCCAGTAACACACATCCTCCATGTACTTCATGAAGCTGGTCATGGGTACACAGACAAGGATAAAAGCTAGCTTGAAGATAACAGATGAATTGTCAGGGTCCTGGGTCTGAGCGACCCAGGATCCCTGGGCAGTCATGGACTGGTGTTATTATATGTATTTTTGGTGTTGCTGCTGCTCTTCTCCATGCTTGTAGATGTGAGTATGTGTGTGTGTGTATGGGTGCAGGTGTGTATGTACACTGGTTTACAGGCGCCTTCAGGCCTGGTGGGTGTTGCCCGGCTAGGGGACTGGCCACACCCGAAGCTACACACCTGCCGCTGATCAGGGCTCGTCGGGGGAGCTACTTAGGAGAGTCTTGGAGCTCCCACCACAACTCACATAGACGGTAAACTTTGTCCATAACCTCCCTCCTGAGCCTCTCCTCAGAGACCGCTGGGTCCATGCGTGGCGGGATCATTCTGTCACGGTTCGGCATGGCAAACCGTGGGAGGTGTGGGGAAGGAGGACCCAGGCGCGGTGCTCTATGTACAAACAGTGCGTTTATTTACAGTGTATGGTACAAACAACAATAAATCCCCGTGCTTTCCCTGACTCCCGTGTCGTGTCTCTCTGTGAATAGTCCGTGTCTCAGTGCTCTCCGCTCCCGTGTCTCAGCACCCCTCGTGCTGGCTGCTGTCTGGCGCTCCACACTTCTCCTGGGGACACAATAGACGCAGCCGTCAGGACACATATAACCGCGGGCATACACACACTAACTCAGTTCAACTGGATGACTAACGTGGAGTCTCATGGAATGATCCCGCGTCGGTGGGAGCTCCAAGACTCTCCTAAGTAGCTCCCCCGACGAGCCCTGATCAGCGGCTGGTGTGTAGCTTCGGGTGTGGCCAGTCCCCTAGCCGGGCAACACCCACCAGGCTTGAAGGCGCCTGTAAACCAGTGTACATACACACCTGCATCCATACACACACACATACTCACATCTACAAGCATGGAGAAGAGCAGCAGCAACACCAAAAATACATACAGTGGGGCAAAAAAGTATTTAGTCAGCCACCGATTGTGCAAGTTCCCCCACCTAAAATGATGACAGAGGTCAGTAATTTGCACCAGAGGTACACTTCAACTGTGAGAGACAGAATGTGAAAAAAAAATCCATGAATCCACATGGTAGGATTTGTAAAGAATTTATTCGTAAATCAGGGTGGAAAATAAGTATTTGGTCAATAACAAAAATACAACTCAATACTTTGTAACATAACCTTTGTTGGCAATAACAGAGGTCAAACGTTTACTATAGGTCTTTACCAGGTTTGCACACACAGTAGCTGGTATTTTGGCCCATTCCTCCATGCAGATCTTCTTGAGAGCAGTGATGTTTTGGGGCTGTCGCCGAGCAACACGGGCTTTCAACTCCCGCCACAGATTTTCTATGGGGTTGAGGTCTGGAGACTGGCTAGGCCACTCCAGGACTTTCAAATGCTTCTTACGGAGCCACTCCTTTGTTGGTGTTTTGGATCATTGTCATGTTGGAAGACCCAGCCTCGTTTCATCTTCAAAGTTCTCACTGATGGAAGGAGGTTTTGGCTCAAAATCTCACGATACATGGCCCCATTCATTCTGTCCTTAACACGGATCAGTCGTCCTGTCCCTTTGGCAGAAAAACAGCCCCATAGCATGATGTTTCCACCCCCATGCTTCACAGTAGGTATGGTGTTCTTGGGATGCAACTCAGTATTCGTCTTCCTCCAAACACAACGAGTTGAGTTTATACCAAAAAGTTCTACTTTGGTTTCATCTGACCACATGACATTCTCCCAATCCTCTGCTGTATCATCCATGTGCTCTCTGGCAAACTTCAGACGGGCCTCGACATGCACTGGCTTCAGCAGCAGAACACGTCTGGCACTGCGGGATTTGATTCCCTGCCGTTGTAGTGTGTTACTGATGGTGACCTTTGTTACTTTGGTCCCAGCTCTCTGCAGGTCATTCACCAGGTCCCCCCGTGTGGTCCTGGGATCTTTACTCACCGTTCTCATGATCATTTTGACCCCACGGGATGAGATCTTGCGTGGAGCCCCAGATCAAGGGAGATTATCAGTGGTCTTGTATGTCTTCCATTTTCTGATGATTGCTCCCACAGTTGATTTTTTCACACCAAGCTGCTTGCCTATTGTAGATTCACTCTTCCCAGTCTGGTGCAGGTCTACAATACTTTTCCTGGTGTCCTTCCAAAGCTCTTTGGTCTTGGCCATGGCGGAGTTTGGAGTCTGACTGTTTGAGGCTGTGGACAGGTGTCTTTTATACAGATGATGAGTTCAAACAGGTGCCATTCATACAGGTAACGAGTGGGGGACAGAAAAGCTTCTTACAGAAGACGTTACAGGTCTGTGAGAGCCAGAGATTTTCCTTGTTTGAGATGACCAAATACTTATTTTCCACCCTAATTTACGAATAAATTCTTTACAAATCCTACCATGTGGATTCATGGATTTTTTTTCACATTCTGTCTCTCACAGTTGAAGTGTACCTCTGGTGCAAATTACTGACCTCTGTCATCATTTTAAGTGGGGGAACTTGCACAATCGGTGGCTGACTAAATACTTTTTTGCCCCACTGTATAATAACACCAGTCCATGACTGCCCAGGGATCCTGGGTCACTCAGACCCAGGACCCTGACATGAATAATGGATGTGGCAACAAATCTTCTTGCATCATAGTGTTGGGAAAGCTTTGGAGTTCTTGTCCTTACTTTTCTCCAAAGGTGAAAAAGGAGCAAAACTTTGCTGCATGGATCAGCACCTGATGACACCAGACTCATTAAATTTACATGGGTCCACAAACGTGGAGACTGTTTCTCCACCGCCCAGAGCAAATGGAAGAATAGACCAAGGCTGGCCAGAGTAAGTAATCAGTTCTCCATATAGAAAACAACAGTGATGTTGGCCACACTAACACCTAATGCAGGTACAGTACTAAGCTGAAGAGAATGTATTGCACTAGGCTAAATCAAGTTAATTTTGACTTAATACGTAAAATACTAAACACATAAATTGCAAATGAAATGGTGGAAATGAGCCTAACATTCACCATAACCCGAAACGGATTACTGGGACACTGTTAGATGTTAGAAGGTTAAACTCATTTGCTGGCCAAATGGTACAGATATGTTCATATTGCTAATAACAGTTCAAACACTTTTTACAATGTATGACATCTTTTCTATAGCAGCAAAGTCACAGTCTGAAAATAAAAAGGTGGGTTTTTCTTTTTTGTTTTTAGGTGAATTAAAATCAACACACCTTTAACGGAGGAGGTTAGTAAATTGGTATATAACTTAAGTGAATACCTCCAGAGCTGAATGATGAATAGTTTCTTCAGTAGCCACTTAAGGCTGGCTCCAAAAACGAATCAGTTACTGCAGACTCCAGTGTGCCTTTTAGTACAACTGTATAGTCCGTCACTCTTATTTGGACTGGTTGCAACTGGTTGCCTTGGATTTGAGAAAGGCTAAACTTGCTTCACCAGCAGTTATTTTACTCTTCATTTTTCTTAGTTATTGATTATAATTGACTCTCAATGGTGTCTGCTACTTCACTGTTAGTCACTTCCTACATGGACGTCCTTCAAGACTAAGTCTGATAGATACATAAATCTCGAAATTTACAGAACTTTAGACCTTAACAGTATGTTTTAGGCGATTGTTGTAGCATTTCACTGTGGTAGTATTTCAAAATGTCTGAAATCGTTTCTTGTAATTGCTTTAATTGATTTCATGTTTTTGTTCTTGAAGATCTTCATCGAAGAATAAAAGTACATCCAAATTATTAAGGCCTTTTTCTGTGATTGATGGAGTTGGTGAACTTTTGCAAATGTAACATTCCCGCTGCCTCATTGCTAAGATAGATACTAGCCAGAAATGGCACTTTTAGACAACAAATGAACAGCCCCGTGTTCCCAATGTAACATTTTGTACTGTGTCTCTTTAAACTTGGTCAAATCACTGCAGAGAAATGGCTTGCTCTTATGGTTAGGCCATTATAAGTCAGTATTTTTTGTTTAGATGGTCACAGCTAGAATGTGTGCTAAATTAAACAAGATGTGCTGGTTGGCCTTACAGTAAAAAAGAGAAGTATTTGCACAGCTGGGCACTGAGCCGTTAAATCTCTTGAATATTGGATCATTCCTGCACTGTACTTTTTTTGTTTTTCTATTTATTCCAGCCAGAAGGCATCAAGGTAAAGTACTCCATCAGTGAATTATTGGATTGTTTGGAGAGAGAGATGGAGAGAGGGGAAGAGAAAGCTCTCTGCAGATTTCTCAGTAAAGTTGCCAGCTGAGAACTTATCTACTCTCTGCTTTGGGAAAGTAATCAATTTCTGCCTTTTCTGCTAGAAAACAAGTTCACACTTTTCTACTGCAGATTTATTGGAATGCTTGACATACTTCAGAAAGTTCTGCTCACTCTAAGTGTAATTTAGCCTTTTTTTTCTGCTATAATTTTTGGATTGGCATTATATAGGGTCAATTGAACTTACCGTAGTTTAATTAAATGGCAAATGGTTAAAAAGAAGAAGACTTGAACATAAATATTACCCGCTATAGTGCTGCATTCTGCTTTGGTTTTCCTTTCTCTCTCATGTACTGCCCGTTTCCCTCCTGTTGGGTGGTCTACTGCATCTGATTCAACTTTCCTCATGAGGTGCAAAAGTGCAAAGTGTAATCTAAGGAGCTTGGAAAGAAAAGTGTTGGGACACTCATACGGATTAAAACCTGGGACTCTCCACCAATTGTGCTTAGAACTGAAGAAGCTTCTCGGATGAGAGGTGAAATGTCTTCAAGGAAGCTTAAGGAAGTCAAGACGCTTTTCTTTCCAAGCTCCTTAGACTACAATGATCTGGATGACTGAGACCCTTCACAGACATACAAAGGCTAATAATGAAACATTAGTCAACGTCAGTGGGCTACCTTTAAATTTGATATAAACAATGGGGCACGACTACAATGAAACTACTCACTTTTTAAATTTGGGATAGCATTAAAAAAGATCTGTGATCTTCTGCTGCTGTAGCCCATCTGCCGCGAGGCTTGACATATTGCTTGTTAGGAGATGCTCTAATGCAGGGGTCACCGACACGGTGCCCGCAGGCACCAGGTCGCCCGCAAGGACCACATGAGTCGCCCGCGGGCCTGTTCTAAAAATAGCTCACCATAAAAACTTACCAGTAAGCGGCATCTATTTTTATTTTTTCTTGCTATTTTTACTCAGAAGTTCCCAAACTTCATGCATTACTACTGCATCATTCCCCAGCAGGCGTTATGCGCAAAGGTGATCGAGCACGTCATGACTCCCGTCATGAAGATCATAAACAGCATCCACTCCAGAGCTAAACAACACAGAGCATTCAAGGTGCTATTGGAGGAGCTGTCAGCTGAATATGGTGACCTGCTACTACATACGGAAATCCGATGGCTCCGCAGGGGACAGATTTTGCTTCGTTTTTTGTCACTTTTGGGTGAAATCAAGGAGTTCATGCAATCCAAAGGGGAAGACACATCTCTGCTGGAGGACACTGAGTGGACACTTGACCTTGTGTTTTTAACAGACATTACTGGGAAACTGAACCATTTGAACTGTGAGCTGCAAGGCAAAGGTAAGACTGTTGCTGACATAAGTGCTTTAAATGGATTTAAAGCCCAGATGAGCATCTTTTCTGTGCGTTTACAGAGAAAAAAGGTGCTGCACTTTCCCTCTGTGCAGATGGTGCTGAAAGACAATGCTTCTGCATCTGAGCCTTTTGACAAAGTTGCAGAAAAGTACACTCAAGTCATAAACCGACTTGGTCAAGAGTTTGAGAACAGGTTTTGTGACCTTGATCAGCTTGAGCCATGTGTCTCATTCGTTTCCAATCCTTTCATCAATGTGGGCACAACATGCATTGCTGAGCAACTAAGTTCAATGTTCAGCTGGGATGCTGGACAGGTGGAAATCAAAATTGTAACATTGCAAAATGACGTCCACCTCAAAGCCTATCAAAGGTGCACCAAACTTTTGGTGCCTTGTTGACACAGAAAAGTACAGTGGTGTAGGCACAGCAGCTATGAAGGTTGCCAGCTTGTTTGGTTCAACCTATCTTTGTGAATGAGCCTTTTCTGACATGAACTTCATCAAGAACAAAGACAGAACACGCCTCTCTGATGCACATCTGCAAGACTCACTCAGAGTTGCAGTGTCATGTTATACCTCAGATTACAACACACTGGTGAACAGCATGCAACGCCAGGTTTCCCACTAACAGACAAAGAAAGCCATATTAGATGTTCTCAGTGGCAACATTACAGTGTCATGTCAAAGTTTAATTTGATTATTGAAAAACAAATGTGTTTGTTAATTGTAACATGTGACAATTTGCTTTAAAATGCTGCCAATTTGGTGAAACGTTCTGTAAAATTTGAAAGTTGATTTTTTTTTTGTATGTTACATACATACAAAAATAATGTGCATGATTTGTTAAAATTTGTTAGTGGAAAGTGAAAATGTTGTAGAAGTGATCACTTCAAAATGTAAATACTTGCAGAGATTTATAGAAATAAAGTGTTGCATATTGATATTTATCTGTTTCCTACCTTGTTTCCTACTTGCATTCTTTATAATTATGGTGAAAAATAATTAACATAATTAGTGTCTTTACATAGATGAATATCATTAATTATTAATGATAACACATAATTAAGTTATATTGAGGAAATTTGTTATTTGAGAAGTGTGTGTGTGTCAAACTTCAGTACCCAAGAAGTAGCTCTCACTTTCAAAAAGGTTGGTGACCCCTGCTCTAATGCATACCTTGGTACAACAAGTGGTTATCAGAGATGGGCAGTAACGCGTTACTTGTAACGCGTTACTGTAATCTGATTACTTTTTTCAAGTAACGAGTAAAGTAAGGGATTACTATTGCAAAAACGGTAATTAGATTACCGTTACTTTCCCGTAGGAACGCTGCGTTACTGCGTTACTAAAACCGTGATCTTTTTTGCGAGAATGTCTCACGACAGTGACGTAAGTGAGTGCGCCGTTAGTGACAACAGCTGTGTGCAGATCAACAATGGATAACATATCGATTGTGGGAGAGAGTATGAGTGTGCAGCGTTTAAAGCGTGGAAGTACTGACCTTACTTTGAGTTTGATTCCATAAAAAGTGACAAAAACATTAGTGTCCGTTGTGCGTGGGAAGAAAACTTATTTTTACAGCGAAAAAAAAAACCCTAAACAAGCACCGAATGGGCAACGACGTAATGGGAAATTCACAGAGAAACTCGCGGATTCTTCAACTGACCGCAGCACACCTGCACCAGGGTAAACCTCCGCCTACTCTACTCCTGCTTTACAGGTGAAAATAGAGCAAAAGGACCGCTGAGTCTTTGACTTTATTTATTTTCTGCTGTGTTTTACTTGCATCTATTTGAAAGACTGAGTGTAAACACAAAAAATATTTTATTTTATGTGCTGGAATGTGCAGAAAATAGGTTTAAATGTTAAACTAATTTATTCAACTCAGAGAATGTTGCATATAATTAAATCTTTGCTTGATGAAAAAAGTTAAAAGATTCAAACTGATAAAACAAGTTTAAAAAAGATACTTTTCCATCTGATTACATTTTGTATGATGGATTATGCGGAAAAAGTAGAATTGGGCTGAAAGCGCTATCGCTTTATCACCTCTTCAGGTTGTAAATCGTGTTTTTAAAAAGTAACTAAGTAACTAAGTAATTAATTACTTTTGAAAATAAGTAATCAGTAAAGTAACGGGATTACTTTTTTGGGGAAGTAATCAGTAATTAGTTACTGATTACTTTTTTCAAGTAACTTGACCAACACTGGTGGTTATTTACTGTTGCCTTCTAATCAGTCTGTTTAGATAGCATTTTAATTATGACACATTGCTGCTATTTCATATTGCTGATGTTGAAGCCCTTGTAGAGTTTGTTTTGTTTTTACTTTTGTTTTTCTACCCAGAATGTCATGTGGAGTGAAAGTCCAAGTCTACATGACAAACAATTACACAATCATTTCAATAACAAGTGATGTCAATGCAATAACATTATTATTACTTTGCTTTCAGAGCATTTTATTGTCTATAAAGGAGAGGTCAAAGTTCAAATGCAAGTGTTTGTACAGTACTGCTATATGTTGACTATACACACCACACTTCAGAATAATAGCCATTTTTTGAACAATAAATCATTCAGTTGAACACAAAGACCTTGTTGGATCTAAACCAAATTTTAATGAAAAATAAAAATGACCACACAAAGTTTTATCAGAGTTCATGTAAAGCTTTTTAAGCTATCATGTGTGCAGACAGAATGACACACCCGTGCGCACAGAAGCGTTACCAAAAACCTTGCTTCCTTGGGGTAGATAAAAATTCCAAAATGGCAATTTGCCTGGTGAAACTGTAGCTGCACAAACTGTGGAGCTGCCTGGTAGAAGAACTCTTGTTTGTCTCATTTGCCTATATCTCTTATACTTTTCCTGATTCACTACTTTTCCCACTCTGACGCAGGGATGTCCATGCAACTGGAGAAATGGGCAGTTCAGTTAAGAGTTTTGGTGTTGAAACTCTGGGCTTTTCGGTGAGGTGTGCAGAGTGGACTGTTCAATGTGTCTCTGTCAAAATGAGCCACTGTCCATAAAATCTTCCCTATTTCTCTCATGGATTTTGTCTTCTGGCTGTTTCTTTCACTGCATCTGTCTCCTTCTCTTATGGGCGGGTTTTTATGATGTAGCCTCAGTCATCCATCTACAAATTCAGGTAGTCTGGAACTTTGGCTCTCTGAAAGGCCAGTGTGGAAAAAACATTAGGCGTCATGTAAATGTTACGAGCCCCTTTAACACCTGTTAATGTCAGCTGTAAATGATGTGAAATGATTTTGACATTTGAATAGATTTCTGTTACATAACAGATTTATCTTTCTCCAGGCAAAATACAACAGTTTTTCAATCTCCTTTGTTATCATTTTAAATCTGAAATATTTCCAGTAGCTTCTTCCTGATTAATGAGTGCATTGTTGAGTGACTGGACAGATGTGTTGGGCTCTGTTTTCTGAGGAGCTGATAACAAAAGACATTTCTTGGTATGTAAATGTAAGAATTTTAGGTTTTGCGACTTATGATCAGTGTTGTTTACCTCAGATCTCTAAATCCACTGTAGGTTTTTCAATATTTTCCCCAAATCTAATTCTGTGCTTTGAGAAATTCCAGGGTGACAAAATAAAAATGATCTGGTCCTTAACAGGTCTTAAAATTAGGTAAATGCAGCTTTAGATGAACTACAAAAAATAACCAGAAATGATACATTTCACTATTTGTGTAATGAAAGAAAAACATTAACCCAAAATGCAGAAGCAGTGAAAAATAAGTACAACTCTTACCCTTTCATAAGAATAAGAAGGTAAATAGCAGCCAGGTGTTGATACTCAGATGATTGATACCTGCAAGTCTGATCACCTTTTAAAAGCCAATGATTTTGTCATTTTCAGGTCTGGAACATCCAGACCTAACATTATTCCAAACAGGAAAAGCAATTATATTAAATTAGCAATTGTTGCTATCCATGTATATGGCCATTTTCACACAATTTGAAAGTTGTCATTGTACACTGAGAATGATTATTTACACATGACCATGAAGTGTTGTGGTAGGATCCATGAATTGCATTCACCTTCAAGTCAAGGGTAGCAATACAAGCTTTACAATGATGCCTGAGAGGTGCACAAATTCACTTGTTAGAGGACCAGCAATTATTTTCATTGCTGTTGTTTTTCAGACAACAGAAGAAACAGAAAATTGATATCAGCATCACATGGGGTAAGGTCTATTTCCAGGTGGAGAACAGCAACAATAACACTTCATGCATTGCCTTGCAAATTTCAAATATAATTGGAGACTTCATTGTAGGTGGCGAAAGTGCATTCTCTTAATGATGTACTCACTTCTCTCTGAAAAAAAATCTTTCTCTTTTTATCCCAAACAACTCTTTTCTTCTCACCTCCAATTCATGTCCTTTCTCCTTTCTCTCCCTGAAGCTCATCCTTTTCTGTCACCTTATATTCCCCCTTCCTGTCTCAGGCTCACACTCTAGTTTGCCTGTTCTTTTCAAAGTCATCTAACAAGTGCATTCAGATAAGGCAACATGGCACAATGCATCATGGCACTTCTTGGAACAGAAAAACGCACTATTAAAACCTTTTGTGTAACACTCTGGCAGACCTTTTGCTGTTCTAACCTATATAGATGCAAGACAAAATAAATACCTTTTGGTGTGAAACAGAGGCATGCAAATTTTTCTTCACATTTCCTAGGAAAGAGAGCAAGGATATGCAATTGTCTTAATTTCTAAAAGCCATCAATATTTGTGACGAGATGCTGAAATCCAACATGTCAGCTGAATTAAAAAAAACACACACAACAGTTTTCCACCTTTATACCTCAATTCTGCACTTCATGACTCCCCTCTACTACCATTTTAAAGTGATCCTTTTGTGTTTGCGCTGTAGAAACACAAAGTCTCAATTAATTTTAGAATGCAGATACAATGTCCGTATGAAAAAAAGAAAGACCTGCTGACTACAACAAGCCTCAGAATAAAATAGATGACAGCATGAGCCTTGAAATGCTTGTGGAGGTAGTAGGAGGGGCCCAAATCTACCAGCTAGTGGGGAAGAGAAGAGGGGAATGAAAATAAGTGGAAAAAGAAAAAAGGGATAGTTTGGTGCAGAGTAGGATAATTAAATAAACAACAGGGCAGAAAGAAGCTCAGTAAGACAGAAAGAGGAATGATAAAGGACAAAGAATAGCAGAATAAAAAAACATGTCACTACTAAGTCCATTAACCCTCAATACTCTAACAGAATAAATTAATAAAATGCTATTAGAATGGTTGAGTTTCTTGAGAATTCTAAAAAGAAGATGAAATCTGATAAATATTTTAAATATCTAAATATAGTTTAAAAGAGCCACTTGTGAGCTTTAAATTAAAACTCACTCATAACCAGTGTTGGGTAAGTTACTTTAAATTAGTAACTTAGTTACATTACTAGTTACATCTATCAAAAGTAACTCAGTTACTTCAAGTTACTCGTTACTTTCAAAGTAACTAGTTGCTAGGGAAAGTAATTTTGGTTTTACTCAGAATTCTCTTGTTAATGTGTTGCTTCCATAACTGGATACCCAGCAAGACTGCCAGTCTTCTAGCTTGCTTACTTGCCACAAGTGCACTGTGCCACCTACCAATAGAAAGGAAAAGATAATGTGCATATTTCCACGAGAGAAATCCCACGCCTGGACCGTCATTGACCGCCGCCATGATTCTAGCCTACGTCACAGCGTCATGTGTACTTTTTACATCCAACACAAAAACTGCAGTCGTGGTGCTTTCGATTGTACTCAGAACTCGGAAATTCTGCCTTCTGAATAGGAAGATGTAGGTAACACCAGACTGCAGATGAGCTGCATACAGGGCTGGACTGGGACAAAAAAATCGGCCCAGGCTGGCTCGCCATTATAGGAAAAATCATAAAGCCTTTGAATGAAAACAAACTCTGTTGTGACAGTGATGTACACTGTTTTGATAGTATATATGTAGCAATCTATCAATCATTTGTTGTAAGCCTCAGATAATTATTTATTAAAAGCTAGATATTTTAAATGAGAATAAGAAAGAAAAGTATTTCTTTGTGCCCCTCTTTCCGTGTTAATGCCCTACCTGCCCCCCTGGCAAAACTTTGCTAGATCCCCCCCTGCAAATTTACCAGCTGTCAGCTACGTAGAAAAAGGATCCAGGTGTTATTTGTCTCTCAGAAACAGTTCATAACTTCCCTTCAACTCATTCATGTGACCTAAAGGTAAAGCTGTTTCTCCATCACCTGTTCAGCTCTGATGATTCTGTAAGGACATCTACTGGTTTCATCTTCATGTTTCCCTCTCACCAGATAATCAAACCGATATCATGACCAACAGCTTTTACTGCTGTGGCTCCAGCAAACATCAGCTGATACGTGCTGCTGTTGTTTAGCACGACATCCGCTGGTTTCCTCTTTCTGGCGCAAAGTGGGCGATAAACAAACAAGAGAGAAAAGCCAATCAGCTGATCATTGATCAATTTTATGATTGAAGTAGAAACAGGAGAAGGAGGGGGAGAGAATGGGAGAAGAAGAGGCAGCTGTGCAGCTCCAGCTTTGTGTCTTTTTCATTGTACCTGAAGTACGGGACAAACTGTGCTCCCTTTCACTTCAATACAAAACGCGTAATATTTTCTCTGAATACGAGACGATTCTGTTTTTTACGGGACGGTTGGCAATAATTAACCTTATGAACAAAATAAAGTTCAACATCACTAACATCATAGCACCCACCCAGCTGTATAGAAACTCCGTCATGCTAGCTAGTACGCAGTAGGAAAAAGTCAGAATAGCGACAATAAACTCCACCTAAACTTGGTTTATATCTGACCCAGACAGACTGCAGGTCATAACTTCTTACCTGAAGTTCAGTTCACCTGACACTCGGACCGGCGGCCGCTTCGGGTCTCTCTTCCTCCTGCCTCCCCTTTCTCTCATCCACCTGCTGGCTTCCACCACTTGCTAATGTTACTGAATCTGTGGAAGCTCCGCGATAGCCGCCACATGAAGTAACGACCCTATCTAAATCCCAGTAACGACTAACGCGTTCCTGATTTTGGCATAATAACTAGTTACCGTGCTAGTTACCACAATAATAACATAGTTACTGTAACCCGTTACTTAATAACGCGTTAGTCCCAACACTGCTTATAACTGACCCCTTACAGCAGCTTTGAACTATATGTTACCATGTGGGATTTGTACATTTCATCATATGTTTCTCATTCTCACTTTCTTTTCATCTCATTCTCCTTCTCTTTTTCATCTAAAGTCAGGGCACGAACACATTGAAATTTGAATAAACATGCTTATTTATTACAGATATTGCCACAATTGCTATTATTGTCAGTTGATCAGACATGTGGCAGCTGACAAGTGCTGGACAACAACAATGACAGCTGGCTATTTTACATTACTTAACATTATGTCAGTTAATGTTAGACTTGAGCGTTCTAAAAATCATGTTTTCCCTCTGATAAACAGTTTGAGTACATCTTCGTATAATATGGGAAGTGATTCCCTAAAAGTCAGAGTCATTACCCACTAGTTTTCAGAGATTAAGTAGTTTGCAGATCCACCTTTAGCAGCAATACCTTGAGGTAACTGTTTTCTGTGTAACTTCAGTCATATAGGAATCTGTGTATAACCAAAAATCTCAGTTGGGCTGATGTCTGGTGTGACTGTGCCATTGAACTACCTCGATTGCTTTTTTTAAAGTCATTCTACTGTAAATTTGCTGCTGTTATTGGGATTACGCTCCTGTTGCATGATGTAATTTCAGCTGAGATTTAGCTATCAGACAGATGGCCTCACATTTGACTCTAGAATATTTTGGAATACAGAAGACCCAATGACTATAAGGTGCTGTGGCTAAATAAGCCATATCATGACTCATCCACCACTGTGCTCAACAGTTGAGGTGTTTATGAGGTGTTTGTGCTGATATTTTGTCTTTGCTTTTGCAAAACATAGAGCTGTGCATTATGGCTAAACATGATTAACCATGTTCTTTTGCCATATACTTAAAAATGATTCTAATGTATCTAATTTAATATGGTGAACATTATTAACTGCTGCACTGAGGTCTAGCACTAAAAGCATAGAGATGTGCCCACTGTCAAATGATAAAAATCAATTGGTTAAGCTATTGATTTAAAAACACAAAAGCCTGGATAACCTGTAGTTTTTTAGGTTAGGAATTATTTTAAGTTATTTTACTGGAGATTGTGTATCGGAATTGCAGGAGCAGGACCACGCCTCCAAACACGGAGTACATGGGGATCTGCCAGGCCCGGGAGCCATCGCCAGTCCCCTTCGAGGCCTTCCTGAAACCGCAGCTCAATTCATGCCAAAGAATTCACTTTTACCTACTAAAACGCTGTCAAACCTAAAATGAGGACGTGGGCCCAGCTAGTGAATTTGTCCCTAGAAGTCTTACCAGATACTAACAGTGCACAGTATTATCTTACCTCTTGTATCACTTGTATCAGGATATGACCTTTGGACATATTAAACAAATATCACTTTTATCATTTCTCCAATATTGACAAAATATTGCTGAACCTCTGTGATATTGTTCTACTAGAGAGTTCTACCTGGTCACCATCACCAATATTGTAGTATCTTTATCTTGGGGCAGGGATAGCTCAGTAGGTAAAGTGGTCGCCCCATGATCGGAAGGTCGGCGGTTCGAATCCACTTAACGGCTACCCTGAGGTACCCCTGAGCAAGGTACCGTCCCTACACACTGCTCCCCGGGCGCCTGCTTAGTGGGCTGCCCACTGCTTCACAGAGTGAATGGGTCAAATGCAGAGAAAAACAAGTAATTTCCCCATGGGGATCAATAAAGTATCCATTATTATTATTACAATCTATAAGGCCTTGAGACAACTGTTATTGTGAACTAGTTCCTGTCCCTTTCAGTTAAGTTGCTGTTGAAATTGTGGAACTTGTTGAATGATTAAAAGAAAGAGACTTTTGTTTGTGTAATCAATTATCACCAATTATGGTTCATCAAATGGGACAAAACTATCAACTATCAATTTTGTGATCTAGCTATTTTGGTGTTCTCTTAACTAGGTATTTAACAGAATGAGTCTTTCCTTACAGAGTGACACCAACTATGTGGCACAAAGAAGCTGTGTCTTTCAGTCAACCCCCACTACTGATTAGCACTCCTGCAAGAAGAGACCAGCTCATTATTACAATCACCTGCTGAGGCAACCAGCTGAAATGAAAATCTGCAGACCTCTGCATCTCTGTGGCACATGGTTAGTTTGTATAAGGTTTTAATTACTATAGTGTGTCTAACTAGAACCCATTTTTAATCATCCATAGGTACACATTCAAAAGCATTCTAAAATTATCAGCTCTGCGAGTGGGCACCCCCAGTGTTCATGCATTTTTTCACTTATGATACGATAGTTTTGTGGTTGGTAATGTTAAGAATGAAAATACAAACACCCAGGACACCACTGTCACATAAATTAGTCACATGCAGATTAGTTCAAAAGCTGGCAAGTAACCCAAGCACCACAGGGAGACAGGATACACCGTAGACAAAACCAGGAATAGCAGCAAGATGACAGTAGTTGCAATCATGTGAAACTGATACACGTGAAATACAGACGTCAGACACAGGGAGACTAATTATTCATGAACAGCAACTTGTGACATGCAACAGAGAACATGGGCTTAAAATGTAATGAGCTACAGGAGCAGCGGTCAGTTAAAACAGAGGCCATCTAGTGGACAGGTAAGAAAAGACAGATGTGATATATTTTTTCATTTATCTTTGAGATATGTCTAGAACTTGATCTTTACAAAGAAGGCCATTGTTTAAAAGGGGATATTTTCCAACATCAATAATTAAATTCTGTTGGACACTCATATAGTAAGAGTTATTATATTACCTTAGTTGATGAAAATTGCTTGGAACATGACAAGAATGGGCATAGGAAGAAAGAAACAGATACATGGAGATAATTGGAGAGAGATGAGGACTGAGAGAGAGAAACATAATGGATAGGAAACAACATATGGACAGAGAAAAACATAAAAGAGAAAAGTACACAGAGTTCAGAGATCTAGGACAGGGTGAAAGCATATACAGGGGAAAATGGGCAGAAAAAACAAAATTCATCTTTTCTGCTTTCCCCAACTGTATTCTCAGATCCAAAGTAAATTACAAGCATGGATACACAGTTCCACTTTAGAGTAGTCATACCTCCAGAGGCAAACTGTGAGCGGCAAATCCCACACAACTACTGACCCGAAAGATCAAATAGCTGACCACTCACACCTTTTTTTTCCATTGTGTTAAAAAGACATTAATGTGTTTTGGGGGTGTTTCTAATGAAGCACATTCTACTGCAATAAAATAAAATAAATAGAACAGTGTCCTTCATTTTAGCTTCACAACAACTAATTTTACCTCCCATCCATCAATTCTCTTCCACTTATCCTTTTGAGGGGGGGCTGGAGCCTATCCCAGCTGTCTCAGAGCAAGAGGCGGGGTACACCCTGGACAGGTCGCCAGTCTGTCACAGGGCTAACACATAGACACAGACAACCATTCGCACTCACATTCACACCCATGGGCAATTTAGAATTGCCAATTAAACATGTCTTTGGCCTGATAGTGGAATTGAACTCAGGACCTTCTTGCTGTGAAGCAACAGTGCTAATCAGAGTGTAGAACATGACACTTAATAATTTAATTAAAATAATATTCTTGTAAATGTTATATTTATCATTATCAAATCAAAATATATTTAGATAGCACATTTAAAAACAACGTCGATCAAAGTGCTTTACAAATTAGGAAATAAATAAAATAAAACAAATTTACCAAACAGCAACACAAGACAAGACATACTTAGAAGCCAACCAAATGATAGTCAAACTAACTTAAGTTAGAGCCAGAGTAAAACGATGAGTTATTAAGCGACATTTAAAAGACGGAAAAGACTCAGAAGTGCGAATGGCAATAGGGAGATTGTTCCACAGTCTAGGTGCTGCAATAGCAAAGGCACGATCGCCTCTGGTTTTCAGCCTAGACCATAGATTGCATTGTTTGAAGATCTTAGTTCTTTTTTAGTATTATAAAAATGGAGAAGTTCTGTTAAATAGTCAGGCGTGATATTGTTTAAGATTTTATAAGTGAGTAAAAGAATTTTAAAATCAATGCAAAATTTCACAGGAAGCCAGTGTAAGTTAGCTAAAACCGGAGTAATATGATCATGCATTCTAGCACCTGATAAAAGGTGTGCTGCAGCGTTCTGTACTAATTGCAAACGCTAGAGAGAGGAGTGAGGGAGGCCTAAATAAAGGGAGTTACAATAATCCAGTCTAGAGCTAATGAATGCATGAATAAGCTTTTCAAGGTCCTTGGGGCAAAGAAAAGGCTTAGCTTTAGAAATTTGACATAGCTGATAGACGCTAGATTTAACCACAGTAGATACTTGTTTCTCTAATTTGAAGGAGCTATCCAAGAGTACCCCAAGGTCTCTTACAATGTAGAGAGAGGTAGCTAGCAAGAGGGCCAAGGGTATCAGTTAGTTGTCAAAGACAAAACAGACCCCTGGGGCACCCCACAGAGAAGGCAGAGGAGGAGTATTGCCCCATAGTGACAGAGAATGACCTCTCTGAAAGATATGTCTGTGAAGGTGCACAGCACGTACAAGAAGATAGCTCCTTGGAAGACAGGACCAAATTCACACCCGATCAGATTTGCACACTGTTAGACCTCGGCCTTACCACTACATATTTCAAATACAACAAGGGTTTCTACTAGAGATGGCACGATACCACTTTTTTATGTCCGATACCGATATCATAAATCGATACGATATGAATCCGATATAGTGTATTTTTTAATCACTAAAATTTTTTTTAATATGTTGCTGCATTTTGTATAAGTTCATACATAAGGTTTAAATAAACAACAACACTAAAGCTATTCTGTTATACCTGTATGTAAAAAAATACACTGCACCCAAAATATTTCATAGTTCAGCAAAACTGATCAATCTAATAAACTTAAACCTACTCAATCCTCCCTATTCTGGTATTTAAAGAGCACTTAGCAGAAATATTAAGCAACCTAACTAATAGGGTTGCAAACTCCCAGCAAAGAAGGGAACCACCCCCCAACCTCCACCTCATGATGCTTAATCGACTTTAATTTGATGCAGTGTGGGAAAAAAAATGCACAGAAATCAATTATTTTTCAAGAATAATTAAATAGATTCAACATCTTTCTTCAACAGAACTGCAGACTGCACATATAGTATCTTCCCAAAGGAAAAAGTAGTATAGCTTACTAGTGTATATTAGACTTAACAGTTACTATATACAGTAATGGACTTCTATACATTTTACATAAGATTAAAACTTTGGGTGTAAGATTCGGATAATTATTTATTAAAAGCGAGACATTTTAAATGAGAATAAGAAAGAAAAGTATGTCTTTGTGCCCCCTTTTCCCTGTTCATGCCCTTATGGGCCCCCTGGCTAAACTTTGCTAGATCCGCCCCTGCACAGTTACCAGCTGTCAGCTACGTAGAAAAGGATCCTGGTGTAGAAAGTAATATTAAATAAATTCTAAAAACAGCTTATCAAGCTTAAACGTGCTGCTGTTGTTCAGCTGCTGGTTTCCTCTTTCTGGTGCAAAGTGGGCCAAAAACAAACAAGAGAGACGGACTCAGGACAGAAAAGCCGATCAGCTGATCATGAAGTAGCAGCAAGAAAGCGAGAGAGAGAGGCAGTCGCTCCATATATTGGTTGTTAAGCTTAACGTGGGAATGCTTTACAAACATTCAGAGATGAACTTATACACTTGCTTTACTTCTCTCTGGGATAACTTCCTCGGAGATAAAATGCTGGTTTGGTAGCGAGGCTACAAATACACACAGCTGCTCTATCACGTGAGGACACTGCTCCGATGTGCTATGGTTATGAGCCGAGTTACGCAAGTTTTGTGAGGTGCTTTTTTGATATTTAATGGATCGGATTACATTTTTTATTTCTCTCCGATATCCGATCCAGTAATTTACGTCAGTATCGGACCGATACCGATACGTAATTTCGGATCGGTCCATCTCTAGTTTCTACAGACAAAAACATGGCTGTGCCATGGGTTCCCCCGTGTCACCTATTGTAGCCAACCTTTACATGCAAGAAGTGGAGAGAAAGACTCTTGGCTCTTTTAAAGGGAGAGTACCCAGCCACTGGTACAGATATGTAGAAGACACCTGGATCAAAATCAAAACACAAGCACGACATCCCGGTGCATTTCAGACCCAGCAACATGCTCAGACAAAAACTGGTTCACCCGAAAGACAAAACTCCAAAACACAAACTCAACAATGTGGTGTATGCTGTACAGTGTAGCGAGGAATGCCAAGACCTCTACATTGGAAAGACCAAACAGCCACTTCACAAGCGCATGGCGCAACATAGTAGAGCCACCTCCATGGGACAAGACTCAGCAGTCCATCTGCATCTAAGGTCACTCTTTCGAGGATGCCCATGTTCACATTTTAGACAGAGAGGACAGATGGTTTGAAAGAGGAGTGAAAGAAGCCATTTATGTCCACTGTGAGTGACCATCTTTGAACAGAGGCGGTGGCTTACGACACCAACTCTCTGCCATCTATAATCCAGTTTTGAGATCCCTTCCCAGACGCCTTAACGCCCACTCACATCCTGGGCCATCTGACCTCAGGAAATCACATTATAGGGTGGGGCCAGGTTTCACAATGAGCTCACCCGAAACGCTGGCTGATTATGACCCACACCCGTTTTCACACCTTGGCTCATGTGATTAGGTAGAGGATCATCAGGGGGTCCTTTGTCCCTCTTGGGGGGGAAACTCCCACAGGGCTTAAATCTGGGACTCTCCACCATTTGACTCTTAGAACTGAAGAAGCTTCTCGGATGAGAGGTGAAACGTCTTCAAGCAACTTAAAGAAGTCCAGACGCTTTTCTTTCCAAGCTCCGTTGACGACCTCTCTGAAAGATAACATTTAAACCAAGATAAAGCTGTGCCCTTAAGACCAACTACTTGATCTAACCTTGATAATAGAATGTTATGATCTACTGTGTCGAACGCAGAAGTCAGATCCAGTAAGACTGAAACCACAGAGCAACCTGAATCAGTGGTTAAAAGGAGATTATTAAAACTCTTAACAAAGCTGTTTCAGTAATATGTCGAGGCTTGAAGCCAGACTGGAACTTTTCAGTAATACCATTGGTATCTAAGAAGGTCTGAAGTTGTTTACAGCCCACTTTTTCCAGGATCTTTAACATAAAGGAAAGTCGGCCTATTTTTTGAAAGAACACTGGAGTCAAGATTAGCCTTCTTAACCCTCTCAAGGCAGGCGTTGCAGATTTGCAACAGTTTAAAACTAACAACCTGATTACCCCACATACAAATTTTATGAGATTTTTTTACTCAGAAGTACCACTGCAGGACTTGGTTGTGCATTAGCAACAAAAAGTTTAATTTGAGCCTGAGAGGGTTAATAACGGGTTGAACAACAGCACGCTTGAAGGCAGACGGTACACAGCCTGAGGACAGTGATGCATTCAATATAAATAAAATACAAGGGCCAGTAGTATTCAGCGCTTCCTTAAAAATACGGACAGGAAGAATATCATGTGAGGAGTTGGAGATTGTTAAGTGATCAGTTATTTCCTTTACATCCGGAAGAGATACAGGCTCAAACTGCTGAAAGACAGCAGAGCATTTAGAAACTGGAACTTGTTGTGAGCCCTTAAAGTTGTAATTTTATCAATAAAGTACCCTAAAAAAAAATCACAAAGGGCCGGAGTAGCCTCCTATATGCGATGGCACACGGATTAATCAGAGAGTTAAAAATGTTATGGGCACGAGGCTTGTGGCAATTAGTCAAAATAAGACCTGATGGGAAGGCAGATTTAGCAGCTTTGACAGTCTTCTGATATTTTGACAAACAATTATGGAGGGAGAATTTCCACTGACACTTCAAGTTTGTTCTTTTTACACTTCCTCTCTGTCATGAACCGGCTGTGTGGAGGCAGATGAGGACCCAAACGCAAAACTCACGGAGACAGGAACTGAACTCAAAATCACTGCTTTATTGCAGGTTTCACAAAGGAACAGAACTAAACTGGGAATACTAACAGAAAACCGCGGGAACACAGAAAGACACACAGGTTCGGGGAGAAGACATTGACGACGCGACACTGACCTGATGGAGACATGCACATAAATACACAGAGGGTTAACGAGGGAAGTGGGAGCACACGGGGAACACAGCTGACACAGATAACCATAACGAGACAGGGCAGGAGTGAACACATGACGCATACTGACGAAAGACTGTCAAAGTAAAACAGGAAGTACACAGAGGTTCAGACAGGAGGAGAGAGAGAGCACGCAGAGAACACAGACATAACAGGCTGGGGAAAACATGGAATAAAACACAAGGAGAGACGAGGGCTCACAGAAACACAGGGGCACACAGGAGGTAACCAAATAAGGAACATCTTAACTAAATAACCTAGGAACCAAGGCATAAATAGGGAACAAAATACAAAAACACACAAACTAAGAATACTGGGCCAACATGGCCCAGGACCATGACACTCTCAGCATGACGGCATTCGCACCTGAGAGCACGGGTAGTTTCATTCAGCCAGGGTTGGCGTAAAGACTTAGTATCCTTAGTCTTTGGAGGAGCCACAGTGTCCAGAATAGAGGAGCATGTGAAATTAAAAAGGTTGGTAAGCTCATCAACCGATAAATCCACAAGACGGATGAAGTCAGAGAGGGCAGAGTTGGTAAAAAGAGTAGAGAAATTAGCAATGGTTTCAGAATTAATCGAGCGCATCTGGCACAAGGGACCCTCGCCATTAAGCTCCATATGTCATAGCGTAACATTACACATAACCGCAGAATGATCAGAAATCCCAGCGTCCTTGATATCCGTTATACGAATATCCAGACCATAAGACAAAACTAGATGAAGCGAATGGCCTTTTAAATGTGTTGGTTCACTTACCCACTGCCTGAGATTAAAAGTGTCAATAAGAACAAGGGAATCCTTTGTTAGTGTACTTGCCTCACACGGTCGTAGCGTAGAAACAGGCTCTCTAGTAGGTCAGCAAATTGGAAAATAAAATCCTTAAAAGATTTTGGGGTCGATACACCACAGCGCAAAGAATTGAGGGGGCACAGTTCAGTTCCAGTAGGTGGAAGAAGAAGAAGAAGCACAAAGGCGTCAGGATAACACTGAGAAAAGCAAACAGTAGACAAAGCTCGAGGAGATGGCTCGGCGAAAACACTGGTGCCATCTTGTTATAGCTGTTATATTTTTACATTCTAAACCCATTTAGTTGAAGTCTATAACTTTTCTATAAAAAAATTACACTTAAGTCTGTTAGAGTATTCATTACTGGTGTTAGAGTATACAGGATCATTCTAGTTCCCAAATATTTATTTTTATATATATATATATATATATATATATATATATATATATATATATATATATATATATATATATTTTTTTTACAAATCACTAACTGTACATATACACACATCAGACATAAAATTAAAAGCACCACCCTAAATATTGTCCAAGTCTCTCCAAAAGACTGTGTCATAGTGTCTTGCCTGCAGCAGACCCTGGTACTTGTGGTTTGTGGATGGTGATTTAGTGGACCATCACACACAGATTAGGCCATTAATATGCAGTTCAATACAGATTTTTTTTATATTTATTTTTATTATTGCTATTTCAGTCATTCTTTACCTGTGTCATTGCTATTATTGTTCTATTAAAACCTTCCAAATGTCTTTTTTTTTTTTGCTTTGTAGCATCATGTTCCATGTTCTCCTGGCATTAAGATAAATACACTACACCATGGTTACCAGCTAAAGCCCTTTACTTAGTGTACTGCACAATTTAAAAATTACAGTACTCATAGCAAATCCAATGGTTTCCCTGTGTTTTCTCTGAAAAATATGAACAAAGTAATGCTCTAAACCCACAGTGGCAAGAAACAGCACTGAACTACAGGAGTAAAGTTTCAGAAATCTCCCTTTAGGTCTTACCTTGTTGAAAAATCCATCTGTGGTCTGGGTTTAATATCTCCTAAATACTGAAATACTGTCAGTGACCTTGACAAGCCATTCTGTGAGATGTTTCGTAATATTCCTGTTTTTGGTCAGAAACCAATTTGTCATTTTATCTTTACAGTTCGATTCACGTCTCCAAACTCAGCAGGTCAAGCAGGGTGTCTTCTCCATAGCAACGGGAGAGATCCAGAAAGGTTCCCAAGCAATAGAGACGAGTAATCTTTCTAACAAATTCTTGGTATATAGCAGGCCTGTGTGTGTGTGTGTGTGTGTGTGTGTGTGTGTGTGTGTGTGTGTGTGTGTGTGTGTGTGTGTGTCATTGTGTCTGGAAAACCTTCAAAAGGAGGAGCCCAGGAGGCGTCTTGGTTAGGTGCCTGAAGGTGTCATGGATCGGCTGTGTGGCAGGCGGGAGGAGGACCCAATCGCAAGATTCACAAACACGGGGATGAACTCAAAAGCAGCTTTATTGCTGACAGGCAGAACATAGGAAATACAGAACTCAACTAAACTGGGAATCAATAAACTAACATTCGTAGGGAGACACAGGGAATCCACACAACAATGAGGGAGAACGCGACGCCGAACAGAGGGAGACGCAGACAGAAATACACAGAGGGTTAACGAGGAAAGTGGGAACACACGGGGAACACAGCTGACACAGATAACCATAACGAGACAGGGCGGGGTGAACATAACACTGACGGGAGACGGGCAGAGTCAAACAGGAAGTACACAGAGGTTCAGACAGGAGGAGAGAGCACGGGGAGAACACAGACATAACAGGCTGGGGAAAACATGGAATAAAACACGAAAGGGGACAAGGGCTCATGAATACATAGAGGGGCACACAGGGGGTGAGAGTCACGAAGGGAAAACACTTAGGGAACAACACAACAGGGCAACTCAGGAAACATGGCCTAAATAGGGAACAAAATACAAAAATACAAGAGAACTAAGAATACTGGGCCAACACGGCCCAGGACCATGACAGAAGGAGCTCCCTCCTGATTTCTAAGGTCCTCACGGTAAAAGGCCAAATCATCACACAGTTTGAAGAATATCAGCTAATATATTTTTCTTAGTTTCCAAACAAAAGTTATTGGCATCCGTCCGAAAAAATCCATTGTTGGGTGGGCGCTGCTTATGTGAGTTGCAGGTAGAAACAGGTAGTTTTGAAGAGGTGAGCAGTTTTGGCAAGGGCTAATTTGTTAATACCACTAGATCAAAGTGAGGCTTATGGGTCAGCAGTATTTTGTACATACTATCTGGAGAAATGAAAAACGCCCTACAAGGTGTTGGGCATGTGTTGGAACAAGTTAAACTAGGCTTATTGGTGTATACTGGCATAGTACTACCACCTGCAGATCCATGCAGTAGTATGACATCATCGGCATGGAGCCTAAAGCCTTATTCAAGATTAAAGTCTCAAATGGTCGCCATCATAGTAATACCTATTTTTTGGACATTTACTTTGAAGCTTTATTTAATTACAATTATGTAAATTATCCACTAAATCTTTTGAAAATATCATAAATGTTCAACATGACACAAAAGGAATGAATGTGATATACATTTCTATGTATATCACAATGGGTTATCATATTGTTTGAGCATGAATAGTTGGGAATAATAGAAATCTATTTACCATGACTATACATGCACATTCTTTAATTTATATATATATGGTTTGACAATTATTTTTAAAACCTCGAAATATTGACTCCAAACTAAATAAAAAGTGGCCAATATGGCAGTCAAAGAGGGAAATCAGAAGACCATTCATCTTTAAGTGTGTGTTACATGACACACACGCTCAAATAACCTTCATACACCAGTCAAACAAATATCAGCACTGCTCTCTGCATTTATATCCACAGTAATAATGTTCAGGCAGATGTGTGTGCATACCCCAGAGGGCGAAAATCGATCTCAACCAATTAACTTGGCTAAACACAACCCGTGGCAGAGAGCGACAGGGAGAATGACAAAATACACTGTGGAAATGTCTTCCAGAAGTATCCAGACAAAAGACCTTTAGTCTGCATTTAATAAGAACAAGGAAACACGGTACAAGCCTCTTTCCTGACACACCCCAAATCTGTAGACATTTTTGAATCTAGCTTTTGTTGTCCAACTTGACTTCAAAGTCTGTTGTCTGTCAGCCAGCGAAGTTAGAACTTGCCCACTACAGCTTCTGTATGTGGTTTTTATGCAGTCATGCTTAATTGTTTTGTGGTTCTCCTGTTCCTGGTGAACACAGACCCCAGAATGTCTCCCCCCTTTGACAATTAGAAGATAAAGAAACCTGAATATGTAATTAGTTTTATGCTCAAATTGTCTATCTTTGAGAAAAGACAAGTCTGTTTTTATTAGGTTTTTGTTCATAATTGTGTTTTTTTTTTATTTCATTGAAATGATCACTGGACTGGTTCTTATATAGCACTTTTCTACTCTTCTTGAGCACTCAACGTAGTTTGAACAACTTGCCTCATTCATTCATTTGTTCACACGCATTCATACTCCCATGTATGCAGTGGCGGTCCTAGCTTGTTTGGCGCCCTGGGCGAACACCCCCCCCCCCACCCCCACCCCCACAAAACATATTAAGGATTGTACATTAACATAAAACTGTTGAAAACCGATCGGTGCCTGTACCATTCCCAATATGCGCTGGCTGACGTCGGGGCAGCACAAGTATGAGCGTTTTTTTTTTACCGATGCCCGTGATGCCGCCCCCCACCACGATGTCGCCCCGTGCAACTGCCCGTGTCACCCATATCTAAAGCTGCTACTGCATGTATGTATGGGAAAGCAAGTTGTGGACAACATCTTGCCCAAGGATATTAAGTGTGGATAGAAAAAAAGTTGTTTTTTCTTTGAAAATGTATATGTATGAAAGCAGAAGTTCTCTTTATTTTGATCTATTTACTGTTTGATGTCATTACCAGAAATATTTTAGGATTTTTGAAGAATTTGTGAATATCATGAAAAATGCTGGTGGTAGCTGTCAAACTTGAACATATTTCAGTGTTTATAAATCTAATGTTTATGTTATTTTTTGCAAAGTATTGATTATCTGCTTCGACTGAAATAATCCAATTGATAACTACAGCACACCATTATTTTTCTTGTGACATTACCGATAAGTTTGATGTGTCACATGGCCCTCTTCCTATTGAAAAAAACGAAAGTTGTATCCAAGATGGCCGACTTCTAAATTGCCACCATGGTCACCACCCATCTTGAGGAGTTTGCCCCCTCACATATACTAATGTGCCACAAACAGGACTTTAATATCACCAACCATTCCCATTTTATTACGGTGTATCCATATAAATGGCCCACCCCGTAGAATAGGACACAGCTCAGTTGGTGTGTTTAAAAGAAGTACCTCATTGTGATGAAAGACAGTTGATGAGCATTCTCAGTTTCTGCTCGCTTCATGCCTAAAATCACAATTGCTCATGGTGCTGTGATGTCCTTGATACTTACAGAAAGGTATTTCATTACAAAGTTTTTAAAAAGTTTAAAAACTTGTCTCAACCCTCTCTATCAAAACAATGCTGAAAATTCCTGGAAGAAAAATTTGTTTCTTAGGGTTTAAGATCCATAGGGGCATGTCACACTACCTAGAAAACCATATGGAAGTTCTTGACTATTTAGAATTTCTTTGGAGTGACTGATATTAGTTTGATTGTAACATGGTTATCTGCATGTAATCATTAAAAAAAGAGTAAATGTCATAGATACACTGCATATGTTTTCCATTCACCTGACAGAAATGTCAATGCCACTGACACAGGAATACATCTGAAGTGCACAATTTCCTGCTGAAACTGGACAACTGTGGTAAATATCCTGACCTAAATCTCCCAAAGGTTTAGACATTTCAAAATGATGTGATGATACACCATTAGTGCAGGAGGGAACGATGATGGACAAAACCTGCAGAAAGATCATGAGCCAGTTGTTGGAGTATTGATTGTCCCAACAGCTCATCAACTTGAGAAGTTGATATAAAGTCTTAAAATCTCTAAAGATCATCATATTTTTCTTGTCATCAAATATGATGTTGTTACCCTGGTTACGGGGCATTTAAACCTGAGATATCAAGTGAGGACAGTCACGGGCCTCTTATTAGTTTGAGTGTTATTTTGTATTGAACAGTGGGAACTAATTTCATTTTCTCTGTATACAACACACACCTATAGACTTTACACAAGTAATCAAATGCCACACATCGCTTTTTTATTAATACGTTTTTTATGTTTTTTGTGGTTTCTACATAGCAGCCCGATTTTGGTTACACAAAGTCACTATATACATTTGACCCTAACAGTTGGGGAATCCTTCCAAACACTGGGCATTTAATGAGTGTTTTTCTGGCCTATTCACATGACGTTTTTTGTGTATGCTTACCAGTTTATGCCATCCGTGAAGAGCTCAAAATCTCCTCTTCTGACCTTTTGTGTGGCAGACATTACTGTCATGGTTCTGGGTCCGTTGGACCCAGTATTTTGAGTTTATTATGTTTTGGTTTATTTTTGCATTATGGATTGTTTTCTGATGTTCTGGTGCTTTGTTTATTATTATCCTTATAGATCTGTTTCTGTTATTCTTGGTGAGGGATCAGTTCTTAGGTTTTGGGTTCTCATGTGTATTACAGTTTCTGTTCAGTGTCTAGTCTGTCTCTCAGTGTCGTGTCTGCATCTGGTTTAGTAATTCTTGTTTCCTGTTTTATTGTGAAAGTCTTTGTCTTATGTTAGTGTGTGCAGCTTAGCTCCCCCGTCTCGTTAGCCCTGATCTCCCCCAGCTGTGTCTCCCTTCTGTTGCCCATTCCCTCATTACTACCCTGTGTATTTAAGCCCTGTGTTTTCCCATGCTCGGTGTCATGTTGTACCATCAGATTATGCCTGTGTGTGTCGGTTCTCCATATTCCATGTTCACTTCATGTTTTGTTTTCGTACCAGCAATAAAGCTGAGGTTTTTGAGTTTCAAGTTAGTGTCTGAGTCCTGCGTTTGGATCCTCCTCTCCGCCTGCCCGCACACAGAGCCCTGACAATTACAGAGATATTATGGAGATATTGGTTTAAAAAAGCCAGACACTATAAGAGAAGTGTAATAATTTGAAGCAAATATATTCTCAGACATTCAGAGACAGAAAGAAACTGCTATTGGTCTCTGATGAAATCAGCCTAGTCAGAGATAAAGAAACAACCACTGCATCACTTGGGGATTAAAATGGATTTTATCTGCACACCAGGGGCGATTTTAGCCCAAAATGAATCAAAGCACCCCCAAAGATTACTTACTTTTTTTTGACAATATTTGCTGTTTGTGGGACACACTACTAAAAATATAAAAAGCATACAGTACGTAATTGAGATGGAACATTTTAACAACAAAACTATAAATAACCCCCCCCCCCTCTACCAAAGTGGTTTGTTCCAGCTCACCTCTCCCCTGCTCTGGCTCTAGCGCCATTGCTGCCAGAGCGAAGGTGGCTGAGACGCAACGGAGCGGAGGTGGAAGTGCCTGGTTTAAAACAGGACATATTAGCTGCATTTAACCTTCAGTTACTCTTTATATAGTTAGGAGTCAGGCCATGTTTCTTTTTAGATGAAAAACATTACACCAGGTAACCTGCTGTGTTGAAAACGTGTTTCCCGACTATGTTTGCTACCCTACAATTTGTTCTGCTCTGTAGTAACATCAGCGACATTTGACCGTCCTGTTGCTCCCATTTATTTATTTATTTTTGCCTGTCCCGTTTGGCTCTTTAGCCATCAGAATTGTTGTCTGAAGGCCAAGAAAGATGCCAAGTGGATTTACTTTACCAAGTGGATCATCATGGCCTTGCCATATTGGTCCATTTGATTGACCTTTATTATAATTATGTATTTATTTTATTTTTGATTTTTAAAGACTGAACAGACATGAGTGGGGGAGAGGACAGGGAGAAAGAATGAAAGAGAGGGAGAGAAGAAATGTTGCTCCCATTGAAATGTATACAGCCTATTTAAAATCTAAAACTTAACATTGTCCGTAGCCTGCTGTTGTTACCACCGTCCTGTTTGAAATGTAATGAGAGAAACTGGTTATTTTGTCCTATGTGTATGTGCCCATATTGAACCCAAGGTACTAACTAGCTAACTGGCTGGATGCCAATTAACCTTATAACTCCTGTTTTGTGTGTGTGTGTGTGTGTGTGTGTGTGTGTGTGTGTGTGTGTGTGTGTGTGTGTGTGTGTGTGTGTGTGTGTGTACAGAGAGACAGCCAGGTTCATAATGGATATGAGGAAGTTTTTTCAAAAAAAGGAGCAACATTCAGGTAAAAGTGTAAAATCAAATGATCCATCAATAAAGGATAATGTTGGATCAGTGTTTCAATATTTATATCCTTTATTAGATGTACATGTGGTTTGGTTATTTGCATTTTGGTTGAAAGTAAACTGAGAGAGGACTTTTTTTTTATTAGTGATCTTAACCTTCCTGCCTTCTTGGGACCTTTTTGTGCCACTGCTATGTGTTAAATGGCTGCCATTTCCACTGTGTTCAGTGGAATATAACCAAACTTGCCACAGGATAGTTTTTACCTGTCAATGTTAATATTCCAGTGTGAATTCCTTAAATCAGCCTAAAATGGCTGAGCAGCAGAAATCCCCACACCCATCACCCTGGGGACCATTTTCTGCCCATTGACTTCCATTATAAACGCTATTTTTCAACCCCAAATTATCATCATATGATTTTATTTTTTTCTTCTTTTCTTGGATGTCAATGAAGACTCAGGGCCTTGAAGTTTTTTAATTTTTAAATTGCAAAAAAAATGCAAAAAAAATAATGGCAGGTCAAAATGTATGTTGGTGCCAATCTTTGGTCCATCTAAAGGCCTACTTATAATGACAATCACATATTACTTCAACTGGTTTTTTGTGGAAATATTTAGTTTCGTTTTTTGGTTTTTGGGGCTTATAACACAGGGCGCTCATGTAATAACACTGGGATTTGAAGGGTTAAAACAACGAAAATATAATTAAAACTTTACATGAATATTTCAGGGAGAAGTAGTTTTACAAGGTTGGCTAATTTAAAGTGGAATAAAATATGGATATATGGTCTTTTTATGGCGTGGCTGAGAATGGTCCCTAGGGTGATGGGTGTGAGTTTTTTAAAGGATGGCAGGAGGGTTAATAGTATTTTTTTAATCTAACTGAATACAATCTATTTGTGTATGATTGTCAGTCCAAAGAAAGAGAGAGGAAAGAGGGGAACCTGAGTACAAAGTAGAAGTTCAGGAAGAACCAGGTAAGAAAACAGACAGGGAGTATTAACAGGCAAAATAGAAACTGTTAAACTGGCAAAGAAAAAAAACACAACTAATTTTACTCGTACAATCTGGAAGTTGTGTTCTCCCTATGTTAAATCTACTATACAGGATCTGCAAAACAAACTGGGTTGTCAGCCCTGGCACTGCATTACCATATTGAGCTTCAGTCAGAGGAAGTCACGGTTGCCAGAGACTTTTTGAAGCTCAAGAGTGAGGCTGGTGCCATCCCAGATATGTTAACATTGTACAATCTTCAGGATAATCAGATCTTCCCCGAACTGAAAACTGTTATTCAGGTTGCCCTAACAAACCCAGTTAGCAGCTGGAGCTGTGAGAGGTCTTTTAGTGTCTTGAGTCAGCTCCATACCTGGCTGAGAAGGACCATGGCTCAAAGCAGACTCCAGCACCTGGTTGTGATGTCAGTTGAGAAAGAGATGCTTGAGAGACTTGACCACCAAAATGTGATAGATTTGTCAACCTCAAGGTGAGGCGACATAGGATAAAAGAAAAGAAAAGATCTGCAGAGCCACAGTAGTATCTGCAGTAAAGGTCTTTTCATACATTGTATACATTGTACCATAAGCCAGGGTGTCTCCATTTTTTAAATTTTTTAATAATATTTTGTACATTTCAAGGACTCTTCTATTTTTGGAGTGTATTTTTTATGTATCTGTATTGTATTATACATACACTTTAAAAGTGAATCTCTTTCCAAAAGATGCACTCAGTTTACTTTTTACTCACTATGAGCATCATTCATTATTCTCCCGCAGTAATTAAGGTTAGGATATGTATTTTTTAAAATTCCAATCCATTCTTCTTTAGCAGCATTTAAATAACCTTGATCAGATTTGATGGTTTTGTTACAGACTTTTCAAAAAAGTTTTTTGCTTTTCTTTCACAAATGTGGGGATTAAATTGTGTTAAAATGTACAAAACAGTATTGTCATGTTTTGTGACGAGGACCCAGGCACAGAGAGACTTGATGAATTTAAGAATCTTATGATTTAATAAAGAAATTTGCAGACTTGCACAGAGGTGGTAAAATTATGATGACTGATAATGGAGATGAAGACAACAGACGATGAGGACAGGGAGGAACAGGGGTTTAAATGCACCAAAGTGACAGTCAGAGGGAACTCGGGACAACTGGAGACATTTAAGGATGCAGGGACTGCTGCAGGGCAACTCTCTGGGTGCTCAGAACCCCCAAAGCTCTGATCCTAGAATCGCCCCTGCTGCACACAACTGCAAAAAGGAACCGCAGCTGAGTTGCAAACCTGTACAGGAGGTACCAGGTAAAAAAGGAACCAGACCAGGTTAAAGAGTGCAGTTTGTATCGGTGTCAGTAGACGGTGGAAAAAGAGTGTTATGGAATGTGTTCAGTGATACAAATTCCATGACAAAGTATGCAACAATAAGTCCTTAACTAGCAGACATCATTCTCTGCTGATGCCTTTTGGATTTTTTCTGGTTACAGACATCTGTAATGGCAGCAGACTGCCTGATCACCATGCGGTGGATCACTCTGCCAATTACAGAGACACAAAGTCACTTTCACGACCCAGTGGGCACAGCATGTAGCCAACTAAGACAGAATTATTCACTCTGCATGTACAGTATAGAAATCCTTCAGCAGCAAAACCATAAACAGTGCTAAGCTGACACACACGAACCCAATGGTTTGGAAAGAAATTTGTGCAAATATGCAGCAGGCCTGTGCATGTCTATCATTGGTCTTTTCAATGTACTTTAAACTACAAACCACAGTGTGCATGCTGTCAAGATCACGAACGAACATGTGACCAACCACACATTATTACGTGGTTCACTCGTGGTTAAATACAAAAAATGTTTTACTCTGCTTGGCTAGAGTTAAAGTTGGGGTAGTCACTCATTATGACTTAAGTCTTAGAGGGTTATCATACAACTTAACCGCCCCCCCCAGACATTTAAAATTTCTGAAGCACAATTGTCAAAAAGAATATTGTTTTTATATAATGTGATCAGCTTCATGAAATGTATTCTTTTATTTAATCACTAAGCAAACGTCTGCGTGACTTTTGACATGTACTTTTGTGTGATAAACAACTGATAGCTTCCTCTTTTTGTAAGAACATTCAGAATTAGAAAAAGGGGAACCTCAGCTCAGAGTTCTTAGAATAAGAAGCTATTTGTGTACAGACAGACAGACAGACAGACATGTATAAATAAAGAGTGCAGGCAGTGATGAGACGCAGGTCTCAGAGCGACTGCCCACGCGTGTAATAAAGACAACTGCAGTGTTTGTGTTTTCTAACTCAGGTGTCTTAGCTGAAGAACTACTGGGTGATTTAAAGAAATCCCCTGTCAACAATAAAACATGTTGCATATAAAATGAACACTTGTCTGTTCCCCTGGAAACACATTCATTATTCAAATTCAAGCCCAAGTGCTCGTTACGGCCTCTTGTTCCTGTATCTTGCACATTTGAGCCTTTGTGATGCTAATGGATGGCCTGCACTGTAAATCATCCTGTGGTGCTAGCACATTTACAAATCAACAGATAATGATGGTCACTGTTTGTGGCTGAAGCTGAGGGGGGCTGTGGTTGAAAATCAGCTCACAGCCTCAGGGTTTGTGTGCTAAAAAACAAATTTTAAAAGCTAGGTGGAACATGACTCTTTTCATAACCATTTGAGGAGACAGAAAATATATCTAGTTTTTAGTTTATTTATCA
The DNA here is from genome assembly GCF_057381845.1 of Rhamphochromis longiceps. Taxonomy (NCBI): domain Eukaryota; kingdom Metazoa; phylum Chordata; class Actinopteri; order Cichliformes; family Cichlidae; genus Rhamphochromis; species Rhamphochromis longiceps. The sequence goes on from NC_140558.1 coordinate 15,833,378, forward strand.
CCAATTACGAATGACCTCTAAAAAGTTTTTTTCTTTATAAAAGGAACCTTGATTCATTTATTTTTTTAAAACATTTTTTTAGTAATGTGTGTTGGAGTGCAGTAGCCCAAAACAGCCAACATTTCAGTCTTCTATGTTTATTTTTTTATTATTCAGATATCTAACTTGAAAGAAGACATCTAACTAACCTAAGGTGTCTATGTTCATTAAAGTACTAGTAAAGTACAGTACTAGGTGTATTTCATTCCAAAGTAATGCATTACTGTAATCACATTACATTCTCTAATGCAGTACTGCAATGTGTTACTGTACTAAATTTAGTAATCACATTATAGTTATGTTCTTCTTTGGATTACAAAGGGAAAAAAAGCAAAACTGCTTTTTTGTCCTGAACACTTACAGTGAGAACCCTGCAGCCAGTTGATATTAGTTTGTACGCAGGGAGAATGGAAATGGTGAAGCTGTCTACAGCTTTTGAGGAGTAGAGATATGGACATTTCTTTTTATTGGTATAAAGGACAACAGAACAATGATAAAGTACAAACTGCTTTAACTCTTTGCAACCATCCGCACAGACAGCATGCCAACACAAAGCTAGCAAAGAACCCAGTATGATGTTAAAGCTGAGTCCTGTACTGAGAGTCTCACACACTGCTTTACTCTTACGAAAAGTAGCGAGTAATACGTAACATATTACTTTTTTGGAGGAACAATCACAGCACCAGACAGTGAGATAATTTCTTTAGAAATGTTGAGCTGACCCTAGCTTGAATAATGTTTAAGTATCTCATGTTTGACTGTAGAACGCTTACTTTGAAATACATGATTTTGTATGCAAAACAACTACATACATTACTACTGTAAGGCAGATTTCCTTTTAATATATTTCTGAATGCATGCACACCAAAGTGAATACTTGAGGTTCTCCATAACTGTCAAGTCTTGTTGCAATAGGACCTCGTTGTGAATTGATTAGCGAGTTCATCCATCATTAACTTTCTGACAGAAACCCTGCTCTGTGGTATGTACACATACACACAGTGTTTTTTTTTCTTTTTCTTTTTCTTTTTTACATACACTCACATCAAAGTGCCCCTGTCTTCAGCATTTTTATACTAGCAAGTGATTTTGTAAAATCAAAACACATAGGTTGCCATGCTTCATTAATTTAACATTATCAGTTTTTTGGTGTTATGATTAAAAAGCTTGTTGGAGAGAGGTGAGACAAAATACATATTGATTTCTCATTTTCCTCTAAACTCATAAAGAATTTAATGAGCTGTAGAAATATTTAAATCAGATTTTAAAGTAGAGCAGAAAAAATATTCCTCAGTTTTTGTGTAAGCAAACTCAACATTGACACTGTACCTATTGTATAGTTTCGCCCCATTTAGTACAAGAAGGTAAAACCAGATTTTGGACATGCAGTATACATAAAAGATGTGGGAAAGACTCAAGCCAATGCAAGGGGAGGCTGCTATCGAAATGATTTCCAGAAAAGGTTGTGTCCTTTTGAAATATAGAGTATAACTCAGTAACAAACAAGTCAGTTTCCCTTATTAGAACTATTCCAAAGAAAGCCACACCCTCTCAGGTTGCTCTTACCTTGTACCCCATTATAGAACAAACAGGAACTTAAAATTCTTCGTTCCCTCAGTTATTATATTACTTAACACTGACACGGTACACCTAGATAGACATTCGTCTAAATGTATTTTTAATATATTTATTCATTTTTATTTATTTTTTTCCTTGACCTCAGTGTTTGTTGATCTCTGTTTGCTGAGCTGAAGCAATACCTACAACCACGAAATGGTGGTGGCTAACCAACCGGACATAGTGGTGGTAGACAAACAGAAGAAGACGGCCGTAGTGATCGATGTAGCGGTTCCCAATGACAGCAATATCAGGAAGAAGGAACACGAGAAGCTGGAGAAATACCAAGGGCTCAGAGAAGAGCTTGAGAGGATGTGGAGGGTGAAGGTAACGGTGGTCCCCGTGGTAATCGGAGCACTAGGTGCGGTGACTCCCAAGCTAGGCGAGTGGCTCCAGCAGATCCCGGGAACAACATCGGAGATCTCTGTCCAGAAGAGCGCAGTCCTGGGAACAGCTAAGATACTGCGCAGGACCCTCAAGCTCCCAGGCCTCTGGTAGAGGACCCGAGCTTGAAGGATAAACCGCCCGCAGGGGCGTGCTGGGTGTTTTTTTTTGTATATATATATATATATATATATATATATATATATATATATATATATATATATATATATATATATATATATATATATATATATATGTATATATATATATATATATATATATGTATGTGTGTGTATATATATATATATATATATATATATATATGTGTATATATATATATATGTGTGTATATATATATGTGTGTATATATATATGTGTGTATATATATATGTGTGTATATATATATATGTGTATATATATATATATATGTGTGTATATATATATATATATGTGTGTATATATATATATATGTATATATGTATATATATATATCCATCCATCCATCCATTCACTTCCGCTTATCCTTTTCAGGGTCGCGGGGGGCGCTGGAGCCTATCCCAGCTGTCATAGGGCGAAAGGCGGGGTACACCCTGGACAGGTCGCCAGTCTGTCGCAGGGCCAACACACAGGGACAGACAACCATTCACACTCGCATTCACACCTAGTGACAATTTGTATTATCCAATTAACCTATCCCCACAAGGTGCATGTCTTTGGACTGTGGGAGGAAGCCGGAGTACCCGGAGGGAACCCACGCAAACACGGGGAGAACATGCAAACTCCACACAGAAAGAACCCGGCCTGATGGTGGAATTGAACTCAGGACCTTCTTGCGGCAACAGTGCTATATATATGGACATCTGACATCTGTCACGTGGCACCAGGACGCTCTAGGCCGTAGGTCGATGATCGATTTTATAATCGTATCACCAGACCTGCGACCATATGTTCTGGACACTCGGGTAAAGAGAGGGGCTGAGCTGTCAACCTATCACCACGTGGTGGTGAGTTGGATCAGGTGGTGGGGGAGGACGCTGGACAGACCTGGTGCACCTAAACGCGTAGTGAGGGTGTGCTGGGAATGTCTAGCAGAGGCCCCAGTCCGCGAGATCTTCAACGCACACCTCCGGCAGAGCTTCAACAGCATTCCGAGGGAGACTGGGGACATTGAGTCCGAATGGACCATGTTCAGCGTCTCCATTGCCGAAGCTCCTGCATTGAGCTGCGGCCGCAAGGTGGTTGGTGCCTGCCGTGGTGGTAATCCCCGAACCAAATGGTGGACACCAGAGGTGAAGGGAGCCACCAGGCTGAAGAAGGAGTCCTATCGGGCTTGGTTAGCCTGTGGGACTCCGGAGGCAGCCGACAGGTATCGACAGGCCAAGCGGAATGCGGCTCGGGCAGTGGCTGAAGCAAAAACTCGGGTGTGGGAGGAGTTCGGAGAGGCCTTGGAAAAAGACTTTCGGACTGCCTCGAAGAGATTCTGGCAAACCGTCAGGCGTCTCAGGAGGGGAAAGCGGTGCTCTACCTGCACTGTGTATAGTGCTGGCGGAGCGCTGCTGACGTCGACTGAGAAAATTGTCAGGCGGTGGAAGGAATACTTCGAGGACCTCCTTAATCCCATTGACACGTCTTCCGAGGAGGAAGCAGAGTCTGGGGATGAGAGGAATGACCCGCCAATTTCCGGGGGCGAGGTCACTGAGGCAGTTAAACAACTCCTTGGTGGCAGAGCCCCTGGTGTTGATGAGGTCCGCCCCGAGTTCCTGAAGGCTCTGGACGTTGTAGGGCTGTCCTGGTTGACACGCCTCTGCAATGTTGCGTGTAGATCAGGGGCAGTACCTGTGGACTGGCAGACCGGGGTGGTGGTCCCCATCTTTAACCCTTTAAGACCTACCATAGAACCAAGTCCGCCAGAGCTTATATTATATTTTTACATGCTGTGGAGCCATTTTTGGGAGCATTTCAAGTTGCTATACATCAATACAACCATTATAGCCCAGATTTTAATAATATGTATTCATTAAGTGCATAGTAATTACAGAAATTGCAAAAAAGTGCAATAAACTACAAAAAAATTGAAAATCGTTTTTGATTTTTTAACATATATTTGTAGTTAGAGAAATTTAAGAGGCTTATCCCTCAAAACTGTAAATACAAAAAAGTTGCACAAAATAGTTTCCCACCACAGGAAATTTATTTTGAGTGTCTTCATAGTTTTATTTTTGAAATACACCAATTTTTATACACTGCAGGAAAAACGAAAATAAATATTATACTGCAAATTTGCAAAAAAGCAGCATATGCATCAAAATAAACTATTTCCAGCAGTGCAATATGAGTCCTAAGCATCCCAGAAACGACACAGAAAGTCATAAAGTCAAAGATAACTTTTAAAAAGAGCAGTATAGGCCCTGAGGCCCTGATCGCAAAAAAGACTACATTTCCGCGAAAATGATGTCACTTCCGGTTTCGGCCAGGTAATGGCGGAAATGCAAAAGTTCGCGCTGACGTCTATTCCAACGTAGGAAGTGTTTTGAACAGCTGATCGGACCGGCAAAGCGTGTTTCTGGAATATTATGTTTTTGTTCCTGCAAGCGCTTTTTATGTCGTTTTTGCAAAGCTTTATGTGGAAGGAAACCGTGACCTAGGACAAGCTGATGGCACAATATGTAAGTACAACTCCTCCGGTTTCATATGCAAAAAAAATTTTTGCGCTAGCTTACGTGGTTGCAGTGCTACCGGGATTTAAAAATAGTTACGCATAACAGAGCGTTCCCGCTCCTATCGGCTCTAAAGGGTTAAGAAGGGGGACCGGAGGGTGTGTTCCAACTACAGGGGGATCACACTCCTCAGCCTCCCTGGGAAAGTCTATGCCAGGGTGCTGGAAAGGAGAGTTCGTCCGCTGGTCGAACCTCGGATACAGGAGGAACAATGCGGTTTTCGTCCTGGTCGCGGAACACTGGACCAGCTCTTTATCCTCTCGAGGATACTTGAGGGTGCATGGGAGTTTGCCCAACCAGTCTACATGTGTTTTGTGGACTTGGAGAAGGCATTCGACCGTGTCCCTCGGAGTGTCCTGTGGGAGGTGTTGCGGGAGTATGGGGTGTCTGGCCATTCGATCCCTATACAACCGTTGCAAGAGTTTGGTTCGCATTGCCGGCAATAAGTCGGACTCGTTCCCGGTGGGTGATGGGCTCCGCCAGGGCTGCCCTTTGTCTCCGGTTCTGTTCATAATTTTTATGGACAGGATTTCTAGGCGCAGCCAAGTGGCAGAGGGCTTTCGCTTTGGTGGCCTCAGAATCTCATCTCTGATTTTTGCGGATGATGTGGTTCTGTTGGCTTCATCGGGTGAGGGCCTCCAGCTCGCACTGGAACGGTTCGCAGCCGAGTGTGAAGCAGCGGGAATGAGGATCAGCACCTCCAAATCTGAGGCCATGGTTCTCAGCCGGAAAAGGGTGGAGTGCCCACTCCGGGTCGGGGGTGAGTTCCTGCCCCAAATGGAGGAGTTCAAGTATCTCGGGGTCTTGTTCGAGAGTAATGGGAGAAGGGAGCCGGAGATCGACAGACGGGTTGGGGCTGCAGCTGCAGTAATGCAGACGCTGCACCGGTCCGTCGTGGTGAAGAGGGAGCTGAGTGTAAAAGCGAAGCTCTCAAATTACCGGTCGATCTACGTCCCTACCCTCACCTATGGCCACGAGCTGTGGGTAGTGACCGAAAGAACGAGATCGCGGATACAAGCGGCAGAAATGAGCTTCCTCCGAAGGGTGGCTGGCCTCTCCCTTAGAGATAGGGTGAGAAGTTCGGCCATCTGGGAGGGGGTCAGAGTAGAGCAGCTGCTGCTCCACATCGAAAGGAGCCAGCTGAGGTGGTTCGGGCATCTGACAAGGATGCCCCCTGGGCGCCTCCTGGGTGAGGTGTTCCAGGCATGTCCCACTGGGAGGAGGCCCCGGGGCAGACCCAGGACACGCTGGAGAGATTATATCTCTCGGCTGGCCTGGGAACGCCTTGGTATTCCCCCGGATAAGCTGGAGGAGGTGGCTGGGGAGAGGGAGGTCTGGGCCTCTTTGCTTAGGCTGCTGCCCCCGCGACCCGGCCTCGGATAAAGCGGATGAAGATGGATGGATGGATGGATGGATTTTTTTTAACATATGTTTCTAATTAGAGAAATTTAAGAGGCTTATCCCTCAAAACTCTAAATACAAAAAAGTTGCACAAACTAGTTTCCCACCAAGGAAATTTACTTTAAGTGTCTTTATAGTTTTGTTTTTGAAATACACCAATTTTCATATACTGCAGGAAAAACGAAAATAAATATTATAATGCAAATTTGCAAAAAAGCAGCATATGCATCAAAATAAACTATTTCCACCAGTGCAATATGAGTCCTAAGCATCCCACAAACGACACAAAGTCATAAAGTCAAACATAACTTTTAAAAACACAAGGCCCTGATGGTAAATGGTAAATGGCCTGTATTTATATAGCGCTTTACTAGTCCCTAAGGACCCCAAAGCGCTTTACATATCCAGTCATCCACCCATTCACGCACACATTCACACACTGGTGATGGCAAGCTACATTGTAGCCACAGCCACCCTGGGGCGCACTGACAGAGGCGAGGCTGCCGGACACTGGCGCCACCTCTGACCACCACCAGTAGGCAACGGGTGAAGTGTCTTGCCCAAGGACACAACGACCGAGACTGTCCAAGCCGGGGCTCGAACCGGCAACCTTCCGATTACAAGGCGAACTCCCAACTCTTGAGCCATGATCGCCCCATAATGATGGTAAAAAAAACTACATTTCCGCAAAATGACGTCACTTCGGGTTTTGGGCAGGTCATGGCGGACATGCGATAGTTCACATCGGAGTGGCTGTAGCTCAGGTGGCAGAGCAGGTCAGCCACTAATCAGAAGGTCGGTGGTTCGATCCCAGGCTACCTCCTGGCTGCATGCCAAATATCCTTGGGCAAGATACTAACCCCATGTTTGTGGTCAGAGGGCCCGGTGGCGCCAGTGTCCGGCAGCCTCGCCTCTGTCAGTGTGCCCCAGGGCAGCTGTGGCTACAATGTAGCTTGCCATCGCCAGTGTGTGAATGTGTGGGTGAATGACTGAATGTAGTGTGAAGCACTTTGGGGTCCTTAGGGACTAGAAAAGCGCTATACAAATGCAGGCCATTTACCATTTACAACGATGGATGTAGGAAGTGTTATGAACAGCTGATCGGATCGCCAAAGCCTGTTTCTGGAATATTATGTTTTTGCTGCTGCAAGTGCTTTTTATGCAGTTTTTGCAAAGCTATATGTGGAAGGAAACTGTGACCTAGGACAAGCTGATGGCATAAGCTGTAAGTACAATTCCTCCGGTTTCATATGCAAAAAAAATTATTACGGTAGCTTACGTGGTTGCAGTGCTACCGGGATTTAAAAATAGTTATGCAAAATGGAGCGTGTCCGCTCCGACCAGCTTTAAAGGGTTAAAGAATATTTGTTGTGGGTAAGCTGTGAACAGTTAGCGTTTTGGGGATCTTTGTCCTTCTCCGTGTACCTTAGAAGTGAATGAAATGCAAGATGCTTCAACACATGTTGAAAATCTGTTTCTTTCATTAATGTTTTGTGTTTTGTCTGCCTGCATTAACAACATAAACAGTGAAGTTGAGAGTAAGGACTTTGGACTTTCAAAGCTCTTAGCCAAGCTAACATTTTAATTTAAAAAAAGGAATTTTAAAACATTTCTATACCTCCTTAGACAAATAATGAGATGTAATAAAAAGTTGTTCGTTTTTGCTCCTAAAAGGTAAAACAATACCTGATTAATTTGGCGAGATTCTCTCCTTGCACTTCTTGTGTTGTTTTTAAATATCCTGAAAGTCTTTTTATGACTCTTTCTTCTTTTGTGTCTACATTCATCAATTTCTTTTAAAATATATAGATTCAGGCATTTAAATTATTTCCGCTTAACTACATTGAATAACATAAACTCATCTAGAGTAGCTGCTGTAGAGAAAGTAATTACTGGTAGTCCACTAACCTAGGCTAGTTAGCTTTTAGTAAGACTGTTTTATATGGTGCTACTTTTTCTCTAGGTATAATTTAGATGTTGGCTTTGGTTTATTGTAGTTATATAAAAAATTTATTGTTAAGGCATTAGAGCAGGGGCGTCAAAAGTACGGTCTGCGGGTCACATCTGGCCTGCAATTCAATTATTTCCAGCTCATGAGATAATTTCAAATGTCAGTTATTAATGGCCCGTTGGTACTGTATCATCCATGCCACATCTATCATGTTAGGTTTGTTGCTCCTGGAATATCTACAGCCGAGAAGGGGAAACATCAATTTTTTTTTAAATTTCTATTTAAGTGATATCATAATATTAATTTTATGGCCTGTAAATGGCCTGTATTTGTATAGCGCTTTACTAGTCCCTAAGGATCCCAAAGCGCTTTACACAACCAGTCATCCACCCATTCACGCACTAGTGATGGCAAGCTACATTGTAGCCACAGCCACCCTGGGGCGCACTGACAGAGGCGAGGCTGCTGGACACTGGCGCCACCGGGCCCTCTGACCACCACCAGTAGGCAACGGGTGTCTCGCCCAAGGACACAACGACCGAGACTGTCCAAGCCGGGGCTCGAACCGGCAACCTTCCGATTACGAGGCAAACGCCCAACTCTTGAGCCACGAACACCCGTTCGTACTATTATCACTATTCTGCATGTCCTATACTATGATTTACTCATGAAAATGATTATTTTTGCATGTCTTTTACTGTACCAGTTTTAATCATTACTACATTGTATTAAAAGATAAAAGCACTTTAAAGGGTGAGATTCATTTTTCTTCTTTTCACCAAAATATTATTAGTATGCAAAATTACTATACGAAATTAAGAGGACTGCAAGAAACACTGCTACCAGAATCAAACCACGTGCTACAGTAATCTATAAAGCAGATATCCCATAAGCACTGCCATGTTCACACCTGCTGCATATAAAATCTAAGAGAAGAGAAAAACAAAAGCAAACATGACAGATTTCAAATAGCGGGTAAAGCATTCTAGCCTCAAGGATGCTAGAGGGAAGCTGTATTCATGTCCACAAGGTAAGATCTTACTTCCAGACACTAGAATACATACATATATTTATCAGCTGAGACAGTGTGGCAGGTGTTCTTTTCACCTTATAAGCCTGTCAGTTTGTGTAAGTCATAGCAAATGAAGGTCTTGTACACATCTACTGCAGCAGGGAAATAAAGTAATTTTGAGGATTTTTTTGTAGGTATTGTCCATAGACTACCTACATTCATATGAATACCATAATGGAAATTTTTAGTTGTGCAGATGAGACTGAATTTCCTGGCTTTCATTTCCAAAAGTCAGCCAGTAAGGCTGATGTACCAAAAACTGCAGTTCTTTGAATGGTTCTGTAGAGTATCATATTAAAATGCCCGTCGTCTAGCATGAACCTGAGCTTTATAGTCCGGTTCAAACATGCTTTTGGTTTCTTTAGCTAACCTTTCCTTCATGACTACTGTATGCCACCAAGCACTTTACAGGCAAGCAGGTTTTGTACTTATTGAGTAGTAGAAATAACACCAGCTAGCTGAAACACTTGCTGTCCCAGAATCGCTTCCTTTTTTCCATCTTCTATAACTTTCCCTCTTTGTATTCGTTGCTTCCTCTAAATACTGTTTTTTCTTTTAGATAGTTATGTTTCTGTAGTGCTGCTGGAGCAGAAAGAAGCAACGTTCCACCCCTTGCGTTGTCCAAGAAATGAACTAAAATATTCACTGTAAGCTTTACTACCTGAAATTCAGCTATCACTTTAAGAGTAATTCAAGCAAGAAGGTTAATAAACACAAAATAAGTGGTTAAAACTGTTATTGTGACATTTAGCTTATATTTATATTTAGCAGATTTAGTTATACTCGGGCCAGTTTCCATGCTTATAGTTTAGTTCTGCTTTGTTTTTTAAAATACTAGCAATATTGCTGAAGAGCAGAAGTCGGCTCCAAACATGCAGGGTGAGCGCTCATTAAAGAGACACGAGTCAAAGTATTAGGACTGCACTCACAAGTTTGAGACATCCACCTATGATGGATTCGTCATGATAGCATTTCCCCCCTCATTCCAAGTAAATGAAGACTCCAACTGTCACAAATCACACAGCCAAAATGTGACATGCTGTTTTCAGTGTTAAATTAAGGCTTAAACTGCATGCAAAAAAACACTGGAAAAAAAGGATGTTTGTTTGTTTCATTTAATTATTCTCCTACCAAGGTTTTGTACTGTGAAATAGAAACTTCAAAAATATAATAAAAAGAGGGCAGCTAGCAAAAAGCCCTTGCCCACACCTTTCAGCTTTTGGTCACATTAGAGAAATTGTTCCATAATGATGGCAAGCGCAGTCATACAACTGTGCAACACCAAAAATCACTTTCACATATTTTTTTTTCTTTTTTTCATAACAAGTTCAAATCTCTCAAAATACAACTATTAACAGAACATAAAAGGTAACATAAAAGAGCCCAGCTTGGGGTAGGTCAAGTTAAGAAAAAGTGTTTATTAACAAAAAACTGAACTGAAAACCATTAGTATAGCTTACAGTGAATCACTAGGCAATTTAAAAAACACAAAACAACTCTCACATACTCACACGTACAAATACAAATGAAAACTAGCCACACAGGCAGAAACACGTTTCAAGGCTACTCAGGCAAAACTCCTACATTCAACCCGAGTCAGGCAAGCAAGGCCCAGAGACAGGTGTGAGCATAGCTGGACTGGCCATCGGGCATACTGGGCATTTTTTTGTTTTTATGGGCCGATCGATTTTTTTTTGGAAGGGTATAAATAATAAAAGGTGTTGGATTGGCCAATTGGTCATGATCGACTCTGGGCTGGACCAATTACAGCCGAGGAGGTCGGTGCACCCTCCCCCTTGTTTAGCAATCTTTTAGAGGAACTAAAGAAAATGGAGAACAAAAAAAGGAAAGGAGGTGCAGAAAAAATTAGGGCCAAAAAGAAACAAGCCCTTCATGCAGACGCTGCCAAATGTGTAAAATTAACTGAATTGTTTGGCGGTAGCTATGGCATAGCTTCCACAGATTTAGCAACATCTGCAAGTGGTGGAGGCCAGCAGGTGGATAAGGGAAAGGGGAGGCAAGAGGAGGAGAGACCCGAGGCGGCCGCCTGTCATAGTGGCAGAGGAACTGAACTTCAGGTAAGAAGTTATGACCTGCTGTCTATCTGTGTCAGATATAAACCAAGTTTAGTTGTAGTTTGTTTTCGTTGTGTTGACTTTTTACAGTCGCTTAGAATAACTGGTACTGCGTACTAGGTAGCATGACGGAGTTTATATACTGCTGGGCGGGTGCTATGAAGTTACTGATAGTAAATTTTATTTTATGCTTAAGGTTAGTTTCTCAAACTCCTCAAAATCTTAACAAATTGTGCCAATCCTTACATGTTGCACCAGGCTGATTTATCATCAAAAGTGGAGAAGTCTGTGACAGAGGAGACAGAAGAGCAGCAGAAAGAGATGGAGCGAGAGAGATGACTTTATGGCTACGTTCACACTGCAGGCGAAAGCGCATCAAATCCGATTTTTTTGACCCTATGCGACCCATATCTGATCATGCTATGACAGTGTGAACGGCGCAAATCCGATATTTTCAAATCCGATCTGGGTCACTTTCGTATGTGGTACTGAATCCGATACATATCCGATGTTTTAGAAAGCGACTGCTGTTTGAACGGTCAAGTTGCATTAAATCCGTCTTTTACGTCACCGACACAAGACTGAAGCCAATTATCAGCGCCGGAGAAGCACCCGATACGACATCGCGAACGCTTCCTGGCCATCCAGCGTAGATGTCAGTGAAACTGTTGGGAAGACAACGTAAACATTTTATTTGTACTGTATAATCTACAGATTCTGACAGAAATCTGCAGCTATCCTTTGAAGCACCGCTCCTCTCTTAAACAGCAATAAGGATCATTATTAGGTTATTTACATTATTATGTAAATAACAAAACAACTTAAAGCAAAAATTGGGAAACGTGAAGTCCGAAGTCTTTATATTAAGGGCCATCAGTCAAACAATACTGTTGCTCTGGGTCTAAACAGAGCGCGTTGTGTGTGACATCTTCTTTTGCGCATGCGGGCCGCTTTGAGCGTTCACACTAGAGCACGTTTGCTGTCGCATTTTATTTGTAGTGTGAACGAGCAGACAAAAAAATCGGATTTGATCAAAAAATCGGAATTGAGCATTAAGACCTGCAGTGTGAACGTAGCCTATGTCATCCATGAGGGATGCATTTGACATATGTTTCACATATTATAGCCCAACAAGTTACTTATAGCAATTTAAATACGAGCAATCAGTTTTTGGCAAATACCGGAAATCAGTTTTTGGCAGACAATCACTTTTTGGCACAACACCGGCTATTGCAGTTCTTGCCATTTTTTGTGTTTCTTTTTATCGCTGTGTAACTGAGTTCAATTGAAAGCCTGCATGCGCTAGTACCTCTTGCCACAAGTTCCCAGAATCCTTTGCGGTTTTACCCCTGAATGACATCACATTTTTGGTGGGCCGGTCTCTAGTCAAAATGCCCGGGCCGATTTTTTGTCCCAGTCCAGCCCTGTGTGTGAGGGACAACCTGCACGTTCAGTCCAAAAACAATGTCCAATGAGTGAAGGATCCTCAGCCTTTTGTAGTCATAGGGGAACGCTGTCAGTCGCTTCATTGGACCCCTGAGCACCGTGTATCCCCAGGCAGCCAATCATCTGTGAGTCCTGGCATGCTTGGGTTTCTTTATAGGAAGGCCGGCCCACCTCCTCCAAGGCCAGGGGCCGTAACACTCAGAAAGTTCAGAAGTTTCTTAATGAATCGTAACTGTATATAGCACTGACTTTAATATATACTTACATAATACATGACAATATGTAGATGAGTTATGATCTAACAGTAGATAAACTTGTCTTGTGCTCTTCTGTGCTTCAGGTCACATAGTGGAATAGTTTGTAATAAAGCAGCCTTCTTCTGGATAAATCCTTCCGATGCCTGAGCTATCGGACATTTCTGCATCTCCGATGTTAATGCTGTGAAAAGTGTTAGAATTAAAATTTTACCAGAGATTAGTGAGGGAGTAATGGCATCAACGTTTGAAAGAGAGCAGGCAACTATCCCACAGAAAAAAATAATAATAATGAGAGCGAAGACAAGACTAATAGGTATGCTGATAGATTTAGTCCATCCATTTTCTTCCATTTATCTAATTCAAGGTTGCAGGAAGGCTAAAGCTTATTCCAGCTGCCAGAGGGCAAGAGTCAGTGTACATCCTGGGAAGGTCACCAGCCTGTCACAGGTCAAACACAAAGAGAGAGACAATCATCCATACCTACAGTCAATTTAGAATCCCTTACTGCATGTCTTTGGACTGTTGGAGGAAGCCATACTACCTGGAGAGATCCCACACAATAGGATAACATGCAAAATCCACAGAGAAAGGCCGTGGCTAGATGATAGATGTGAACCATGTTCCTGAAAGGTAACAGTAACGACTTGACTGCCACTGTGCCTAACCTCTGCTAATTCAAGTCACTGAACTAGAGTGCTCAACTGTGTTTGTTTTTTGGTAAATTCTAGAGTATTTATATGGAATTATCTGAGAATAATATTGCTTGCTTGAAGTTTGTGTTCAGTATTTTAGTACTCTTTCTGTTACTTACTTGCAGACATCTGTGTCTGTACATCATGTATATACAGTTTATGAATACAGCTTGCTATCCAAGGCTGCTAGCGTGTGCTGGTAATGTACCAATTCATTCTGTCATATTGCCACTTTTGTCTTCAAAATAATCAACAGATGACATCATGGTATTATATACATCATAGAACTCTTTTATATAAAGAGTTCTATGAGTTTGACCAATGAGTACTGTAACAGCCGTTATGGTGTGGTGTCCCTTTAAGACACCCAAGTCGAGGGTTGATGGTGTCATCAGTGTGTGCCACTGCTGTCTCGCTCTCTCTCTCTGTGATTATGAGGACACGTGCCTTCACGCTCGTGCTTAACGAGGGACGGACTTATGTTTTCTTTTTGAGACCCTTTTTTTTTGTTTTGTTTGCAGCGCTTGGGTTGTATGAACGCTGGGCATTTTGTTGTTGAGCCGCAGCCGTTCAGCCGGGCTTTTATACGGTTGCTGAAGAATGCATATTAAAGAACCACCGTGGATTACTGATACCAGTGTGGGTGTGTATCCTTCCGCCTAGCCTGCTAGGTGTTTTGCCGCCTCTTCTCAACCACACAACACAACCCAACGTTACAGTACCAAGAAAAGGATGCCTGGAGGGTCACTTTACAGGGAGTGCAGAATTATTAGGCAAATGAGTATTTTGTCCACATCATCCTCTTCATGCATGTTGTCTTACTCCAAGATGTATAGGCTCGGAAGCCTACTACCAATTAAGCATATTAGGTGATGTGCATCTCTGTAATGAGAAGGGGTGTGGTCTAATGACATCAACGCCCTATATCAGGTGTGCATAATTATTAGGCAACGTCCTTTCCTTTGGCAAAATGGGTCAAAAGAAGGATTTGACAGGCTCAGAAAAGTCAAAAATAGTGAGATATCTTGCAGAGGGATGCAGCAGTCTCAAAATTGCAAAGCTTCTGAAGCGTGATCATCGAACAATCAAGCGTTTCATTCAAAATAGTCAACAGGGTCGCAAGAAGCGTGTGGAAAAACCAAGGCGCAAAATAACTGCCCATGAACTGAGAAAAGTCAAGCATGCAGCTGCCAAGATGCCACTTGCCACCAGTTTGGCCATATTTCAGAGCTGCAACATCACTGGAGTGCCCAAAAGCACAAGGTGTGCAATACTCAGAGACATGGCCAAGGTAAGAAAGGCTGAAAGACGACCACCACTGAACAAGACACACAAGCTGAAACGTCAAGACTGGGCCAAGAAATATCTCAAGACTGATTTTTCTAAGGTTTTATGGACTGATGACATGAGAGTGAGTCTTGATGGGCCAGATGGATGGGCCCGTGGCTGGATTGGTAAAGGGCAGAGAGCTCCAGTCCGACTCAGACGCCAGCAAGGTGGAGGTGGAGTACTGGTTTGGGCTGGTATCATCAAAGATGAGCTTGTGGGGCCTTTTTGGGTTGAGGATGGAGTCAAGCTCAACTCCCAGTCCTACTGCCAGTTTCTGGAAGACACCTTCTTCAAGCAGTGGTACAGGAAGAAGTCTGCATCCTTCAAGAAAAACATGATTTTCATGCAGGACAATGCTCCATCACACGCGTCCAAGTACTCCACAGCGTGGCTGGCAAGAAAGGGTATAACAGAAGAAAAACTAATGACATGGCCTCCTTGTTCACCTGATCTGATCCCCATTGAGAACCTGTGGTCCATCATCAAATGTGAGATTTACAAGGAGGGAAAACAGTACACCTCTCTGAACAGTGTCTGGGAGGCTGTGGTTGCTGCTGCACGCAATGTTGATGGTGAACAGATCAAAACACTGACAGAATCCATGGATGGCAGGCTTTTGAGTGTCCTTGCAAAGAAAGGTGGCTATATTGGTCGCTGATTTGTTTTTGTTTTGTTTTTGAATGTCAGAAATGTATATTTGTGAATGTGGAGATGTTATATTGGTTTCACTGGTAAAAATAAATAATTGAAATGGGTATATATTTGTTTTTTGTTAAGTTGCCTAATAATTATGCACAGTAATAGTCACACAGATATCCCCCTAAAATAGCTAAAACTGAAAACAAACTAAAAACTACTTCCAAAAACATTCAGCTTTGATATTAATGAGTTTTTTGGGTTCATTGAGAACATGGTTGTTGTTCAATAATAAAATTATTCCTCAAAAATACAACTTGCCTAATAATTCTGCACTCCCTGTATGTGTCACGGCTGCCGAGGCGAGCCGTGTGGAGTTGGAAGAAGGACCCAAGATGCAGGCAGTGGATGAGATACCGGTGGTTTTATTTACAGAGGTGTAGTGGCAAACAAACAGTGGGGTATAACAAATAACTAAAGACACCTAAACTGGGAGAACTAAAAATAACAGACCTGGGAGCATACGACAACGGGATGAGAAGCAGAGAGACGCAGATGAGGAACAGGACACCGTGGAACACAGGGTAACAGACTGACACGGCGTAATACAGACTGACACGGAGTTACACAGACAAACCGGCAACAGGCAGGAGAACACACAGGGCTTAAATACACAAACCAGTAATCAGGGGATGAGAGACAGGAGGGCAACACAGCTGGGAGGAATCGGAGCTGACGGGACAGGGGAAATGAAAACTGAACACACTCACATCAGACAGAGACCTTCACAATAAAGCAGGAAACTCAAACACGGGGAACCAACCAAGACACAGAACTAAACAAACAGCTTCATAAACAGACGGGTTGACACCATAGACAGACAGAGGCACAGACGCAGACTCCAAGGCAGACCGAATATAACACCTAGAACTCAAACAATCATCATCATAATAAACTAAAAGCGCTGGGTCACCGACCCAGGACCATGACAGTATGCCCATGTTACAGTCTTTTACAGTGTAATGTTTTTATAATGCCCTACATGAATTATCTATCTGGGGTACAAATGTTTTCCTGATGGATGTGATCTGAGAAATCATTGATGTAGCTGCTGTAATCCCATCACAAGACTGTCTTCAGTCATTTGTTCATTAAACTGAAACTATGGGACACATAAAGTGTGCCCTCTAACTCACAGTGTGGTCAGATTACAAGCTGAAGATCATTTTTCTGTTCACATACAACAAGCATTGACCATTGTATTGATGAATCATTCATGTGGGTTAAATGATACGAGTCAAACATGAAAAGCATGAGCAGTTTCTTCAGGGCTTTCATGAACAGTCATTCATCTTTCATGTGGGTAAACGTAAGTGAGTGGTTATCAAGGTTGAAAGCGCAGTGAGGCAAAGAGAAAAGAAAAGGAAGAGAGGTAAAAGAAACTGAATGAGAATTTAGGTTATTGATGTTTGTTATTAACCCTTTAAGACCTACCATAGAACCAAATCCGCCAGAGCTTATATTATATTTTTATATGTTGTAGTGCCATTTTTGGGAGCATTTCAAGTTGATATACATCAATACAACCATTATAGCCCAGATTCTAATAATATGTATGCATTAAGTGCATAGTAATTACATAAATTGCAAAAAAGTGCAATAAACTACAAAAAACTTGAACATCGTTTTTGTTTTTTTTTTAACATATAACATATTTCTAGTTAGAGAAATTTAAGAGGCTTATCCCTCAAAACTCTAAATACAAAAAAGTTGCACAAAATATTTTCCCACCACAGGAAATTTATTTTGAGTGTCTTCATAGTTTTATTTTTGAAATACACCAATTTTTACATACTGCAGGAAAAACGAAAATAAATATGATAATGCAAATTTGCAAAAAAAACAGCATATGCATCAAAATAAACTATTTCCAGCAGTGCAATATGAGTCCTAAGCATCCCAGAAACGACACAGAAAGTCATAAAGTCAAACATAACCTTTAAAAACACCAGTGTAGGCTCATGAGGCCCTGATGGTAAAAAATTACATTTCCGCGAAAATGACGTCACTTCTGGTTTTGGGCAGGTCATGGCGGACATGCGATAGTTCACGCTGCCGTCTATTCCAACGTAGGAAGTGTTACGAACAGCTGATCGGATTGGCAAAGCGTGTTTCTAGAATATTACGTTTTTGTTGCTGCAAGTGCTTTTCATGCAGGTTTTGCAAATCTATATGTGGAAGGAAACTGTGACCTAGGACAAGCTGATGGCATAAGATGTAAGTACAACTTCTCTGGTTTCATATGCAAAAAATTATTGCGCTAGCTTACGTGGTTGCAGTTCTGCCGGGATTTAAAAGTAGTTGCGCAAAACGGAGCGTGCCTGCTCTCACCGGTTTTAAAGGGTTAATGAATCGTTCAAACCACAAAACAGGATACATTTAACATTATTAAAAACTAATAGTTTTCTGATAACACAAGTTAGAAATTGACCTTGATGCATTAATAATCCAAACGCCAAAGAACACATACTTGTTTAATTAACCCAATAGAAAGAGAAGTTTGATGAAAAGAAGCTGAAAACCGTGCAAACTTGTCAAACCCAGGGAGTCAAGGACTGGCAAGTTAGAGTGAAATTGACAGATTAATGAATATTTGCAGGAATCTACCCACCAGTGTGCTATGTAAAAAGTGAAGGGCGTGATAGCAGCAGCAGCAAGACTCAAGGACAAATCAGAACAAGCGCCAGTGACAACAGATATTATATTTATTAAATCAGACACAGCATGGACTGAGTAATTGTACTGGAAGTGAGTTGCAAAGCAGATTGCAGAGGTGCAGTAATGGCTCATTGTTTACCTTTGTTTTCCCTTGAGTTTCAACCAAAATGACTTGGTTAAGTTTGAGTTAATATAAACCTGTTTACAATTGCCCACTTCTTTTAACCCTTTAAAACCTGAACCATGAAATAACTGCCAGAAATCTTGAATTTTTTAATAATGGAGTGTTTGTCGAACCTTTAGACAAAATATATAAAAATTTATAACATTTTAATCTGCATAAATGAGTTTAATTTTGACACATTTGTTACATAAGCCATATTTTTACAATTTAGTCATTAAAATTTGTCATGTAATTTTTATCATTTTCTGAGGGTAAAAAAAAGTCACGCTGATGGTGTAGAAGTCTCTAAAACTCACAAAAACACATATATCAAATACGATACTCTTTAAAGGGTTAAAAATGTACCTGGGTGTCCTTATCTGCCACAGTTATACTTTTGTACTTTTTTGTGTATTTTTGTTTGTTTTGTTTTTAAATTTAGAATGTTTTAGTATTGTGCTTGTGTGTTTTAGCCATGTGACACGACAGAGAAACTTCTATTTGGCCACTGAATTTACCAACTGTTGGTGAGTGAACAGAGCTAAAGGACTTGAATAGAGCTAATAGTGTTTGAAATTTCACCCAAAGGATTCACTTTGGGTGAAATCACTGGGTCCAAGGTATTTATAGGTAACTAAAACTAAACTAATGATTATAACTAGACGTGAAAAAACATTTTAGGCAACTAAAAAAAATAAAACTGAAAAATAAAAACTAGGCTTTAAAAATAAATAAACAATATACTAAAATACAACTATAGAGCAAATAACCTAATTTCTGTCATGGTCCTGGGTCGGTGACCCAGCGCTTTGAGTTTATGATTATTATTTTCTAGTTTATTCTGATTTTGTATTAGTTCTTGGGGTTTGTTTGTCGTGTTTATTTTCCCTACCTGTGTCTCCCTCTGTGCTATGTACAGGGGCCCGTTCTTCGTACGTCGCTTACTACATCCAAGATCAAATGACACATCGAAGATCAAATCATCGCGCTACCCGTGAGCTCGCTAATCCGGTTCTCCGAACACACCTGCTGTTGACGATTAGTACAGCTGGATGAAGTAATGTGAGATCACTGGGTGTCGTAAAAGGGGCTACGCATCGAGAGTAGAAACATTGATCGGCAACCCTCTGATTGGTCGGCGAAAATGTCGAAGGAGCGCGCTCGGTATTTTTCGGCAGCAGAGCAAGAACTCTTGACTGAGGGATTTCAGGAGTTTCAGAGTTTAATTAAAACGCAAGGGAATACTGCAAAGGCTGCAAAAGCAAGGAGAGAGGGCTGGCAGAAAGTTGCTGACAAATTAAACTCGTAAGTAATTTAATAATAATAATAATAATAATGGAGTGGATTGATATAGCGCTTTTCAAGGCACCCAAAGCGCTTTACAATGCCACTATTCAGTCACTCTCACATTCACACACTGGTGGAAACAGCTACGGTTGTAGCCACAGCTGCCCTGGGGCAGACTGACAGAAGCGAGGCTGCCATATTGCGCCATCGGCCCCTCTGGCCAACACCAGTAGGCGGTAGGGTAAATTTATCATATCACACTATATTATCCAATATTATATTACATTATATTATATTATGTTATATTATATCCCCTTTCACATTAGAGCCACAACAGGACCCACTAGAACATGGGAACAAGTAAAAGTGAAATATAAGAATATTCTACAGAATGGTAATATTTATCACTTATATTGCTTTTAGTCTCTTGAAAAGAGACCCTGAAATAAGCTGTTAGTTTGTTCATAACAGCAACCAAGAAAAGGGCAGAGCACAAAAAAGACAGGTGGTGGTCCTGCATCCCCTCGTCAACAAGTTGGTTAAGTGAATAATACCCTCACGGGAATATCGATATCTCTCAATGAGCACACTGTCGCGCTGAGCTAAAGGATCCTGTCTGTCCCGCAATATACGCTGAATTCTGAGGACTCTCCTTATCAATCTTGCACCTTCCGCAATGGGTGGCTCGCGTATACGGACAGGACATGGCTGCGACAGGCTTCCCAAATCCACCTTCGCTTTTATAGCCGTGGTCTCTCATCTTGATTACACAAAGTAATTTGCAATTACTACTCTGAAATATGAATTACATCTGTAATAATCACATACATGTAATAGAATGTTAATAGTACATTTCCCTTTTTTAGGAAATGACCTGTATGTATCTGTGTGAAATCAATAAATGGATCAGGTGCTGCATTATCTTTAGTTACATTGATGTTATTTATTTATGGTGAAACAGTGGTGGAATATCGCTGTTGCTTTCGTATAAATGAAGCGGACATACCTGCGTGGCCGCGATCTAATCCTGTTTACATAAAGTAAACCTGCTCCCGAGCAGGTTTACGCTTACGGCTCTGTTGCTATGGCAGCAAGTCCCGGATGAGCTTCGGGGAACCGAACGATCCAAGATCACGCGAAATCGTCAACAATCTAATCCAGCTAACCTACTTAGCGAGGTACGAAGAACGGGCCCCAGGTCCCTGAGTTTTGTGTTGTAAAACAGTCTGTGTGTTTCCTGTTTTACTTTGTAGGTCTGTGTCTCGTTATGCCCATTAGTTCCAGCTTTGTCCCCTCCTGTGTGCAATTTCCTGATTACCTGGTGTGTGTATTTATAGTTGGTGTCTGCCTGTGCTTCTCGTCGCGTTGTCTGTGTTTCTCTGTGAATCTCCCATGTAGTCTACATTATTCCATGTTTCTTCGTGTCTCTCTGCTCCTCGCTCCATGTCCTCCATTTTGTATTAGTTTTCCCAGTTTAGGTTTATGTTCGGTTCTGCCCACACCTTGGTTTTGTGCACTGTAAATAAAACCCACTTGCACCTCCGCCATTGTCTGCTATTGGATCCTCCTTACTCACCCTCCACATGACTGCCGCCCCAGCCGTGACAATTTCTAATATCTGTTAATTTTATTTTGTCTACAAGACTGAGTCAGTTGCTTTCAAAAACTTCAGAGTTTTTAATTGTACTGATTTGTACTGAAATCTTGCCTCTGACATGTCCTCCATACTAAAATTATAAACGAACTATATAATAATAAACTAACTAAAACTACAGTGGTTAGCACTCTTGTCTTCGAAATTGACTTTTAACTCCATTAAATTTAATAAATTCTGTTTACACCGCTAGATGAGCCCACAAAAGACATTTCCAGACGTCACCTGATGAAAGTTATAGAACAGCGGTCCCCAACCCCCAGACCACGGACCGGAACCGGTCCGTGAGTCGTTTGGTACCAGGCCACGAGAGTTGAGGGTCGGGTGTGAAATGTATGGTTTTCAGGGTTGTTATCGGTTTTTAGCGTTATTTTGTTATCGTTTTTATCATTAACTCTGTTTTCCTGGGTCTTTTCATGTGTGTTATGAATAAATCTTCTTTTTTTTCGGTACCGGTACTAGTTTTATTTTGTTGTATTTATCAGCGACAATTTAAAGGCCGGTCCGTGAAAATATTGTCGGGCATAAACCGGTCTGTGGCGCAAAAAAGGTTGGGGACCGCTGTTATAGAACATAAACTGGACGAGGTGGAAAACAGTTATACACAAGACGATGCTGTACAGTTTGTGAAAGAACTTTTATTGTTTTTGGGCGAATATAAAGCTAAAGACAATGCGGCCGAGAGTGATTTTTCCCACCTTTGAGACGAAAGAGACAAGTATGACGAGCTGCAGGAAGAAATTTGTGCGATAGGGCAGAAACTCAAGATGGCAGATGCTGCCCCGAGCCTCGGACAGAACCTGGCGTCTTCTAAAGTACCGGAGGTGACTATTCGCAGGGAGTTTCGCATCTGTGGCCAAATAGGAGAGGGAGGGCAGCGTGATCGGCTGTCCTATACCAACCTGCTGCATCAGATGGAAAATGGACTCCGCAAAGGCCACAGTGAGTCAGAAGTTAATGAAGCAGTGATAAGAGCTATCAATCTGGGTCTCAAACTGCGTGATATGCTTGAAATAAAGATTGATTTGACACTCACACAGTTAAAGACAATATTGAAAGGACATTACAGAGAAGAGGACACATCTGATTTGTACCAAAAACTGATAAATATTTCCCAAGATCCAAAAGAGTCAGCTGAAGACTTTTTATTCAGAGCCATTGAGCTTAAAGAACGTCTCCTGTACGCATCCAAGGACAAAGAAGCAGAACACTACAGTCGGGACCTGGTAAAAAGGAAGTTTTTGAGATCAGATGGGCTGCAAAATGACAATATAAAGTTCCAGATTAAAGACCTTCTTGACAACCAAGATGTGACTGATGAAATGCTGATTGAGAAACTAAATGAAGCTGCCAATCTTGAGACAGAAAGACTAAAGTTAAAGAGGAACAATACAAAACCACCAAGAATCAATGAGCTGCATACTGGAGATGAACCTCACAGCAGCTCACAGATCCCCACCACCAAGGAAGACAAGAAAAATCATCCTCCACCCGAAATGCACGACCTGGTGAAAGAGCTGAGGAACGAGGTTGCAGACGTGAGGCAGATGGTTCTGGTCTCCCTGAATGCCCTCCCTGAGTCGCAGACTACAAAGAGGACATCAGATGCTGCCGGAGGAAGAAAGGCTGCAGGACCTGCCAGAGCAACAGAGAGGGAGATAACTGCACCTACTGCTTTAAGTGTGGCCAGCCCGGCCACATCTCCAGAGGATGCCGAGCTCCACTTCAGCTGCAGGGAAACACCAGAGGGCCACTGCCACGGGACCAGCAGTGACCCCACCACCACATCAGGAGTCCCGCCGCTGCGGTTGCTGCCACCAGAGAGAGTCGATCAGCACCCCACTCCAGAGGTGTGGAGGCTGCTCATCTGTCAGTTACTGTTCTAAAGCCTGTCAGGGACAACACTGGCACCATCACAAACATGTATGTAAAGCGGTGAGGCTAGTTGAACAACATTTGAGTGAAAGAGAGAAAAAGGGGTGGTTGTCATGCATGGGACATTCTGGCCTTCTATCAGATAAGCAAGGACAAAAACTAGTGAAACTGATTGAAACTGATTGGTAGGCGGAAAATGGTGAGATGCACTTTTGATAATGTACCAGTCACCGCATTGTGGGACACGGGTGCACAGGCTACAGTAATAAATGAGAACTGGAGAGTTGAGCACTTACCTTACACCACTATCAGAGGGATAGATGAAGTCTTAGGATCAGAACCATTAAATGGGCTTGCAGCTAATCAGACAGAGATACCATTTATGGGGTGGATCCCTGTAGAGTTTAGACTGACTGGGGTGGAGACGGCCAGCTCTAGCCTCCTAGTGCCTGTATTGGTCTCTAGTGGCCCAAATGTAGCTCAGGATCCTATTATTGGATATAATGTGATAGAGGAAGTCATCAACAAGCAACTTAAACAACAGGGCATTAAAAACAGTGACTGTGCTGCAAACTTTGTGAGTAGTGCTTTTGGTATTGACGTCGGATCTGCTAAGACTTTTATCCAGTTGATAGAGACACATCGAACAGCCGCGGAAGAGATCCAAGTCAAGACCGGGCGGAGTAAAGTTGTCTTAGGCCCTAGTGAAGCTACTACCATTTGCTGTCGCACACGCATACAGGCTGACGAGGACACTGTAATGTTATTTTGTCCTGTTCTGAACCCCAGCCTGCCTGAGGGGCTTCATTTGCAGGAAGTACTGTTTAAAGTAAAAAGGGGTACCTGTCACAAACACCACATGCCATAATATTACTGTAGGTCCGCGTGTTATCCTGGGGCACATTGAGGGCGTAAAAGCAATATAATAATGAATAATAATAATGGATTGCATTTATTGCAAAGCGCTTTACAATACCACTATTCATTCACTCTCACATTCATACACTGGTGAAGGCAAGCTACAGTTGTAGCCACAGCTGCCCTGGGGCAGACTGACAGAAGCGAGGCTGCCATATTGCGCCATCGGCCCCTCTGGCCATCACCAGTAGGCGGTAGGTGAAGTGTCTTGCCCAAGGACACAACGACCGAGACTGTCCGAGCTGGGGCTCAAACCGGCAACCTTCCGATTACAAGACGAACACCCAACTCTTACCCAATATACCCAGCTGCCCTAAAACCTGTAGAAACTCCAACAACTAAAACAGCAGACGATGCAGGTGTTGAAGTCTCATTAGCCCCCACAGGTGACACAAGTGGTGTTTGGGATCCTCCTGTAGTTCTAGACCATCTAACGAGCGGGCAACAGTCGGCACTGAGGATGATGCTCAGGGAGGAATGTAAAGCTTTTGCAAAAGATGAAAATGATGTAGGCTGCATTCCTAGCCTTCGGATGCACATCACTCTCAACGACCAAACACCAGTTCAAAAGACTTACAATAGTGTGCCTAAACCTCTGTATCAGGAAGTAAAAGCTTACCTGCAGGACTTGATCAATAGGGGGTGGGTCACAAAATCCAAGTCGCCTTATTTGTCACCGATAGTCTGTGTTAGGAAAAACTCCGGTGACCTCAGACTTTGTGTGGATTATCGAGAACTTAATCACAAATCAGTGCCTGACAGACATCCTATTCCTAGGATACAGGACATGTTGGACAGCTTTACTGGTAGCTCCTGGTTTACAGTACTAGACCAGGGAAAGGCTTATCATCAAGGATTCCTAGACAAAGACAGTCAGCCACTCACTGCATTCATCACCCCCTGGGGTTTATACCAGTGGGTTAGAATCCCATTCGGACTCAGCTCCGCCCCAGCAGAGTTTCAGAGAAGCATGGAGGAGTGTCTTTGGGGTCTGTGTGATGATATCTGTCTACCGTACCTTGATGACAATTTGGTCCACAGTAAAACTTTTGAGGACCATGTTGAGCATGTAAGAGCCGTGCTACAAAGGTATCAGAAACAAAAGCAAAAAGTCAAAATGAAATAATAATAAAAGCTAATTTAAAAAAATGCAAATTTATAATAACTCTGGCTAGGCTTAACCCTGGGCTCAGCCTTGGACCTGTGTTGCAAACCACAAGGGGAGAACCACAATTAAGTTAAAACAAGAGGATATCTTCCTTAATTACACAAGGTACAACATTTCACAACACAAAAGAAAATATGTTTAGAAGATTTGGAATTTAATCCAGAATGCCATAACCACAAATATTAAAATGGCAAAAACTGAAAATATAACCACGGACATGTCTGTCAAGGATATCTGACGATGATATTGCAAACAGCTCCTCCTCTTCACTTATTCAAGTAATGTTGGATGTTTTTAAAGAAAGACTGGCTCTGAGGACATTCCCTGTTGCTTCTGAAACCAGCCGAGTATCCATCACATCAATTATTCCTCTCTGATCCACCTCCTACTCTAGGAAGAGGAACAGATGAATTTTTCAGTACTGGTTACCACTTGGATAAAGTTTATTGACAACCCCATCTTAGTCTGGAATTGTAAAGGTCACTTTATGTCTGATAGGGTTCATCCCAGCATTACTGGATTCAAATTGTGCTTTTTCTACTCTGAGCACTCAAAGGGCTTTTTACTACAAGTGTCATTCATCAAGTCTTGTAAAAGTCCTTTTGAGTATACTTAAGCACCTTATTTAACAGTTATACGTCGATGGGTGCATGATACTACCAGGAAGCAATACACTGAACTGACTCTCGATCTCCTGAGCCACAGTTACCCCAATTACAGTTACAGTTGCTGCCAATCTACATTCTGCTTGTGGAACATTTTATTCTGACAAAACTCTCTGGATAAGCAATAAGAGCAGTGCATGCAGGCAACATGGACCACATAGGCAGGCCACCACACAGACTGACCGTGTATGTGCCTCCCTGTTCACCCGACTCATTACCCAAAGCTTTCAGAGGGTCTCCCTGTTACAACCAGGCCCAAAAAAAGCAAGTGTGCGCCTCTAATCTGAAAACTCCTGTTGTATCCCCATTTATGTTTTTGCTCATTTTTCTAATAATCCAAATTTTGCTTTATTACAGTATATGCCCAAATCTGTGGCTGGAAAGTCTTCCCTAATAAATGATTTTATTACCAACTGAAACCTGCTGGTTAAGTGAAAATAACAGGGCTACAGTTATTATTAAAACAACCTTTCCAAAAGGCAAGAAAGGACGACGAATAGGCAATGTATACAATAATGTAAACCACTGTAAAGAGCTGTCATATGGAACATTTATCTCTTTTGAATATGGTACACTTCTGCTGATATCCTCTTGCTGAACAGCTTTTAGAAACATCTAAAAAATCAAAAATCGAATGCAACCTTTTACTGAATTTACTAAACTGTTACTAGCTGTGTATGTTAACAGTGTTCTTAGCATGGTTGATTTTAGTATAAATATTGTAAATATGATTCCTTGTTAAGAGACTGAAAACGTAATATTACTGGTTAAATCATTTTCAGTGTCAGAGCTGGGTTCATATTCATGCATAATGTAAATGTATATCTGAAAAAAGAGATAGATGAGGAAGAGAAAAAACAGCAGGGTAGCACACATTTACAACAATCAATTAATGATTAGATGGTAAATGGACTGATTCTTATATAGTACTTTTCTGCTCTCGAAGCGCTGTATACAACATGCCACATTCACCCAGTCACACCCATTCTCACGAGCACTGTCTCTAAAATGACTGCTTTCTAACAACATTCACACTCCGATGGATACATCAGAGAGCAACTTGGGGTTAGTACCTTGCCCAAGGATACTTGACATGCAGACTGGAGCCAGGGATCGAACCACTAACCTTCTGATCAGTAGGTGATCTGCTCTACCTCCTGAGCTACAGCCACCCCAATTAGCTTAAGTCACAAACATGCATGTCTTGTCATTTCACAGTTAAAGCAATTTTTAATATCCATTTACTTACACTTACCAATTCTACATGTTTCATTACCTGGGGAATTTACAAACACTTTTCATTGGGTCCAAATCACAGTGGAAGGCACTCAAGGTAGTCCCCTACATGACTCAGATAAGCTTCAGGAGTCAACACATATGGTGCACCCCAATGGGGCCTAAATGATTCAGAACCCACAGTTTCACTTTGCCAAGATGGACGTATATACACCACTGGCTAATTGACATGCTCAACACTGATGTGGTGATTCAACACACAGTTGAAATAGAACAGTTATAAAAATCTACAAATGAGCAGGAATGCATTTAGGACAGACTCCATGATGCAGATTTGCAAATCTGACTATGAAAACTACAAAGCCACAAAAACAAAAGTCTGACAGAAAGACATGGCAGAAAGCAGCTAACTGGATTCATCACAGGTCCAAGACCTCGTTCCAGTCCATTGCTACTTCACCCTCTCCAGCACTCATGGTCACAAACAGGGCCTAGGGACTTCTGCCCTATAATGCAGCCTTCTGGGACTAAATTCCACATAGACATTCTCTTGTGCCGAGTACTAGAAATGGGGCTAGAATTCTTCACTCCGCCAGAAATACTTTTTCACTCGTTCATTTTTGCTCACAGCTGTCACAAGAAAACTAGTTTGGAGTTGTTCTTATGAGTAAGAAAGAAGAAAGGGGAAAAAGGAAAGTGGAAGAAAGAAAGAACTGGCAGCACTCTGTGCATTCTGATGATGCTCAACATTTTACCAGTCACACATCTGGCATGTGGACTCTTGAGTATGCAGAACAAATTAGTGAAGAACGAAATGTACCTAAGGCAAATTCAAAGTGTGGAAAGTCCGGGCACGGTTTGGTACATCCAGGCAGTATTAAGCATGCTGTCAAATTTAACTATACTATTATATTAGAATGTTCCAGCTTTCTCCAAATTCTGAAAGAAAGGTAATCTGAAGAACATTGCTTCTCGTTTGTTTTAATTTGTTTACAGAATTCTCTGCTGTGATGAATCAAATATTGAACTCTTTGGCCTGAATGCCAAGAGTCATGTCTTCATAGCTTTGTAAGCAAAAGTGGTGAATACTTCTAGACATAATTTTGGTTTTTCTTTGTATTTTTAATAAATTTACAAATATTTCAAGCAAACATTTGTTTGTTGAATTGTTTGTTTGTTTTGTCATTTTGGGATATTGTGTTTAAAACTTTAAGAAAGATTTTTTTAAGATTTCATGAAAAATAAATGTAATCCATTTTAGAATGTGGAGCAAGTGAAACTGTGAATTAGGCCTGCTTGATATAAGGATATATATTGGATGACGATATGAAAATTTCTATCGTTTCATATTACGCTATCATTTTTTCCATGGTGTTGCAAAATAAACTTTTATGGCAATATTTTTTCACCATTTTGATGGTCACTGTAGTGGCTATATTAATTTCTTAAAGTTCTCTCTTTCTCTTATATTTAAAATAACCACACTACGGACAGACAAACGACTGTTTTTACGCGTTGTCGTTAGCAACGACAGTAAACCTAGCGTGTGGCTCCGCTGTCCGCTTGTTTATTTTCCACATAAAACTTTCACAATAAAGCTGAAGACCCTTTTGAGATTTTTAAAAAATAAACTGAAATGACGACTAACAGAAGGACCAGTCAAAACAAATCGAGGATCTTAATTCTAAACGAGGGGCTACCTCTGTAGCATGGAGATGGTTTGTTTATGATAAGTCTGACATGGACCAGAAAACTGTATTATGCAAATTATGCAGGAAATCGGTCTCCACCTCAGACTCAAACACAGCAAACCTCTTCTACCAACTACGCAAGAATCACGTGAAAGAGTATGGAGAAAGTTTAAGGATGAGAAGCACCGTCAGGTGCTCAAAATAAGCCTTAGACTCAAACCTTAGAACAGACTTTGCCCCACAGCACGCCATGCAATAAATACTCACAACGAAAATGACGGCTGTTACAACTGTATAGTTTCATGCATCAGTCAAAACACTTGACTCCAGGTACACAACACCCAGCTGAAAACACTTCACACAAGTCGATTCATAGAATTTAAAGAAAAGTAACATTTTTGTGATAAATATCGGTGTCGGGACGATAAATGTCTTATATCGGGATATGAGATTTTGGTCATATCACACAGCCCTACTGTGAATACTTTCTGGATGAACTGTAGGAGACTACAGAGTGAGTGAAGGTGTTCATATTGACAAGGTCATCAGACCTTGTACCACTCCAGTTGGTGCCCTGAAAAGAGTCTTTTAGCATGTCTACGCCTCGGGCAGAGGTCACCTTGCCACTCGTAATCATTGATACGGCTGTCTTTAGTCTCTGACTGTACTTTGGAATAAGGAATATAGTGTTATTATCAGACTCACTAATTGGTACTCTCATGATATCCCTCAGGTATACTGCAGAATGAGCAGCAATTTCTGTGGATTGTACATAGATGCCTCACCACGTCATAAGCCAATCAGTACTTCTGCTAAATGAGCTAATAAATTATGGCTAACATCCCGTTAATATGTGGCATGTAGAAAACAGTGGATGACTTTAGGTGGCCACAGTGGACAATGCTGTCCCTACAATCTGTTTAGTCTCCCCAAAAGCCACCCACTCAAATCATTCATTTGTTCACCACCTGATGCTGGTTCCTATCACTGCAAATAGTTTACTTGTTTTTAGAGATCACTCTAAAACATGCTCAGGGCTGATGATTACAGCGACTGGTGTAACTAGTCCAGGCATTTATTTTGCCTGAGAATTTTGTGGTACACTGGACAGCAAGTTAAGAGCATAAATTTCAGATTGTTTCCTATTAGTACTTATCGTGTACAGCAAGAAACCATAAGATGATAAAGGTTTGCCATCCTCTAATCTTGGATATCATTTAAAAGCGCAGTAGAAAATGAACTGGAAACAACTGTTAAGTGACTCTGACAGGATCCAGAAAGCTTCTGTGCTTAATGGTGCATTTTTTTCATTTAAGAATAATGGCATATTAAATTCACATATAAATAGTGTTCAGGTTGGTGTCCATTTATTATCACAAAGTAGCTTCAAGTTGTGTTAGTCAAATGAGCTTTCTCTTGTTCTGTTTTTTACTGAGACTAAAAGAATAATAGAGCTCATGCAAAACAAAATCTGTTTTGGAAGCCGTTGCTCCTCAATATCTACAATGACTCATAGGTTTCTATTAAAGGGGACTGACACATCGTGTTCTGTTTCAGATAAGAATAATGTTCAACTGACACAGTAATTGAGTTTCCAAAATTGCTTTATGAGATTGGCTGACTGTTGTAAACTACATTTCAACTGACCACAAATATGAGGTCATTTGATCAGAGTTGTAGCAGCAGTGAAAAAGCAGAAACCACTGCTATGTTAGAAGGAAAATCAAATGTCCTATTAAAGGTGGTTATTTGACAGCTGAGGCTTGTAAAAAGGACAGACAATTATCTTGTAATATTTCAACAAAATACCATAGAAAGTTGGTCTAAAACAACTCAGGCAGAATTTTAAATGTATAATTTTCTTTTAAATAAAAACAGCAGTCACTGCACTGCAGCTGGGACACTTCTGTTAAGTGGCTGCT
The DNA here is from genome assembly GCF_057381845.1 of Rhamphochromis longiceps. Taxonomy (NCBI): domain Eukaryota; kingdom Metazoa; phylum Chordata; class Actinopteri; order Cichliformes; family Cichlidae; genus Rhamphochromis; species Rhamphochromis longiceps. The sequence goes on from NC_140558.1 coordinate 15,864,291, forward strand.
GCAATTCTTGGAAACATATTTGGCACCAAAAGGTCTCACATATCAATCCAATCATTGTTACACACACACACACTGTTTCAAAAACAACTAATGAACCATTGAAGCAGCAGTCCAATACTGTGGTCTGCACATAAGGAGGCAGTCTTGGACTCATTATTAGCATTTTGCTGCTGTGTTAGCAAGCTAAATACAATAAATTATGGGTACAACATGTAAACATACACACTCTCACACACAGAACTACTAATTAATACAAAGTAACAAATTATTAATAATATGCTAGTTTCATGGAGCAAAACTGAAGCACAGGGCTACAGCTTTCTGTTTTATAACACCTATCAATATAATATCAGTAAGTGCTTATAGAATTAACTCCTTTCTGCAGGTGGATGAGTTGGAACATAAAAACTCCAAACTTTTAACCGGGGGAGTATATGGTGATTTACTTGATTTTACAACCGCATGTTTTGGCGAAAATGGTTTCAACCTTAAATTGGCTTGTGGCCTAAAAGAAAAGATTATTGATTCTAACCTGCAATTTATTTGACTGCACCCTGAACATAAGAGCCCTGAGAAAGCAGGTCTGCACATAAGAGAAACTACAGCTTTATCAGAGACATGGGCTTCTCTTTGTTTAGCCATATGCATTTTGGATGTCAGTTATCGTGTGGAGATTTTCCTTTGGATTCACTCTGAAGATCCAATTCGTCTGTTTCTGTGCAACAGCAGAAACAGCAGCATGTTCACAGAAAGCTTCGCTTACCACAGTCAGATCATCTTCCTCTCTGTTCCTCTTGGCTTACTTTTATACAAAGTGCCATAGCCGGGTTGTTAAACATCATACAGTGTGTTGTTTTTTTTCTGACAGGCAATGGTTGTGAAATCATTGGTTTCCAGTCAGCTGGTCAGCTGTTAAGATACAATTTCAGATCCATTTTGAAGGCACTGTTCAAAGGGAACCCCATTGTACAAGTACTGTTTAAATGATACTGGACAATCTCTTTTGATCGAGAGAAGAAAGCAAGCCGAATTCAGCCAGTTTGACGTTGTGCTTTGAGTGGAATGAATAGCTACAGGGAGTGCAGAATTATTAGGCACCCTATATCAGGTGTGCATAATTATTAGGCAACGTCCTTTCCTTTGGCAAAATGGGTCAAAAGAAGGATTTGACAGGCTCAGAAAAGTCAAAAATAGTGAGATATCTTGCAGAGGGATGCAGCAGTCTCAATATTGCAAAGCTTCTGAAGCGTGATCATCGAACAATCCAGCGTTTCATTCAAAATAGTCAACAGGGTCGCAAGAAGCGTGTGGAAAAACCAAGGCGCAAAATAACTGCCCATGAACTGAGAAAAGTCAAGCGTGCAGCTGCCAAGATTCCATTTGCCACCAGTTTGGCCATATTTCAGAGCTGCAACATCACTGGAGTGCCCAAAAGCACAAGGTGTGCAATACTCAGAGACATGGCCAAGGTAAGAAAGGCTGAAAGACGACCACCACTGAACAAGACACACAAGCTGAAACGTCAAGACTGGGCCAAGAAATATCTCAAGACTGATTTTTCTAAGGTTTTATGGACTGATGACATGAGAGTGAGTCTTGATGGGCCAGATGGATGGGCCCGTGGCTGGATTGGTAAAGGGCAGAGAGCTCCAGTCCGACTCAGACGCCAGCAAGGTGGAGGTGGAGTACTGGTTTGGGCTGGTATCATCAAAGATGAGCTTGTGGGGCCTTTTCGGGTTGAGGATGGAGTCAAGCCCAACTCCCAGTCCTACTGCCAGTTTCTGGAAGACACCTTCTTCAAGCAGTGGTACAGGAAGAAGTCTGCATCCTTCAAGAAAAACGTGATTTTCATGCAGGACAATGCTCCATCACACGCGTCCAAGTACTCCACAGCGTGGCTGGCAAGAAAGGGTATAAAAGAAGAAAAACTAATGACATGGCCACCTTGTTCACCTGATCTGAACCCCATTGAGAACCCCATTGAGAACCTGAGAACTCCTCTTTTGCGTTTACGTGTGGACGAGGAATACAGAGTTTGTCACGCAACGTCAAAGGTATGTGCCTTTTTTCACGTCACGCTGTGCGCCACGTTATTGTTTACATGAGATGAATTGCAGAATGGCAGATAGAGACAAAATACTGTTACTGATAATCTGACAATCTTCAGATTTTATGTGACAGGTTGAAGGACTACTGTATATAAAACTGTTCAGTTAATACTAATTCATATCTGTTGATATAAGGATGAAAATAATGTAAATATGGTAAGAAAATGGCTAAGAGTTTATTATTTTTCATGTCATATTAATGGCTTTCATGTTATTTAAGAGAACTGCAATCTATACATCAGTGATCGGCTAGTAAGCCTTTTCTGGGATCGATTAGTAGTGTCTCTATTCTCCATTAGGGGGCTTTCGCGCGTTCTCCTCACTGCAATAAACTACTGCATGAGAGACGCAAGTCATAATCACTCTCGTGATTCTTTTCCCCCTGTTTTCAGGTAAAAGTGTTTAAAAGTTGATATATTTCCAATGTGTACACTGTTAAGATATTTAAGAGGTAATCCTTCATTGTTTTGTAAGCGTTAGACGCATTACATTACAGTTTTGTGCACATATACGTGGCGGTTTTGAGCTGTGTTTTGTACTGTGTAATGGCCATTAAGATAACTGCAGGAGCTAAAAACGCCGCGATTGTCAGCCATTTTGTCAGGAAACCTGCTTAAGTATATGTATAGTAAGCACTTTAGTATTTCGGTTTATTATTTAGTGTTTTCTTCCACCATGTGACATTTAGCAGTACAGAATGTGAAACGTTCCTGCTCATTTTGACTGCAATAAACTACTGCATGAGAGACGCAAGTCATAATCACTCTCGTGATTCTTTTCCCCCTGTTTTCAGGGGTGTAACATTTGGAGGCACCGCTGGGATAGCTGCTTAGATGTCCGGTGTCCACAATCTGCACATCGTAGTCCAAGCCAGCTAAATCCCCCCACTACAACCCAGGCAGACTGCAGTGAGGAAAGTGTTGCTGTCGTGGCGAACTGGTAGCTGTGTTTTAGCGCATGTTTCCTGAGGCCAGCCAGAGATCATCAGGGGCTGCAAAAACTACTCAGCTCAGCGTCACCTGTACATGCAAAATTCTTCCTGCCTACTGCCACAATGTCTTCGGTGGAAGAGCTGCGAGAAGAGGTTGTGCGTGAAATGCACACTCTGTCCAAAGATCAACTAGTGTCAATCTGCGAGTTCCTTGGCATTGCAGAGAAAATAGATGTTAGCAGAAAAACACGACTGTCACTGCTAACACACATCCAAATACACATTGAGAGAGAAGGTATAACAGTACTTGAGGATGAAGGAATGTCAGAACGGTTGTTGCTTAATGATAAGATTGCTGAAGTAATGAAAGAGACAATTGTTGAGACTGAACCAAATGCAAATGAAGAGGGTGATTCAGGACACAGAGAGCAACCAAACACTGCAACCTCACTGGTAACAGAGACAGCTAATGCAGTTAACACAGCGGTTGTTTCTCACTCCCAAGGTAATCGCTTTGTCCCTAACTCATCTGTGTCAAGTACCCCCCAACGACCAATCATCGATGAGAAGTGGAAAAAGGACTATCTGCCACACACAGAGCTGAGAGATGTAGCAGATATTATGGACACATCTGAACTCACCCTGACCGCAGCAAATGGGACCAACATGCCATATCTTGGGTGGGTTGAGACAACCTTCCAACTTGTTTCTGGAACGGAACAAACTGAGAAATTGACCATCCCCATGTTGGTAATGAAAGGTTTTCAGCTCACATGCCCTATTATAGGCTACAATGTAATTGAATACATTGTAAATAAGACTGACCAAGCTAAACTGTACAGCACAGTGAGAAAATCATTTCCCAGCCTCAAAAGACACAAGGTGAAAGCTTTTATACAGGCTGTTAGTTCAGATGCAGTTGACGAGTACAAAGTGATGACAAAGAAAGACTGTATTACTGTACCTGAAAAAAGTCACATGCATGTTGAGGGTCGTATAGCAGCAGGGCCATTTAAACAAGACATGGTCATGATATTTGAGCCAGACTTAAACCCCCAGTGGCCAGATAATCTTGAGTTTTTTGATACTTTGGTTAAAGTTAAGAAGGGTACTTTACCCGTCATAACACTAGGTGTCTCTAACCCAACTGACCATGAAATTGTCATTCCAGGCCGTACATTAGTTGGCTCGGTTCAGACTATTACAGCTATTTTACCTGCCCAGGTGTTTGAAAAAGCCGCATCTGTAGCTACTGTTAACCAGACAAATACACAAGCCCAGTGTAGCGCTGGTGAAGAGTGGGACCCACCTGTAGATCTTAGCCACCTGGGTGAAGAGCATAGAGTATTAGCGAAACAGATGCTCAGAGAGGAATGCCAGTCTTTCTCTAAAACAGACAATGATATAGGCTGTATTGAAAAACTGAAAATGACCATATCACTCAAAGACTACGAACCAGTCAAACGCACATACCTGTCTGTGCCACGGCCGCTCTACCAAGCGATGAAAAGTTACCTGCATGATTTAATAGCACAAGGCTGGGTCAGGAAGTCAGACTCGTCACACTCATCACCAGTTGTTTGTGTTAGAAAAAAAGATGGTACTTTAAGACTGTGCATAGACTACAGAGACCTGAATCGGAAAACCCATCCTGATCGCCAGCCCATCCCGGACGTGAGAAAAGTGCTCCAGAGATTGAGAGGCTTTGGTATAAAGCTTAAGCCAAGTAAGTGTGACATGTTTAAGTCTGAGGTGTGCTATTTGGGCAGAATAGTGTCTGCAGAGGGCAGTAAAGTGGATCCTGCAGATTTTGAAGCAGTCGAAGCACTCAAAGGTATAAAACCACAAAATGTTGGTCAACTCAGAAAAATGTTAGGCCTTCTCTCCTACTACAGACAATACATAAAAGACTTCTCCAGAAAAGCAGGTTGTTTGTATGAACTGTTAAAAGCTGACAAAACCCCAGAGAACTCAGACACCACAAAAGGGCCAAGGGCAAGACCAAAGAGAGCCAGTCAAGTTGTGCCCTCCTCAAAACAAATCGTGTGGACTGACCAGCATCAACGTGCGCTTGAGGAACTAATAGACTGTTTGCTCCACCCACCAGTGCTGGGGTTCCCAGATTTCACACAGCCATTCATCGTACACACAGACGCCTCACACAAAGGGCTAGGCGCAGTGTTGTACCAGAGACAAGATGGTAAGCTGCGAGTTATTGCTTATGGCTCCCGTACTGTAACAGCGTGTGGAATACACCAGGCACAAATACACGCACACGCAGGTATGTACTGCCAATTTCCACATTTATTGATTTGTTTGTTTTGACAGCTGACTCAGTCGCACAGCCTGACAGCTCACGAGCCCAGCTGATCTCCTCGCCGCTCCTCCCCGTCTCACTATAAACACAGCAGAGGGAGACCATCATCAGTACATAAACACCATCAGCTGTTCTTACCGGCCTCGCAGCGCCGCCCTGTTGAGCCTTCTGCTCCACTCCTCCCCGGCAGCTGCGCCCAGGGCCACGCCTCCGCCACACACCCCCACCGCCCGTTCGAGGCCGGGGAGCCGTCCGGCCGAGCCAACTCCCCCCCTCGCGAGCGAGAGAGGAAATCGGCCACCGCCATCTGTGCCCCCGGCCTATGGATCACCTTGAACTTAAAGGGCTGCAATGCCAGATACCACCGGGTGATCCGGGCGTTGGCATCTTTCATGCGGTGGAGCCACTGCAGCGGGGCGTGGTCCGAACAGAGGGTGAATGAGCGTCCCAGGAGGTAATAGCGCAGGGAGCCGACCGCCCACCGGATGGCCAGGCACTCCTTCTCCACGGTGCTGTACCGGCGCTCGCGCTCCGCTAGCTTCCGGCTGATGTACAGGACAGGGCGGTCAGCTCCCCTCACCTGCTGAGACAAAACGGCTCCCAGCCCTCTGTCCGAGGCGTCAGTCTGCAGAACAAACGGGAGGGAAAAGTTAGGAGTGTGAAGCAGCGGCTCCCCACAGAGAGAGTTTTTCACTCGCACAAACGCCGCCTGGCACGGCCCCGTCCACTGGACCAGATCCGGGGCACCCTTTCGAGTGAGATCAGTCAGGGGGCTGGTTAGCTGCGCAAACCCCGGCACAAAGCGACGATAGTAACCCGCCAACCCCAAGAACCGTCTCACCTCCTTTTTCGTCCTGGGGCGCGGGCAGGATGCGATAGCCGCCGTCTTCTCCACCTGTGGCCGCACCTGCCCGCCCCCCAGGTGGTACCCCAGATACTGCACCTCCCTCCGTCCAACCGCGCACTTCGTCGGATTGGCCGTGAGCCCCGCCCCCCTCAGGGACTCCAGGACCGCGGCCACCCGCAGCACATGCTCCGCCCAGGTGTCGCTGTGGATGATCACGTCATCCAGGTAGGCGGCAGCATACGCCGCGTGCGGACGCAGTACCCGGTCCATGAGACGCTGGAAAGTGGCCGGGGCCCCGAACAGGCCGAACGGGAGTGTCACGAACTGGTATAAACCGTACGGAGTGGAGAAGGCCGTTTTCTCCCTGGCCTCAGCAGACAAGGGAATCTGCCAATAGCCCTTGGTTAAGTCCAGCGTCGTGAAAAAGCGGGCCGTGCCTAACCGGTCCAGGAGCTCGTCGACCCGAGGCATGGGGTAGGCATCAAAGCGTGACACTTCGTTCACCCTGCGATAGTCGACACAGAACCGTATAGACCCATCCTTCTTCGCCACCAGAACGATGGGGCTACACCAGGCGCTGTGCGACTCTTCTATTACTCCCATCCTCAGCATTTCCGCCAATTCCCTCTGCACGATTTTTCGCTTATGCTCCGGGAGCCTGTAGGGCCGTGAACGCACCGTCACGCCGGGCTGCGTCACAAAATGGTGCTCGATGAGGGACGTCCGGCCGGGCAGGGGGGAGAACACATCCGCAAAGCGCTGTTGCAACGCGACAACGTCCGCTCTCTGGGCCTGTGTGAGATGGTCATCACAAGGGAGGGAGGTGGGAATGATAGAATTTGGCACCTCAGGCCCCAACTCATCTCTCTCCTTCACCAGGCTCACCAGAGAAGCGGTTTCGACCTCTCGCCACTGTTTGAGGAGATTGAGGTGATAAATCTGCGCGGCTCCTCCCCTGTCCGACCGAGCGACCTCATAGTCCACGTCCCCGACACGCCGTGTGACCACAAAGGGACCTTGCCACTTGGCGAGCAACTTCGAGCTGGAAGAAGGGAGTAACACAAGCACTTTATCCCCCGGTGAAAATTGCCTGAGTCTAGCCCCTCTGTTATACAGGCGTTGCTGACGCTGCTGAGCCTGGAGCAAATTCTCCCGTGACAACCTCCCCAAAGTGTGGAGTTTTGCTCTCAGGTCCAACACGTACTGAATCTCATTTTTGGCGGGGCTCGGACCGTCCTCCCAGCTTTCTTTAATCAGGCCGAGCACCCCACGTGGCCTCCTGCCGAACAACAGTTCAAAGGGAGAAAATCCCGTGGAGGCCTGGGGCACCTCCCGCACCGCGAATAACAGAGGGTCTAGCCAGTGATCCCAATTGCGTTCATCCTCGCTAATGAACTTCCGAATCATGGACTTTAAGGTCTTATTCAGCCGCTCCACCAGCCCGTCAGTCTGAGGGTGGTAGACGCTGGTCCGAATAGATTTAATGCCCAGTAATTCGTACAGTTCCCGCAGTGTACGAGACATAAACGACGTGCCCTGGTCAGTCAGTATCTCTTTCGGGATTCCGACTCGGGAGATGACCTGAAACAGTGCCTGCGCCACACTCTTAGCGTTGCGTAATCCACCAGGACTAACACAAAGCGGTAACCACGTGCACTCCGGTGAAACGGCCCAATGAGGTCCATGCCGATGCGCTCAAACGGGACCTCAATGAGGGGGAGAGGGCGCAGAGGCGCTCTCGGTATGGCCGGCTGGTTAACAAGTTGGCAGTCCGGGCAGGACGCGCACCCAGCGGCGCACATCCGCTCGGATGCCAGGCCAATAAAATCGGCCCGTTATTCGCTCCAGAGTTTTCTCGTAGCCCATATGCCCTGCCATGGGGTTATAGTGGGCCGCCTGGAAAAGCGTTTCCCGGCGGCCCTGCGGCACCTACAACTGGGTGTGTGTTTCCTCAGTCTGAGTGTCACGACTCACTCGATATAATCGGTCATTTAATAAGACGAAACGCGGGTAGGTCTGCGCGGCCCCAGGGCGCACCACGTGACCATCAATAGCCATCACTTGGTCAAAGGCTGAGCGTAGGGTGCCGTCACGAGACTGCTCCAGTGGGAAATCACCCATGGGGGACACTTCCGGGGCCGGCGGGACGTCCCGTGAGGGACCCGCCGGCTCCTCCCCCCCGGAGTCGGTGTCGGACGACCCCACGTCACCGCTGAATGCCGCGCACACGCTACACCCCGCTTCCGGTCGTGATCGCACTCCCGCGTACTGCCCCAGTAGCTGATGAAACCCCGGCCAATTGGTACCCAGAATCAGGGGGTGCGACAGGCGCGGGCTAACCGCCGCCGTTACCCTATGTGTATGGCCCTTGTATTTTAGCAGCAGCGGCACTATGGGGTACCGGTGCACATCACCATGAACACACCTCACCTCCACCCATTCTGCCTCCAATAATGCCCCGGGGCGAACCAAGCCTTGGTGCACGAGGGTCTGTGTGCAGCCCGTGTCCACCAACGCTTGGTGTATACCCCCTCGAGTCCTTACCGGAATACTGTATGTCCCTCCCGGACCGGGGGAGGGTGCTGGGGCGCCAGCAACGCGGAACACCTGCCCCACTTCCATAAGCGGACAATCCCGGCTGCCCGCACTTCCAACACTCCGGCCCCGGCGTTTGTGCTGCCCTCCGTGGCTCGGGGGCGGCTCCACTCGGCTCGGTTCCCCTGGACGGCACCATCGCCGCGAAAGGGTTAGTGGGGCTCAGCGCCGGCAGCCGCTCTGCCTGCCCTGGTGCCGGCACACGGCGCCTCGGGGCCGGCACTGGGGCCTGTTTGGTCGGCCTCCGTCCGGCGTCCCCGGACTCCCCTGCTCCAGCGGCAAGGTGGTCCTCTGCCAGCGTCACCGCTACCTCCAAGCTTGCGGGCCGGTGGCACCGGACCCATCTCGCCGTCTCCGCTGGCAATCCTTCCGTGAACTGCTCCAGCACCACCTTGTCCACCAGCTTCGTCTCGCCCTCCGATGTTCCCGGCTGCAGCCAGCGCACCGCCGCGTCGTGCAGCTGTCGGGCCCAGGCGAATGGTCGGTCCGTTGTAGCCAGCCGACAGGCCCGGAACCGCTGGCGATGGTCTTCGGCGGTGAGCCCCAGCCTGTCCACCACCGCCCGGCTCACATCCGGGAAGCTGCTCCTTGACGCCGGAGGCAGACTCAGGGCCGCTGTTTGTGCCTCCCCAGACAGCAGGGGGAGCAGCCGCGGAGCCCACTCCTCCCGCGGCCATTGGCAAGCCTCCGCCGTGGCACGGAAGGTCTCCAAAAAAATCTGTGGGTCGTCCCCGTCCCCCATCCGGGGCACCGTCACCGACAGTGGCGAGGGCTTCGGCGTGGCAGCGGCCCCGACCAGAACTTGTGTCTGTCGGTCCGTTTGCTCCCGCAGCGCGGCCAGGTGGGCACGCTGGTCGGCCGCCTGATCCCGGCTCATCGCCGCCATCTCCGCCAGCATCTGCGCCAAGTATTGCAGGGGCTGGGCGGGTGGCGCGGCCTGTGGGTCGGACATTTCCCCACCGGCACTTTCCTGGGTTTCGGCACCACTTGTGGAATACACCAGGCACAAATACACGCACACACAGGTATGTACTGCCAATTTCCACATTTATTGATTTGTTTGTTTTGACAGCTGACTCAGTCGCACAGCCTGACAGCTCACGAGCCCAGCTGATCTCCTCGCCGCTCCTCCCCGTCTCACTATAAACACAGCGGAGGGAGACCATCATCAGTACATAAACACCATCAGCTGTTCTTACCGGCCTCGCAGCGCCGCCCTGTTGAGCCTTCTGCTCCACTCCTCCCCGGCAGCTGCGCCCGGGGCCACGCCTCCGCCACACAGCGGCTGAAAAAAACTACCACTTCCATGCAGGAAAACTAGAATTTTTAGCATTGAAGTGGGCTATCACTGACAAATTCAGAGACTATTTCTACTATGCCCCAACATTTACTGTCTATAGCGATAACAACCCGCTAACGTACATTCTGTCAGCAGCCAAACTGAATGCCACCACATCAAGATGGGTCGCTGAGCTCGCTGATTTTCACTTCACCATTAAGTACAAACCAGGGAAGGTAAACAGTGATGCAGATGCTCTATCAAGAATGCCACTTGATGTAGAAACCTTAATGAGAGACTGCTCTGAGGAAGTGCCACCGGACACTATTGCAGCTGCTATCCAGGCCATTGAGGTACAGAAAGACACACCTGCCGCATGGACACTGTTAGATTTGTATTGTTGATTGTCATTTATGCTTAGAAATATTTAACCATATATGCTTAGAGGTGTATAATCATTTGTAGATTGAAAGAATGTCTCATCCTAGGAGGTCTGTAACAGCTCTGTGTAGCATGAAGGGGGAGTGCGTTCACTCCCTCTACAGAGTGTTCCAGCGTAGATCACACCTCCTAGGAGAGGTCGTATCTTTTCTTATTGATTTATGGTATAGCAAGCACACATATATCTGTTTAAGTATAAGAGCCTTTTGTTCAGATGGACCGCTAGACTCCTGGCACCAGCTTTGGGGAGTCTTCACAGGGTCACATCTGGACCTCACACACACACACGCACGCACGCACACACACACACACACACACACACACACACACACACACACACACACAGGCAAGGTACTCTTTGTGTGAATGTAGACGTCATATGTTAATGAACCTATGCATATTCATGTAACCTCAATAAAAGAACAGTGGTACGGGAGAACGGACGAGAGCAACTGGGGCCAAGCGAAGGAACGGCGCCTGTCCGGTTCTCTCCCGTGCACGAGAAACATGAAGAACTTTGCCTACTTGTGTCTTGCTTTGCAGTGTAATTATATTGTCCTCAACGTTCCAGCGGATAGGTTCAAGCTACAAACCTATCAGACACTCTCAGCTGCAGCAATGTCAGTCACAGCAGAAGGTGAGCCAGCAGAAGCAACATTCACACCCATACCAAAAGAACAGCTTAATAAAGCGCAAAAGTCTGATCCTGTTATAAGCCCTGTATTACAGTGTAAACAGACAGATTCAAAACCACTGCCCAAAGAGCTAAGAACATTTGACCCTAAGACAAAATGTTTGTTCAGAGAGTGGGGCAAGTTAAGACTAGATAACAATGGCATCTTGTACAGACTCACTTCTGCCCGGAAACAGCTAGTCCTGCCAGATCAGTTCAAAAAGACTGTACTTGAAGAGCTGCACAATAATATGGGCCATCAAGGTGTTGATCGCACAGTGTCTTTGATACGTGAATGCTTCTTTTGGCCACACATGCAGGCAGACATCGAGCATTATGTGACCAACGTTTGTTCCTGTGTAAAGCAGAAAAAGCCCAGCCATGAAACAAGAGCTCCTTTAACAAACATTGTAACTACGCAGCCCTTTGAGCTGGTGTGTATAGACTTTCTCCATCTTGAAAAATGCAAAGGCGGTTATGAATATATTCTAGTGATAACTGACCACTTCACACGTTTTGCCCAAGCCTATGCCACTACCTCAAAGTCAGGCAAAACTGCTGCAAACCTGATATTCAATGACTATGCCCTAAAGTTTGGCTTCCCCTGTCGCATTCACCATGACCAAGGAGGTGAATTTGAAAATCAGCTATTCAGTCAGCTCAAGAAACTGTGTGGCATGGCCGGTTCTAGGACAACACCCTATCACCCAATGGGGAACGGTCAAGTTGAACGTATGAACAGGACATTGTTGCAAATGCTTAGAACGCTAACTGAAACACAAAAGTCAAACTGGAAGGAATCTATCAACAAGCTAATGTATGCATATAATTGCACACGTTGTGAAGTCACTGGCTACTCCCCATTTTACCTACTGTTTGGACGGTCACCCAGGCTACCAGTAGATATGCTCTTTGGACTGTACTCAGAAACAGATTTTAGTGAACACAGAGACTATGTTGAAAAATGGAGAAAGGGCATGGAACAAGCCTACTCTATAGCAAATGAGAATGCAAAGAAAGCTGCTGAAAAGGGCAAAAGACACTACGACACAAAAGTAAGGAGTTCTGTGTTACAACCTGGCGAGAGAGTTCTGGTCAAAAACCTGACACCTAGAGGAGGCCCAGGGAAACTGAGAGACTATTGGGAGGACACTGTTCACACAGTAGTCAGACAAATGGGGCCTGACCTCCCTATCTATGAGGTAAGACCGGAGAGAGGCAGAGGGCGCTCTAGAGTGCTTCACAGAAACTTGCTTATGTCATGTGACCACTTACCTTTTGAAAAAAGATAATCTGAAAAAGATAATCGTAAAAGACATGAACAGAAAAAGACTGATAAACCTGTCGCTGTTGTGCCAGACTCTGATGATGAGGGCAGTGTTGATGAATACCGCTGTCATTACGCACCACCTCAACCTGTGTCCCGGCCATCAGAACAAGAACTTCTCACAGCAACGTCTCAGCCCGCAGCTTCAGTCCCTGCTCTTGCCAACCAACACCAGAGCCTCTTGCTGGAGACCATCTGGAGGCGCCTGACCCATCTGCCGTGGAGACAACTTGTGAGGAGGCAGAGCCCACTGCAGGTGACATACCTGCCCCTCCTCCACCTGTTGTACTCGAGAGACTTGAGGAGGAGACACCTCAGCGGCCACAGCGAGAGAGACACACGCCAAGACGGATGACGTATGACCAACTGGGCACCCCATCTTGCTACAGTGTTCAGCCAGCACCGCAACTGCTTCCTGTGTACCCGGGCCTGGTTCCATGGTTTCCAGCTGTGCAGTCATACTGCACCCAGCCCATTGGTTTGTATGGACTCCAGCAAATGTAAGTTGACACTTTTCCACTGATGACTTGAGAACTTACAGACTGTCATCAAGAAAAAGACATGAACTTTTCCCCATCTGTGGATTATAACCATAGACAATAGACTTTGTGAAGACTCACATATGGACTGGTTACAGACTTTGTCTTCAGTCACCAGTGATGGACTGTGGTGAAACAGGTGTTAAACCCACAGAATTAAAGACATTGGTTCACTCTACTGTTGATGTCCTGACTACAAGAGAATATAGACTGAAAAGCATCTTGTTGGTATAATGTCGGGACGACATTTTTTGAGTGGGGGAGAGTGTGACAGGTTGAAGGACTACTGTATATAAAACTGTTCAGTTAATACTAATTCATATCTGTTGATATAAGGACGAAAATAATGTAAATATGGTAAGAAAATGGCTAAGAGTTTATTATTTTTCATGTCATATTAATGGCTTTCATGTTATTTAAGAGAACTGCAATCTATACATCAGTGATCGGCTAGTAAGCCTTTTCTGGGATCGATTAGTAGTGTCTCTATTCTCCATTAGGGGGCTTTCGCACGTTCTCCTCACTGCAATAAACTACTGCATGAGAGACGCAAGTCATAATCACTCTCGTGATTCTTTTCCCCCTGTTTTCAGGTAAAAGTGTTTAAAAGTTGATATATTTCCAATGTGTACACTGTTAAGATATTTAAGAGGTAATCCTTCATTGTTTTGTAAGCGTTAGACGCATTACATTACAGTTTTGTGCACATATACGTGGCGGTTTTGAGCTGTGTTTTGTACTGTGTAATGGCCATTAAGATAACTGCAGGAGCTAAAAACGCCGCGATTGTCAGCCATTTTGTCAGGAAACCTGCTTAAGTATATGTATAGTAAGCACTTTAGTATTTCGGTTTATTATTTAGTGTTTTCTTCCACCATGTGACATTTAGCAGTACAGAATGTGAAACGTTCCTGCTCATTTTGACTGCAATAAACTACTGCATGAGAGACGCAAGTCATAATCACTCTCGTGATTCTTTTCCCCCTGTTTTCAGGGGTGTAACATTTACACGCTTACATACACACACGCAGTTACTGTCCCTCCATTTAGAAAGGCAGAGGTGTCACGGTGTAATTATTTTACGTGTAGTTGTTTTTTCCTGTGTAATAATATTCAACATTGCTATCAATACATTTTTCAAAAAATGCCTCTCTGTGCAAAATGGGTTTAAAAACATGAGCAGCTGTAGGATACTGTTAGTCCGTGATTTGAACCGAGGGAACAAATCGTGGCAGGATCAGCCTGATGTTATTTGTATCCCACTGTAACTTTACTGTATAAAGAGCTAACATCTCCAAAAAGTGTTTGTGAACTAAATATCAAGAATGTGGGATACTGTTTGTCTGTGATTTGAACAGCCCAGCGCTGCTCCCGACGAAGGGAAAACCAATCCTGCAGGGGAGACCTACCTTGGCAAAGGGCAGATATGCTTCACCATATTTTCTAGTCTTTGGCTTAGAATGAAGTTGGTTTGGAAACATATTCAGCGATGCTTCATCTCCTGCTTTGTGTTTGTGTGGGCGCCCCGTGCTAGCAGTGTCCAAGCGTTTTTTTTTCTTTCCCTTTTCATGTCGCGCCACCCCCCCCCCCCCCCCCCGCAATGGCTCTGCACCCCCCTAGGGGCGGGCCCCACACTTTGGGAAGGTCTGAATTATGGAACATCAGAAACTGATCTGTTACTGGTGTAATTGTTTTTACCATATTGTTATTTTGACATAATCTGTAGTCTGACATCATTCACGGGGACAGTCAACGATGACTTTAAAACATTAATACATGTATGCTACCTTGCTATTAATTCCAAAATGGTAAGCATTAAATGATCTTTGTGTAATCCCACAAACCCATTTTTCGGACATTCTACTAGAAACATACTAAAAATTGTGTCTATACAAAAAGATCTAAACTTCTCATGAACATCCTGGTGAAAGAAAAAAGGATTTGCATTTTCCACTCCATACAAAGCCTATATGCAGGATTACGTGAAGGTATTGAGTTTTAAATTAGGAAGTGTAGATTTGGGTTGCTTGGGGTAATACTGTATAACGGTTTGATTCAGATAATTAGGTGCTCTGTAATAAAAACTGCCAGTGAAACAGACTCAAGAATGGGTATCTCATTGCTAATGTGACCTCCATAGAGGATTTTAACCACCTGCTATGGGACCAGATGATTTCTCTGCAGTCAGTTATCTTGTTGCCTACTGTCTTTGCTCTTTTCTCTTTACTGCTCAAGTCCATGAGTATTTTCTGAAGCATTCTTAAATGTGGAACTCATTCATAAAATCAAACTATGTACACTAAATGAGTAATGAGAATAAAGCTTGTTTTCTTTTTTTTCAGTCTATTAAAATAGGTGTATCAGTCTCTTTTAGACAACATATGTTAGACACCCAAGTCTAAGATATGTTGACTATGATTTAGTACTGTGTGTGTGTGTGTGTGTGTGTGTGTGTGTGTGTGTGTGTGTGTGTGTGTGTGTGTGTGTGTGTGTGTGTGTGTGTGTGTGTGTGTGTGACAATAGTGGTTTATTGATGATAACCCTGATATTTAAAAATAAAATGTGATTATCGTTAATAATGCACATGTAACACCATCATACATAATTGTGTAATTGTTCCCATTATATGCTTGTGTGCAATTCTTATAAAAACTTTGTATATGCACTTTTATATAGAAGTTAATAGACAAGTGCACTTGTATTGTGAGTTTAATAAATTTGCAAAGCATTGTTTTGAATCTGTCATGAATCTCTGGCCATGTGCCAGTTTTTTGCCAATTTTGGTAACTTTTCAGCAAACAAGTTCAGCGCTGAATTTAATAATTTGAATGAATATTTCTCATATTTTGGTGAGAAATAATTTTTATGACTATAAATTATCTCTGTGAATGGTATTCATGAAAACCAAGATCACAATTAAATTATTTCACTGTAAGCATACCTGCAGTGGCACAATTATACAATGAATATTCCTCATCGTGCAGGAAAATTAGGTTTTATTTCATTACTTAGCCACTGGCTTAACTGAGGAGCTCGGCCATCCGGGAGGGGCTCAGAGTAGAGGCGCTGCTCCTCCACATCGAATGGAACCAGTTGAGATGGTTCAGGCATCTGACAAGGATTCCTCTTGGGTGTTTCCTGGGTGAGGAGTTCCAGGCATCTCCCACCGGGAGGAGGCCCCAGGGCAGATCCAGGACACGCTGGACCCCACACTGTATAAGCGGAAGAACGTGGATGGATGGATGGATGGATGGTTTGATTAGCATTAGCACTGCTTCTCAGCTCTATTGTAGCTAACAGTAACACTAACATGCATTCAGCTGATGCATCCTTTTATTCCTTTCAGAACTTTGTGTGAGGCATTCGGGAGAAATTGTAGGCTAGCGTTCTCCACAATGTGACAGTGCCCTAGTAGTTTGTTTATAAATCTCTGCTGAATGACTGAACACTGAACATCTGCCCTGCTAACTGCTAACACAGTCATCATTCTTAATGGAGGTTAAAAAGTAGCTATAGTATTTTTCACAGTTTCATACTTAAGACTAAAGATTATAAACCGGTCAGGAATTAAAGTATATATATATATTGACTGGTAGCATTAACAGCTAATAAAAATATTAAGTTGTTAACATTAATTGAGTAGCTGTAGATCAAATTTGTTATGTATTTGCTGTTTCTGCAATAGTCTTTGCTACATTCTATAACTCTGCAGGTTACCTTACTGCTTTCCTATTTTATCATTAAATGAAAATAAAACAGTGCCACACAGAACAACTCAGTATGCTAGAGCACGTAAAATCCATAATTTCTACTGCATTTCTGGGCAAGTTTCATGTTCAAACTATGCACTTAATTTTAGGTCAAAATTACTTAATTTGCCAAGTAGTTAAAAAACTCATTTTGTAGGCTGAAAATCTAGACATGGTGAAGACAACCAGCTAAAGATCAAACTAAGCATCAGAATGGGAAAGTAATGTGATTAAGTGACTTTTAAGTGACATGGTTGTTGACATGTCATGCAGATCTGAGTCTTTCAGAAACTCAACGTCAAACCTTGAAGCAGATAGCCTACAGCAGAAGAAGACCACACCAAATGCCCCTCCTGTCAGCTAAAAACTGACCAGCCGAAGACTATAACGTAATTCACAGTAATGTGAATAGTGAATTTAGTACAGTAACAAGTTACATTACTGCATTAATAAAAAAATAAAAGTGATTCTAGTAACATGTTACTTTTTGAAGTGCAACATCCAACACTGTCTATAAATGCCTAGATAATTTTCAGAAATTTGCTTTCTATCAAATGCAAAAGATTCTTGTCCACAGCGCTTTTTTCTTTCGCATTTTTCTTGCATTGCTGTGCCTCAAAATTCACAGTTTGAGAAACAGATTTTTATTAGCAAACATCCACTCGTGGTGATTAAACTGCTTTCGGCCACACAAGTACTGCAAACCATATAACAACCACAACCAAGTTAGAGGCATTAATTTACAATAAATAAAGCCACTGTTGCATATACACTTTATAAAGCATTTTCAATAGAACACCAATGAAATGTCTCTAAAACTGGCAACAGGACTCCAACTCCAAACAAGATCAAAGACAAGACTATTATCCATTATACTCTTGAGATCTAGAATCCAGTGTCTATGTCAATTTGTTATCTAAACTTAGCTTTAGCTATAGTGAACACATTTATTTTATGCTTTTATGACAAGTTTATTTTGACCAAATAACTGTACAGCGCTGTATTGTTTTCACACCTGGTAAAAAGTGATCTTAACAACTCAGAAAGCAAAGCTGGAGATTAAAGGTAGTCTCCACAGAAAACACACTTTGACACTCACCATTACTCCTGTAGAAAGGATGGTCACCACTGTATCAATCTATTAAACCCAGTAACTCATATGTCATGGCAGAGAACACTTTGCAGTGCTTTCAGCCTCAGTGTGCTATGCTTGTTGCTTGCTAATATGGTACCCACCGTGAATGTTTAAACCATCTGCTCTGATACCCGGCCATCTAAACGCCAGGCCAGCCCTGTTAAAATATTGGCTGAAGGCTCCTTTCTCTCTTCTCGTCTCTAACCCCCCCTCCATTTGTTTCTCTGTTCATCCACCCCTCCTTTCCTCAGTTTGCCCTCTCTTGTCTTACGCTTCTCTAGCCCTGTGCCCTCACTCGCTTTATGTAGCTGTTCCCCTGAGGTTGAACTACCAATTATGAAAAAATGAACCGTGACAACTTGGACATCTGCTGAAGAGCGGGCTCCGTTGAGACTCACTCTGTAGTCTGCTGAAACACAGAGTGCAGCCGAATGACGAACATAGACAGCCAAAGGAATTTTTATTTAATTTATTTTTTATCTTCAGTATTGTTTTTTCATGCTTTTCCCATTCTTGATAAAGCCTGCTGTTGCTTCCTTCCCTGTTCCTGTAAAATTGTTCAAATTTAGACTTTGACCAGTCTGGAATTATGAAAGCACTTCAGTGCAGCCCTACAAATTCAGACCACAGGAAGAGACTTTTAAGCCAATGAAATTTACATAATCTCTGAGATATTCAAAGTTATGATGAAGGTGTGTGTCCCACAGCCCTATAGATGAATGTAAAGCAGTGTTAATAGGTCGCACAGGGAGCAGGGTGGCTCACATTCATCAAACAGCTTTTCTCATCAAGTATTAAAGGCAGGCAGAGGGACAGATCGATCCACAGCGCCAGAGATCTTTAACCTAGATTGTTAGCTGCTAAGTGGACTGGGGTCCATTCTAAATACACACATAGAATACTAGAGGTAAGCACATAGGCACACGTGAAACAAAAATAGTATATCTCAATGCTTATACAGGAAGATGCATGTGTGGTTATACAGACCAAGGACAAATGGTATAATAGAAGGCTCTTGTAATGATATGTAATATTAGGGTGGCATAAGTGATGGTGGCATCTCAAGGACAAAAATAAAGAACCTTTGTTGTCAGGATCACAACAATAAATATAGTCATTTTTAAAAGTAGTACTGACAGGTTGAAATACTATTGTTATATTTTGTCAATTCATCTATACACCCCAACTAAATTGCATTTAAGTAGAACTACACTGAAGGCCCTTTCTCATTCTAGTCTTTATTCAATTTAGTTTTGAGAAATTGTCATTGTGCCAAAACTCAACATAAAATGAAAAAAGTGACATTATGTTAATTATGAATATTGATGGTAGCATAACCTCTATTCAGTAATGTTGCATCTGCTTTCATAATCTGTAAGCCAACTGCTATCATTACATTTCCCACAGATTATCTCTACACTGTAAAAAATCAAACTTGCAATTGTTGAGCTTACAGTCATTTCTTTCACAATTTAACAATAAAAGTTGAGTTGCCCCATAAACTCAAATACATTAAGAGTTTCAACTAATCCTTTAACGTTTTGGAGCAAAAGTTGTTCTCAGATGAAATTTATTGCTGGCAAAATGAATGAATTCAAATTTTACATGAGTTGAAGCTGTTGGCGCATTTCTGTGCCTGAGCACGCATGCACATGTCATATTTTTGGATACTACGGGGTCTACTTTGCGTTTTTGCAAGGACTGAAAGCCACCTGGCCGTCTGCCTTAATGAGAACGTGAGGCTTTTTATACCAGGAGCTGGATAGATCGTTCATCTCAACTTTCTAAAGGCAAGTAATGTTTCCTTTATTATATCAGACAGTATATGTTTGAACAGTCTCAATTTGTCTTTTAGAAATATCACAACTGAAATTCTTCGTATTTTTCTGAAACTTAGCATAGCATTACTTTCTAGGCTAAGAAGCCTTGTGGCTTATGGGTATGTGTTTACTATATCATTTAAGATTCCATGTCACAAACTACGTGCCATGTCACAAAACAATGAAAATCCGACGCTACTAAAGAGGCGAGCTCATATCTGACAAGCCTCTGCGACACCCCCTATGTGTATTTCATGAAGTGCAGTCTGTGGCTGCCATACCACCGAATGAAACAAAATAGGCTATCTCGCTCATGACCAACGGCTGCAACCCCCCCGCTGCTATTTAAAAATAAATTTCGGGGGCTCCCGCTGCCATGTCGTCTAATTTGTTCGAATCACTTTTAGCCAATAAAATGTGTGCTTTAGTTTCTGTGTGAACGGGGTGGTGGAGTCCTCACGGCCAGCGAGCTCCACCAAACACACAAACAGGAGGGAGAGGGAGATCAGAGAAGCAGCTACAGAGCAGTAAATATGGGGGTATTTTAAATACGAACTACTAGAGTCTGCAAGAGTCATATCAAACAGGCTTTAAATAACTTAAAAAACACAGATGCATTAGAACTATGCATCCAGTAATGAAGCTGGAACAAAACAGATGAACAAGTGATTAGGACTGGGCGACATATCGAGTTTCTAAATATATTGATATATTTTTATACGAGATATGAGATGTAACAATATCGTTTATATCGATATTGTCATGGCTAGACGGTCCTCACTGATCGTCTTGCCAATTTGTTGTGGTGTTTGTCCTAAGCTAGAATCATCGCACCTGTGCAGAATTACCTTGCCAGCGCAGACCTATTTAACGGGGCGGTTGAGTCACAACCAACGCTGGAACGTTGAACTAAACCGGGTAGCGTAGTCATGATTAGCATACCCGGTTTGTGAAGGAGAGGACGTTTTCGTTATTGAGCGTGTGTGTTTTTTCTCATCTGCCTCCAGGGTTCAAGGATTGGAGGAGGAGCCGGCACCAGGAGTTGTTGTGGATTATTACTGCACTGTCACCGTGAGGAGAGGTCGCCGTATCACTGCACTGCCTTTTTTTTTGGATTATAGACTCGAACTGTTAACTCACCTTTTCACTGTAAATAAATCCACTGTCATTCTGCAAGGAGTCTCGCACCTGAGTCCTTTAATCCTATTCACCATGACAGATATAGTCTATGTTACATTATAATTATACTTGTGGAGCCGCAAGTTTGCCTCTCTTTCGTCCACTTTTCTCTCTACGTAACGTTACTCAGCCTCGCCTCTCCTTCACTGAACACAACTCCCCCTCCCCCATCGCTTCACCTGCAGGCAACAAGATGGACACGGCAGCTATCAAAGAGGATCTGGTCGGTAAAAAGAAAACATTTGAAGATTACTATTTTAGTGCTGTCAGTGTAAAGTTAATGCCATAACTGCATTAACGGGGCAAATCTCCGTTAACTAGTTACCGCGGGTCACCGCGCGCGTGGAGCTGGGCGGCTCTAACGAGCTAACCGGGCTAACGCCTTGACGCACGGCCTAAAATCCTTTCGATTTTCTCAAAAATAAACAGTGCGCCTTATGTATGAATTCTGGTTGTGCTTACTGACCGCGAACCAATTTTATGTGGTACACAGCTTAAAAAAATCTGTCAAAAATGTTTTGGTACGACTTTGCTAAGCTATGAAGCTGCACTGCTTGATTGATTGTTGGATTATTACGGCTACCGAGGAGCCTCGCAGAACATCTTTTAGTTTACATTTTGACTGCACAATTGTGAGCTTTTTGTTATGCACAAAACATTGTTTTGGTTTATTTATGGAGCATCATTAATAAATGCACTGATAATTTAAACAGATGCTTCAGGAGTTTTATCCCACTCATACTTTCAATCCAATGTTTGTCATTCTAAGTTGTAAAACCAATCGCACACAATTATCCTTGGCATACATAATACATCCCAGTACACTGTTGGTGCATTCCATGTAGAATACAATTTGTTAATAATAAATTAAATAAATTAAACATTTGATGTAATGTATATCTTGTAAATTATTTGTTTTACACTGTTTTACATGGCATTTTACAAGGCAGAATCAGCTCACTTTAGTGAAAACAATTAGGACAGGAGAAAAAAAATTCTTAAGTAATGTCAGGAAGCTGGTATTTTATTTTAAAACTAATTGCTATTTTTATTTATTTAGAGAATTAAAAGCCAACTCCAGACCACTACTTGTCCTGATTTGTGAGGGACTGACGAAGAGTTGGTAAGGAGAGGAATCATAACAGGAGTGCCTCCCGCCGCCCCCAAACACATAATCAGGTAATGTAACTTTGGTAATTTGAGATTAATTCAGGTTTCTTTTGAATTGTTGACACTGTCCTATCCTCTCTTCTCATTATAGTTTTTGTATGCAGTGCCAGTTCTGCTCTTTTGTCTGTTCAAGCCAAGAAGTACTCTTAAGACATCACCAGCTACGACAAAGAGGATTTCATTTGCCCTGTGTTTACAGTGACTGAGTCTGTTCGTTTAGGACACGAAGGGCATTGAAGTCTCACCTCAGCAGATCACACAACAGGGCTAAGAAAAGGAAGGCGATCTCAACATTTTTTTGTGATTTTTGTTAATTTAAGGAAAACTGTTCACAGCATACATTTATTTCACATATTTTAAGGCACTTAAAAACCCATCAGACTGTATCCTGGCCTTCCCAAAAATGTGACTATGTTACCAACAATTTATCAACCTTTACGTCACACACAAGCAGAAAGCACAAAAACTCAAAAGATATAAAAAACTGTATTAGACTGATTTCTCATGCAAATGCATGTCCTAGTGAAAGTAGCTCCCCTGATAAATCCTTAAATACCTCTCAGGAGTCAGAGACATTATCAAGTGGTTCAGGTGTAGCATCAAGTGATAAAGAGGACGATGAGTTTGTAGATTACCAATGTCTTGAACATAAAATAGCTAGACTTTTTCTATGCATGCAAACATTGTTACATGTTTTTAAAAGGGCTTTGCAGGAAACTATTGAGGAAATTAGTGACATTTTAAAATTTTCTCAGGTTCATTTATTTCAAAGAATCAAAGAGGTGCTTGCTGAACAGAACATTGAGGCAGATGATGATGTAATTAAAAATATAAATGATGCACTTTTCAAAACCAACCCATTAATTATCTCAACAGAACCAAAAGGTGCATTATCTACTGATTACAAGAGAAATATTTATTTCAAGAATAATTTTCATGTAATTGAGCCTAAAGAGTACACCTACAAAGCGAGAACTAGAAATACATTTGTTTATGTCTCAGTAAACCAGGTCTTGGAGAACTTATTGAAAGAGACAAGTTTCTTTGAAAAGTTAGCATTTGATAAAGAAATTAGTGAAGGTTACAGATCATTTAGAGATGGGCAGTATTTCAAAAACAACAAGCTTTTAGGATTGCAAGCTACTTGCATTAGTTTAGCTTTGTATATTGCCAACTTTGAAATATGCAACCCTTTAGGAACATCTCGAAAAATTCATAAAATAACTGCAATAAATAACTGATTTTGGGAAAGTGTCATTTGTTGCTACAAAGCTCTCCTCTTGGTTTATGGAACATTACAGATCATATCGGCTTGACAGCAGCTACAAAGATCTGGAAATACTTTACCCAGAAGATTTGAATGATTACCACCCTTTAGCTGAATACTGCGTAGCTGGACAACTGATGGTGACACCTGTTACGTGCCTCCTGCATTGAAAGTGATGGTATGTATTATTCTTAAATAGTTTTCAGTTGATTACTTTGAATTCGTTAATTATTTAGAATTGCGCCCTTTTTTTGGTTTGTCTCCACAGGCCCTGTTACTGCCAGTCCATGTCAGTCCAAAACTTATCAGAAAAATCCAACTGTCCACTGTTCCAGAATCTGTGAAGCAGCTTCAAGATGAACTACAAGCAAAGCTTGGACTTGAAGGTGACTTTGCAATACAATATGCACTTTGTAACCTGATGGATATTAATGAGCTACCTGCTGGACGGGCAGTGTTGCACCTCATTTGCGAGGAAAATGCATCAGCCTCGCCACCACAGACTCCATCTGATCATAGCGCCATCTCATCTATTGATACAGCCAGTGTGAGTTCAGCATCTTCTTTCAGCCCATCCTCATCCACCCAGACCTACATGCGTAGCACTTCACAGTGGCCAAATCCATTTCCTATCCCAACCTTTCCTATGATGTAGAGTTAAAACTTTGCAAGGGCAACGAGGTATATGAGAAAGCAGAGTCAAATTTAAGTGTAACAAGAGACATCAAGATGGAAGTTCTAAACAAGCTGGCACAAGAAATGTTTGCAATCAAAGCCTACCCTGACAAGAATGAAATAACGTCTGCTGCCCAGGAGCTAGTTTCAAAACATCCCTGCCTCAAAGAGCCCGGCGATGGCACAGGATATGATGGTTGGGCAACAAGCATTAAGTTCAAGCTTGGCAACTACCGTTCCAAGCTAAGTCAAGCTGAACGTAGTGAAGTTGCAGTCAATCGAAAAAGAAGAGGGGAAGAAGATGACAGTGGCACAAATAGATTTTCCTTAAAGAAACCAAAGCGAGGTGAAGTCAACTTTATCTCTGATGCCCCAGAAAACTACAATGATGAGTCTCTTGAAAATGAAAGATGCATTTTGAAAGATGAAATGAAGAAGAGGGATAAGAACATGGCACTCATCACCCAAAAGATGGACATCACATTCTCTCTCAGGAGGA
The DNA here is from genome assembly GCF_057381845.1 of Rhamphochromis longiceps. NCBI lineage: Eukaryota > Metazoa > Chordata > Actinopteri > Cichliformes > Cichlidae > Rhamphochromis > Rhamphochromis longiceps. The sequence continues at coordinate 15,888,842 of NC_140558.1, forward strand.
AAGAAGTTGTGGAGATGCAGCCCTTGGTCAAGGAAATGCAGCTCAGATGGCCAGCTCTCTTGAAAGAACAGGTTAGATAATCTCTTAAATATTTAAAGGAAAACTTCCATTTTTTTTTCTTTCAGTGTGGTCTTATTTCTAGAATGGAAAACGTTCATTTACTCACCCAGACAAATTTCAAGGCATTTGGAGTTGTTAGAAAGAAATTTTAATCCCAATGTTACGAGTCAGTCGTTTTGCAGGAGAGAGCTGAGCCACAGTTATGGGGAAAGGATTCACTGAGACAACTAAGAAATGCCTGAATTAAGCCAAAAACCACTGTGGAGGGTTTTTAATCTAAGGAAATAACATTAAAATGTGTTTAAAAGCTCCAAAAAGTTGATTTTATATGATATTAAATTTCTTTTGAACAACTCCAAATGCCTCGAAACTTGTCTGGGTGAGTAAATGAACGTGAGCGCCATTTCTTGTGCCCTTGAGAAATATCTGTCTGTATCACTCCAATATCTTGTAGAAAAGGTTGAAGGCTACCGTTGAGCTAACAATGCTAATGGTAAAATATAAAAAAATAGTTGGCTCTAAAAATATGAAGCTAATTTTGGTATTACCAACAACTCGATTGAAGTGAAATCTATTTACTTGTCAACTTACCGTGTATAATAATGGATTGCATTTATTTCGCTCTTTGCTGGGCACCCAAAGCGCTTTACAATTCCACTACTTACTCACTCTCACATTCACACATCGGTGCAGGGAAACCACAGTTATAGCCACAGCTGCCCTGGGGTAGACTGACAGAAGCGACGCTGCCATATCACACCATTGGCCCCTCTGGCCAACACCAGTAGGTGGTAGGGTAAAGGGTCTTGCCCAAGGACACAACAACCAGGACAGAGAGAGCTGGGGGACAAAACCAGCATCCTTCTGGTTATAGATGAGCTTCCCAACTGTGAGTGCCATGAAACTCACAGAACAGGATTGAGAAAGTCACTTGCGTGTTATGAAAGTATCCAAATTTGACCACAGGATGTTATTCTTACTTCATTCTTACATAGCTATAAAATTAATGAAAATTTTGCAATGAATTTAAAATACAATTTACTGATTTATTTCTTTTCTTCAATGTATCCTGTAACAGTTGAAACCATTATTTTGTCTAATCAGCATTTGATTAGGTATTCTATACACTTAATGTAAAATCTGCCGATCAGATTTTTCTTCTTTTTTTTTAATGCGTCAGTTATAATTTGTACCACCTATCCACTAAAAGGGGAAAAAAAATCCAATCAAGACCTGACAAATAGATCAACCGAGACTAACTAAATGTTTTGAAATTAAGCTGTTTTAACCAAATTTGAAAACAATGTCATTTTTATATAATGTACCTTTAAAAGTTTTCTTCTAATTTTTTTTTTTTTACTTTGTAGATTTGTGCGGAATTCTCACACATTACCACCATGGATCTCATGGGGACCTTCATGACTGCCCTCGACACTTACTCACTTTGGCAGATGGCAGGTCATGACAGACAGTTGAACTCTCATCCCACTCATGGAACTTTTTGTTATACATGTTGTAATAAGTGTGCTACATTTCTTGCACATCAAAATTACTTTAAAAAAAAAACCTGACAAAACCATGAGCAATTATCTGCAATAACTAATTTCAACATCTTATTTCTTAAGGCTGTATTTTTAGCAACAAAACTTAATGTGTTTTAAAAACAAAATGGTAGGTTTATAAATGAGACTGAGTCTTATTTGATTTCCTTGTTTTAGGTCTCAAACATAGTCGAGCATCGACGAACCATCAGTTTGGAAGGGTTACAGATATTTGTTCGCGACGACGAGACCAAACTCTTCTTAACATGTCTGGTGAGCATGAAAATCTACTCAATCTTCGGATTTGGTTTTCAGAGACTTATATGTACTGTTGTTTTTTTTATTTTGCATAGGATACAGATCCAGTTGAGAGGGCAACCCGAGGTGTTACGGTGGGCATCCTCACTGTTCTGGAGGACTACATGGGACCCAACTCGCAGTCCACAGTGGTCAACACTGCCATTGTTTTGGAAGAGGACATTATTCTTGATGATCTGCCAGACCTTCCCACTGCCTTTGCCTACCTGTTTGGCCTACTTTATGGGCTCAACATGGAGTTTCCCAAAGAACTCAAGTACACATTTGAAGCTGTGCAACACATTTTTATGGAGTTGACATCTACCTGTTCCCAGAGAATAAGAAGCTTCAAAAAAAAGCTCTTAACCAAACATGTTCAACTCAAATGCAACTTGTGTAAAACAGAATGCAGCAATTTGCTTTGATTTACAGTTTTTGGGTTTCGTTGCTCTGAAAAAAGTTAATTTCTGGCTTTAAGAAAATGGTAAGGTTCAGAAAGTTCTGAATCAATCTCTTCTGTTCTAACTTTACTTAATGTAGCTTGCATGACTGATTGCAGATTTCATGTATAACAAGTTTTTATAAAATGTTGAAAGTGTTTATTCTAACTTGAACTGTTTTACACAATTTTTATAATCTGGTTTTAGGTACATTTGTACTAGTTTTATAACAAATGTGGCGCAATACTGAACTTCAGAGGAAATTAATGTTGATACCATTACTATTAAAAGACAAGTGGTGGAAAAATGTGTTTGAAAGTTGTTTGCTGTATGTAAACCAGATAGAAGTCGTTCACATCCTGCCATCTGATGTTTTGAATCTGTTTGTTAGTGACTATCTATCAAGATAGGTTTGATATTCTGCATGACAATACCACACCTTTAAAATTGAATGAGTAACATTTGTTACAAAAATTTGACTTTTTTGTGTTTTTGGAAGGACTTTATTTGTGGCTGAATGTTGTCAGTATGTTAAAGATGGCTGATCTCAAAAGTCAACATTGTCAGTGGTGCAGTTGTGTTTGAACACAAAGTTATTTGAAAATCAACTCTGTAAACATTCATTGGTACAACAGGGAGCACCTCATGGAAACTATAAAAGATACTTTTTCTAAACTTTAGGAAATCGATTGGCAAAACTAAAAAAAAAATGTTGTGTAAACGTTAGGAAATACATTGCCAAAACTAAAACTAATACCTTTTGTAAACCTTAGGAAATACGTCGCCAAAACTAAAACTAATACCTTGTGTAAACTTTAGGAAATGCGTTGGCAAAACAATAAAATATGAGTTAAGAAAAAGCACAATTATTAATTTTGTAAACACGAAAACATTAGCTGAATCAACTTTGCTTCTAAACTTGAAATTATAAGTTATCCATCAGAACCTAAAAACATAAATGCAGTGGGTTGCCTTGAGTTTTTAAGTTTTCGAAACGTTTGTTTTTTTTTTACAGTGTAGCAATCAGACAACTCTGTCACCCTGTCAGTCTGACACTACATATCAGTCTGATGCTGGTGTCCTCAGTCTCTCCTTTTGGCAGCTAAGCTAATGTTAACATTGATCTCATGTTGGCTAAATATTTAATTTCACAGTTGGCAAGAAAAGAATTGCTCAGGTCTAACGGGATGTTTTTCTATGAAACTAGGAAATACAGTGGGGCAAAAAAGTATTTAGTCAGCCACCGATTGTGCAAGTTCCCCCACTTAAAATGATGACAGAGGTCAGTAATTTGCACCAGAGGTACACTTCAACTGTGAGAGACAGAATGTGAAAAAAAATCCATGAATCCACATGGTAGGATTTGTAAAGAATTTATTCGTAAATTAGGGTGGAAAATAAGTATTTGGTCAATAACAAAAATACAACTCAATACTTTGTAACATAACCTTTGTTGGCAATAACAGAGGTCAAACGTTTACTATACGTCTTTACCAGGTTTGCACACACAGTAGCTGGTATCTTGGCCCATTCCTCCATGCAGATCTTCTCGAGAGCAGTGATGTTTTGGGGCTGTCGCCGAGCAACACGGACTTTCAACTCCCGCCACAGATTTTCTATGGGGTTGAGGTCTGGAGACTGGCTAGGCCACTCCAGGACTTTCAAATGCTTCTTACAGAGCCACTCCTTTGTTGCCCGGGCGGTGTGTTTTGGATCATTGTCATGTTGGAAGACCCAGCCTTGTTTCATCTTCAAAGTTCTCACTGATGGAAGGAGGTTTTGGCTCAAAATCTCACGATACATGGCCCCATTCATTCTGTCCTTAACACGGATCAGTCGTCCTGTCCCCTTGGCAGAAAAAAAGCCCCATAGCATGATGTTTCCACCCCCATGCTTCACAGTAGGTATGGTGTTCTTGGGATGCAACTCAGTATTCTTCTTCCTCCAAACACGACGAGTTGAGTTTATACCAAAAAGTTCTACTTTGGTTTCATCTGACCACATGACATTCTCCCAATCCTCTGCTGTATCATTCATGTGCTCTCTGGCAAACTTCAGACGGGCCTGGACATGCACTGGCTTCAGCAGCGGAACACGTCTGGCACTGCGGGATTTGATTCCCTGCCGTTGTAGTGTGTTGGTGACCTTTGTTACTTTGGTCCCAGCTCTCTGCAGGTCATTCACCAGGTCTCCCCGTGTGGTTCTGGGATCTTTGCTCACCGTTCTCATGATCATTTTGACCCCACGGGATGAGATCTTGCGTGGAGCCCCAGATCGAGGGAGATTATCAGTGGTCTTGTATGTCTTCCATTTTCTGATGATTGCTCCCACAGTTGATTTTTTCACACCAAGCTGCTTGCCTATTGTAGATTCACTCTTCCCAGTCTGGTGCAGGTCTACAATACTTTTCCTGGTGTCCTTCGAAAGCTCTTTGGTCTTGGCCATGGCGGCGTTTGGAGTCTGACTGTTTGAGGCTGTGGACAGGTGTCTTTTATACAGATGATGAGTTCAAACAGGTGCCATTCATACAGGTAACGAGTGGGGGACAGAAAAGCTTCTTACAGAAGACGTTACAGGTCTGTGAGAGCCAGAGATTTTCCTTGTTTGAGGTGACCAAATACTTATTTTCCACCCTAATTTACGAATAAATTCTTTACAAATCCTACCATGTGAATTCATGGATTTTTTTTTTCACATTCTGTCTCTCACAGTTGAAGTGTACCTCTGGTGCAAATTACTGACCTCTGTCATCATTTTAAGTGGGGGAACTTGCACAATCGTGGCTGACTAAATACTTTTTTGCCCCACTGTAGATATGGCAATTTACTGAGATGCGAAAATTTAAATAAAAATATGGTTTAGAAGGTGTTACGAAATAAATATATATTCTTAATGCTTATTTTCTGTTTATATTGTTTTATAGAGGCCAGTGTAGGAAAACACCCCTGTGAGTTAGAATGTGTGCCAAAAGTCACAGAGAACTGACAGGAGACTGCACGCCTTGTGCAGAGAACAGGAAGCGTGGCAGACAAAGTGAAACTAAGCAGAGTGCACTCCAGATCGAAACTGCGTGTGACGTATAGCAGAACTATATATATCCATTTTCGTTTGCAATGCTTTTAGAGCTGTGGGTGCGTGCTCGTCTCTACGGTTCTCCATTTCCGGAAATGTACAATAAAGATGATTTTTTGAGCTTGACCACTCTGAGTCAGAAGTCTTTCTCAGTCGGTAAAAGAATTCAAAAGAACGGAATTTGATGAAGGCAAAAACATAGTTTGTGTATTATTCTAAAATTCAGTATTTGGGATGAAAACACTTACCCTTCAACACAAGCCTGAACTCTCTGAGGCAAATGATCTTACAGGTTTTTTTTTAGTAATCTGCAAGAATAGCTCTCCAGACTATTGGAGGGACATTACAAGTCTCTTCTTTGGATGTCGGCTGCCTATCATTCTGTTTTCTTTGAAGACGATCCGTGACTGAAAATGCTTGTCCGTCTTCAGTCCTGTCAACTACTCAGCCACCATCACAACTACAGTGGCTTGCAAAAGTATTTGGCCCCCTTGAACTTTCCCACATTTTGTCACATTACAGCCACAAACATGAATCAATGTTATTGGAATTCCACGTGAAAGACCAATACAAAGTGGTGTAGAAGTGGAATGGATATCATACATGATTCCAAACATTTTTTTACAAATAAACAACTGAAAAGTGGGGTGTGCATAATTATTCAGCCCCCTGAGTCAGTACTTTGTAGAGCAGTATAGTATTACAACACGGCATTAGGGCCTTCAAACTAAAACAAATATAGCAACAAAATAGCAACATAAATAGTACCATCATTGCCAGTCCTGGCCCACATCTGGTTGACATAAACCCTGCCATGACACCAGTCAGTCAGAAGTGCCAGCTCAATGCCAGATCCGGGCCAGACCCGTTTTCTATGAGCCTGGGCCACATAAACCAAACCACAATTGAGCCAGATATGGCATGCCATCACATAAACAGTGCCATCTGTGCCAGGCCTGGCCCATATCTGGATGATGTACCACTTACCATGCCAGAAGTCAGCCAGCAGTGCTGGCTTGACACCAGATCTGGGTCAGACCTGCGTGCTATGTGGGTATAAGGTTATTCTTATTCTTATTCGTACTCTTGCTGCAGTATTTTGGATTAACTGAAGGCTTTTCAGGGAGTTTTAAGGACATCCTGATAATAATGAATTACAGTAATCCAGCCTAGAAGTAATAATATATGAACTAGTCTTTCAGCTTTAAGACAGAATATTTCTAATTTTAGAGATAACATATTTCTATGATTTTTAGAGATGAGTACAATAACCTCAGTTTTATCTGGGTCCACGATGTTTGTGCTGTTGCTGCCTTTTGGAGTATTTTGATGCATTCATCCGCTAAATAATATGTATTGCTATAAGGTAGAAACCATGGAAAAGAATTTTGAAAGTAAGGACTGGCATTTAAATTTCAAAACAACCAAAAGATAAGGAGCATAAGTTCAGAAACACAGGAAAACAGATCAAAACAAAACCAAACTAGATCTAACATGACAGCAGGGCGACAGCACAAGAGCCAAAACAGTTCAGGGGGCCGGCCGGCGAAGCAAATCAGCAGGCCGGCCACGCGGAAGGCAGTGGCGGCAACAGAGCAGGTCAGGAGGCCAACCGCAAAGCCAGCGGTGGCGACAGAACAGGTCCGGAGGCCGGCCATGCGGAAGGCAGTGGCGGCGACAGAGCAGGTCTGGGGGCTGGCCACAAAGCCAGCGGCGGCGACAAACTCGTTCAGGAAGCCGCCCTTAACGATAATGACGTCCAGGTAGGGGCATGGAGAGTGGCCGGCGAAGGCGAGGTGGTACAGGCCGAGTTGGATCTGACGGCGGTGTAGCAACCCCAGGACCAGACAGGGTGGGACCAGAGGGGGTGGGACCAGACGGCAGCGTGGCAGCTGTGGGACCAGACGCTGCAGGCGACGGTGTGGAAGTTGCAGGTGGTGATGCAGGTGGTGGCTGAATGGGCTCCCCAGAGCCGTCAGTGGACACAACAATGTGCTGGATGGGTCCTCCAGGACCCCCAGCTGACGAGGCGTGATGCTGGCTGGGTTCCCCTGAACTGTACCTTGTGAAGGTTTACTCATGTTTGCCAGTGGCTATAGCTCAGGAGCTAGAGCAGCTCACCTACTGATTGGAAGGTTAGTGGTTCTATCCGTGGCACCTCCAGTTTGCATGTCAAGTATCCTTGAGCAAGATACCAAACCAAGTTGCTCTGTGAATGTACTTAGTAAGCACTCAGTTTAGAGAAAGTGAGTGTGAGAGTAAAAAAAAAAGCGCTATATAAGAATCAGTTATATAAGAAAGAGTTTTGTCATATTACTTTTGCACTATTATGTTCCAGCAGAATATTTTGATATATTGTTAATTATAAATTATTCAATTCAAAATAAATTTGCTGCATTACCTTTGTTGAGACATTTTTAATCTGTACTAAATTCAGCACATGTTGTTATTACATGGCTTGATTAAGGTACACATTAGACTAACATCTGGGGCCAGAGCTGAAACTGTTCTGGGCCAGCACAGGGCCACCAGTGTGTCTGTAGCTGGCCTTGTGCTGGCCCATGTCTTGGCCACCTCTAGCAACCCGATCTGGGCCACCACAGGGCCTTCGTTGTTTCCGGTATGTGGGCCATGTGTAAGCACATTGTGTGGGCCAGATTCGGGCCATACCAATATTGCTATGTGGGTAGTACCATATCAACCCATTAGAGCACTTCGCTCTCACACTGCAGGCTTACTTGTTGTCCCTAGAGTATTTAAAAGTAGAATGGGAGGCAGAGCCTTCAGTTTTCAGGCCATCTTCTATGGAACCAGCTTCCAGTTTGGATTCAGGAGACAGACACTACCTCAACTTTTAAGATTAGGCTTCAGACTTTCCTTTTTGCTAAAGCATATACTTAGGGCTGGATCAAGTGACCCTGAATCGCCCCTTAGTTATGCTGCAATAGGTGTAGGCTGCTGGGGGATTCCCATGATGCATTGAGTATTTCTACTTTAGTCACCTTCAGTCACTCAGTATGTGTTTATAGACCTCTCTGCATAGAATTATTAATTATCATTCATCTCTGGCTCTCTTCCACAGCATGTCTTTTGTATGTAATAAATTTACCTACTATACAGCTGTTGTGAAGGGGGAATCTATGGATAGAGGTCAAAACTGTTTATTGTACCAGGCTTTGGAAAAAGCTTTTAATGCTTTAGCATGAGGGAATATATCGAATAGATCGACTCATTCTTGGGATCAGCCCAAAGTGGCCATTAGAGGGACTAAACGTTTTGGCACTTCCACATCAGTTTAGTTTTTGTGCCTCACTTTATTTGAAATACAGTGTCACATATGGGGTATAGTTGCTTGCATAGTTGTCCTCTCATGTATTTCCCACACTGACATATGTTAATTAACTGTTGCCATCCATTTCCATTTCTAATCACGTCAGTTGTTCACTTCAAAGTTAAGATTAGTTTAACTTGGGACCTGCCTACTTAATCTCGCAAATGGTTATTGGATCCCTTGTACATCCACACCTGTCCACTTGTGACTGGACCAAAAAAATATGTATCAGTGCCAGGTATGAATTTATTCTACCTTCATGCAACATTTGTCCCTGGCCATGGGACAAATCCAGTGTTTTGTCTTTTAAACTTATGTTGTTTAATATTTTGGCATCTGAGTTATTATTCACTTGGATGAAAATCCTTTGGTGATATCCATGGGTTATAGGCTTAAGGCATTTTAACTGCAAATGCTGTGTTGCCTTCTCTGAAATGCTTAGCTAGGCTTTACTTCAGTTTTCTGTTCAACAACTGAAAAGCATGCTTCACTCAGTTGATCAGGTGACTCACTTGGCCACAGAAAGATAACCTGCATATCTTTAAAAATGTACACTCAACAAAAATATAAACGCAACACCTTTGTTACTGCTCCCATTCCCCATGGGATGGACGTAGAGACCTAAAATTCATTCCAGATACACAATATAACCATCCCTCCCAAACAGTGGTCACAAATCAGTCCAAATGTGTGGTAGTGGGCACATCTGCTATATTGAGATAATCCATCCCACCTCACAGGTGTGCCACATCAGGATGCTGATCTGACATCATGAGTAGTGCACAGGTGTACCTCAGACTGCCCACAACAAAAGGCCACCCTCCATGAGTGATCCCTTGGACCACTATGAGCAACAGCAGACGTGTGCACTGTGGTCACGTCAGCATTCTGACTTTTACACCTGATTTACAGAACAATCAGGTGTTCTGCATCAAATTTGATGCCGCACAAATTATTTGTGCCACTCCAAAAAAGAACTTCTGTCCACTATGAGATAAAGGAGAGCATCACAAGCCTGATACCTGCACGCCTGACAACAGATGTATCACTCCTGTAACACCTGTAACATTCAGGAGTCGCCTCATTGTTCTGACACACACAACAAAACTATTGACTACACTACACACTAACTACACAAGATTTGCGCTAAACGTCGCAAATCTCTCACATCTCAAAACACCGCTGTCACTCCTAAAATGCCATGTTGCCATATCATTTTTTGATTGGTCGACATGGCACATTCTTCCACTAATCGGAAAGGCTGGTGGGGTGGGGGGTGGGGGGCTGGTTTTGTTTTTGCTCACAGGTAGAGAGTGCTTTATTTTCCTTATAATATGCAGTTTTTACCATTTCTTTCCGCAGTAATATAAACAACGATAGTATTCAGGAAAAAAAAACAAAAAAAAAACAAACATTGCATTTATTTTTTATCATAGCTCTGGTTTTACGTGGCCTATCAACACAATTTAAAAACTGGTATAAAGTCCACACTTTTTACGTCAATTGTTCCGTCTGTCCTGCTCACATCTCCAATGGTTGTACACGTTGTCATTAACGTGGCTTCACTCCACATCAGCCACACCGCTTTGCTAGCTAAAACACCGGTGTCAGCACATAAGGACGCTGTCAAAGCCTGTCAACGACGTTTAGTCTGCCCTCGCACTTAACTAGGCAGACAGACAACCATCATCCCATGTAGAAAAAAACCACACCGTTGTTCCTTTCTGGTGGATTTATTTGATTGGATGCATAGCATGGCTTTGTTGAAATACATGAATGGATGAATGGTAAAACTGTAAACAAACACAAAATATCCCATGTGAGCAAACATTCTTACAATTAGAAGATGCTATGACCTGTTACTATGCAAAGCAAAGCAGAACGAAACAAGCTAACGTTAGCAGTTAGCTAGCGCTAATTAGTGTCTAGGCTAATGACTAATAAAGCACATCATTGAGTGAATTTACTTTCTCAAAATATCACAAACAACACATGGCAGTTAGTGCTAAACATTCACCGGTAAAACACAACATTACTGCCAACTTACAGACTGTGCTGGATTAAGAGGCAGCATAGGCAGGCACAGGAGTAGCAAACTGTCCTTCTCCCGTTAGACAGGAAGTAATGAGAAGTAGCACTTCCGGTAGAATGTCAAAAATTAAATTTTTGCTAAAACAACGTCTGTGACTGGCCTAAAGTAAACTTTGGCTTTACCAACTTTCACCACCTTGACTTCTACCTTCCTGACAAGTCCGTCACTACTAGGATGAACCTTTGCAATCACCCCCATGGGCCACTGATTTCTCTTCACGAGAGGATCTTTCAGGAGGACCACATCCCCCTGCGGCAGGTTTGGCTTGGTGGAATGCCACTTGCGGCGGCATTGCACTGTTGATAAGTACTCCTTACGCCAGCGATGCCAGAAAGAGTTGGCCAGACTCTGAACTCTTTTCCACTGTTGCCTGTAGAGGTCCTTCTCCCCGAAGTCACCTAAGGGTGTTGGAGGTGCACCAACTTTTTGCGTGAGGAGTGTGGCGGGAGTAAGGATGCACGGGACATCGGGATCACTTGACACTGGAACCAGCGGCCATGCGTTGATGATGGCAGCCACCTCTGCCATGAAGGTGGTCAGGACATCGTGCGTGAGGGGCCTGGAACCAAGTTGAGCGAGCTGGGAGTCCAATATCTTACGTGCCACTCCTATCATCCGCTCCCAACTTCCCCCCATGCGAGAAGAGTAGGGAGGGTTGAAGACCCAACTACATCCATGATAATTTAGGAAGGATTTAACACGTGGGTCACAAGGAATCCTTTTGTCAAACCCTAGCTCCCTGGAGGCTCCTGTGAAGTTAGTTCCACAATCCGATCTCAATTGCTTTGCAGGTCCTCTGACTGAAAGGAACCTGCGGAGAGCGTTAATGAAGCTAGATGTGTCCATCCCCTCTATGATCTCAAGGTGAACTGCCCTTGTGCTCATGCAGGTGAACATCATTGCCCATCGTTTGCTGCTGGCAAGTCCGCCCCGAGTACTGTACAGTAACGCCACTGTTTTGCACATGTCTCACTCTGTATATTTTATTTTATATATTTTATTTATTGTTTACTCTATTTAATTTGTAAAATATGTGTACACACACACACACACACACACACACACACACGTAGAAAAATATTTAGTATACACATCCAGAAATGCATATACTATTATATATTGTACATATATTTATTAGTTTCAGATGTAGCCATTCTTGTATTTTGCTTGTTTACATTATTGTATTTTGCACAACTCTGTTGCTTGTGAAGCTCGCACACAAGAATTTCACTCACATGTGCTGTACCAATGTACCTGCACATGTGATGTGACAATAAAAGTGATTTGATTTGATTTGAGTACGACGAGAGGCAACCGACCGTGGCCCGAACACATCTATGCCTACGTAAGAGAATGGAGGCTCAGCACTAAGACGTTCTGCAGGAAGATCTGACATTTTTTGGAACTGTGTTACTCCCCTTAGCTTGCGACAAACTACGCATGAGTAAATGAGGCTGCTAATCTGGCGTTTACCTCCTAAGACCCAGTAACCTGCGGATCTTAAAGCACCCTCTGTAAGATGACGCCCCTGGTGCCTGACGCTTTCATGGTAATAGCGGACTAACAGGTTAGTTACATGGTGTTTGTGCGGCATAATCAAGGGGTGTTTTTCTGCGGACTCAAGGTCAGAATGAAGAAGGCGTCCGCCAAGCCTCAGGAGGCCTGATTTGTCAAGGTAGGGAGAAAGCTTTAAGCTTTTCTTTGGGATGTCCTTCCCTGACTCTATTTGTTTGAGTTCCTCTGGGAAGCTTTCTTGTTGGACTGCTTTTATAACCGTCTCTCTTGCTTGCTCAAAATCTGAGGTAGTGAGTTCATGACATATATGCCATCCCTTACATTGTCCGTCTGATTGCTTTACCTTAAAGGTGCGTGCAATGTGTGCCAAACGTGCAACTGCCCTGGTAAGGGACTGCCAGCTGGAGAAAGATTCTAAGTTTGCAGTCTTTAAACAGGGCCATGATGTTTGAATGATGGCAGTGATCAAGGGACGAACTTCAATGTCTGAGTCGGGGTTTTGAAGTTGGAATGTATCTGATGAGTTGCTCTGTAAGGGCTTTAAGGGAAACTCCGGCCCTTTCAACCATGTGCTGAATAACAGTTTTTCGGCAGGTAGAGATCTGGATCCGTGATCGGCCGGGTTGTGCACCGAGGGTACATAGCCCCACTGAGTTGGTACTGTTGCTCGTCTGATGCGTTGCACCTGGTTGTTCACGAAAACATGAAATCTTCTTGCCTCATTGTAGATATAGCCAAGAACGACTTTGCTGTCGGAGAAGAAGCGCATGTTCCTAATCTGAATGTCCATTTCATCTCTGATTAGCTCCCCAACTTCCACCGCTAACACCGATGCACACAGCTCGAGCCTGGGAATGGTAAGATCAGGCTTGGGGGCAAATTTGGCTTTCCCGAATATGAACGCAAACTCTGTCTCACCATTTTTGTTCGTTAACTTCAGGTAAGCCACAGCTGCAATAGCCTGGGTTGATGCATCACAGAAGACACAGATTTCTCTGTGCTTTGCACCAAGAAAGGAGAAGGAGAGGTATGGCCTCGGGATACGGATTTGCTTGAGTTGTTTGAGAGCATTCTTCCATTCTGTCCACTCTTTGAACATGCCCTCTGGAAGAGTCTCATCCCACCCACAAGTCTCTTTTGTCAGCTCCCGCAACAGTGCCCTCCCCTTGATGCTCACTGGCACTGCAAACCCCAGCGGGTCAAAAAGGCTGTTGATAGTGGACAGAACACCTCTTTTCGTGTAAGGCTTTTCGGTTTGAGAGACTCTGAATGTGAAGGTGTCGCCTTCAATGTTCCAACACACTCCTAAGCTTCTCTGCATTGGAGGAAACTCTGTGTTGAAATCTATGTCCTTGAGCCCGCTTGCCAAGTCTACAGTAGAGAATGCTTTCATGACATTTGGGCTGTTTGAAGCTATTTTGTGGAGCCTCAGGTTGGACGCAGCGAGCAGCCCCTGTGTGTCTTTGAGGAGCTTAATTGCCTCTGACTCTGTAGGGAGGGATTTGAGTCCATCATCGACATAGAAATGTCTTTGAACAAACTGTTTGGCCTCTGAATAGTGCTGTGTGTCGAACAGGTGTGCTGCCTTTCTCAGACCGAAAATTGCCACCGCTGGGGAAGGGCCGTTGCCGAACAAGTGCACTTTCATTCTGTACTCGACAACTGGCTCTCTTGGGTCATTGTTGCGGTACCAAAGGAACCGGAGGAAGTTCCTGTGGTCTTCTCACACCTGAAAGCAGTGGAACATTTGTTGTATGTCCGCTGTGACAGCCACCGTTTCTTCTCTGAAACGGATGAGCACCCCAATCAGACTGTTATTCATATTTGGAACTTTGAGCAGCACATCATTTAAGGACACTCCCTGAAACTTAGCACTTGAGTCAAATACCACCCTGATATTCCCGGGCTTCTGCGGGTGATAAACGCCAAAGAAGGGCAGATACCAGCATTCTTCTCCTTCTTCGAGAGCTGGTTCTGGTTCGGCGTGATCCCTGTCAAACAACCCCTGCATAAAATCCATAAAATGTCTCTCCATCTTAGGGCGTTTATTTAATGTGCGGCGCAACGACTGTAAGCGGCTGAGTGCTTGGTTTCTGTTGTTTGGGAGGCGGGTTCTCGGTGTACGGAAAGGAAGTGGAGCTGTCCAGCTATTTGCATCGTCTTGGTAAAAGTCTCTTTCCATAATTTCCAGAAAGGCTTGGTCCTCTTCGTCCTTTTCACTTTGCTGGAATATGTGTTTCCCTATTTGACATGAACTGTGAGTGTCCCAGGATTTGTTGTGTGACTGCTCTTTGACATGAAAGCTGTTTTGACAGGGTGTTAGGAGACTTGGACGCCCGTTCTCTAGAACACATCATAGGATGGATGGCTGGCTTATGGGCTCCTCCTAGGCATACATCACCTACAATAACCCACCCAAGTGCAAGTCTCTGGGCAAATGGAGCATTGACTGGTCCATTCACTCGTTCATACACTTTGTGCACTTGCATTATGTCTCGGCCTAACAGCAACATAATCTCAGCCTCAGGGTCTAGGGGCTGCATATGATCTGCTAGGTGTTTGAGGTGTTGATGGGCTAGAGCAATCTCTTGCGTTGGGATTTCATTCTTGTTGTCTGGGAGTGAGTCACACTCGAGCAAAGAAGGCAGAGGAGAGCTGAACTGGCCATCAACAGACTGTATAAAGAGGTTCTCAGCTAAGCGGCCATTTGTAGTGGAAACCCCTGTACATGTCTTAAGTGTGTATGGCGCTAGGTTGCTCATTGGGATGCCAAAGGTGTCGAAAAGATTTGACTTCGCTAATGACCTATTGCTCTGGTCATCTATGATAGCGTAAACCTTGACCTTTTTGTCTGGATGCCCCTTTGGATAAATGTAGGCTTGAAATATTTTGGAGCAGGAACGTCCCCACAAACTTGAGTGCATGCTGAGCTAGTCTCCAAGTCTAAGCTACTCTCCCCACCATGCTCCTCCCTGTCCTGGTCTGGGGCAATGTTTTGAGCTTTTGTGTTTTGTGTCCATGGAGCTGGACCTGCATGCAGCGCTGCAACGTGTTTGTTGATGTTGTACTCTAGGCAAGTGATCTCTTCCTTACAGTCTTTAGCTTGGTAAGCTGAGGAATCGCAGCACCTAAAACAGATGTTGTGTTCTCTGAGGTATGCCTTACACTCATCTAGTGTCTTTTCCCTGAAACCTCTACACTTCTTTAACGGGTGCGGTTTCTTGTGGATGGGACACAGTTTGTTTGTGAACTCACTCGTGCTGCCTAAGCTTGGTTTGTGAGTTTTGTTTACCTCTGTTTTGTGGACGGCAACAGGTGGTCTTGACTTGACAAATCTAGTACAGTGGTTGTCGTGAGTTGTTGGATAGGATGTGGGATCTGATACAGTAGACTTAAAACTGGGGTCATTTCTCATTTTCGCTTCATCTTGTATGAAGCGACAGAAGAATGAGAATGGAGGGAAATATACATCATGTCTCTGCTTGTATTTAGTCCCCTCTGACATCCACCTGTCTTGAAGATTTGTTGGCAACTTATCAACTATCGGGGCAATGCCACGTGTTGTGTCCAAATACAGGGAGTGCAGAATTATTAGGCAAATGAGTATTTTGTCCGCATGTTGTCTTACTCCAAGATGTATAGGCTCGAAAGCCTACTACCAATTAAGCATATTAGGTGATGTGCATCTCTGTAATGAGAAGGGGTGTGGTCTAATGACATCAACACCCTATATCAGGTGTGCATAATTATTAGGCAACTTCCTTTCCTTTGGCAAAATGGGTCAAAAGAAGGCCTTGACAGGCTCAGAAAAGTCAAAAATAGTGAGATATCTTGCAGAGGGATGCAGCAGTCTCAAAATTGCAAAGCTTCTGAAGCGTGATCATCGAACAATCAAGCGTTTCATTCAAAATAGTCAACAGGGTCGCAAGAAGCGTGTGGAAAAACCAAGGCGCAAAATAACTGCCCATGAACTGAGAAAAGTCAAGCGTGCAGCTGCCAAGATGCCACTTGCCACCAGATTGGCCATATTTCAGAGCTGCAACATCACTGGAGTGCCCAAAAGCACAAGGTGTGCAATACTCAGAGACATGGCCAAGGTAAGAAAGGCTGAAAGACGACCACCACTGAACAAGACACACAAGCTGAAACGTCAAGACTGGGCCAAGAAATATCTCAAGACTGATTTTTCTAAGGTTTTATGGACTGATGAAATGAGAGTGAGTCTTGATGGGCCAGATGGATGGGCCCGTGGCTGGATTGGTAAAGGGCAGAGGGCTCCAGGCCGACTCAGACGCCAGCAAGGTGGAGGTGGAGTACTGGTTTGGACTGGTATCATCAAAGATGAGCTTGTGGGGCCTTTTCGGGTTGAGGATGGAGTCAAGCTCAACTCCCAGTCCTACTGCCAGTTTCTGGAAGACACCTTCTTCAAGCAGTGGTACAGGAAGAAGTCTGCATCCTTCAAGAAAAACATGATTTTCATGCAGGACAATGCTCCATCACACGCGTCCAAGTACTCCACAGCGTGGCTGGCAAGAAAGGGTATAAAAGAAGAAAAACTAATGACATGGCCACCTTGTTCACCTGATCTGATCCCCATTGAGAACCTGTGGTCCATCATCAAATGTGAGATTTACAAGGAGGGAAAACAGTACACCTCTCTGAACAGTGTCTGGGAGGATGTGGTTGCTGCTGCACGCAATGTTGACGGTGAACAGATCAAAACACTGACAGAATCCATGGATGGCAGGCTTTTGAGTGTCCTTGCAAAGAAAGGTGGCTATATTGGTCGCTGATTTGTTTTTGTTTTGTTTTTGAATGTCAGAAATGTATATTTGTGAATGTGGAGATGTTATATTGGTTTCACTGGTAAGAATAAATAATTGAAATGGGTATATATTTGTTTTTTGTTAAGTTGCCTAATAATTATGCACAGTAATAGTCATCTGCACACACAGATATCCCCCTAAAATAGTTAAAACTAAAAACAAACTAAAAACTATTTCCAAAAACATTCAGATTTGATATTGAGTTTTTTGGGTTCATTGAGAACATGGTTGTTGTTCAATAATAAAATTATTCCTCAAAAATACAACTTGCCTAATAATTCTGCACTCCCTGTACACTAGCCCAGGTAAAGAGCCGTCTGATTTGGCTGCATCAATTTCAGAAAGCAGGTCGCCAAGTTCTCTGAGATTCTGGGGGTCCTTGTTTGACACTCTAGGAAAGCGTTCAAGTCTGTCAAGGAGCGACTTCTCAATAGCCTCTGGGGTGCCATAACATTCTTGTAGCCGTTTCCAAACTCGACGTAGGCCCGTTTCCAAACTCGACGTGCTGGATTGTTGAGATGGACAGAGCGTATACGTTTGGCATGCTTAGACGACTCTTCTCCAAGCCACCGGGTCAGCAAATCTAACTGTTCGCTAGGCTTTAAGCTTAACCCTTCAATAGCGTTACAGAAAGAAGCTCCCCATGCCCAGTAGTCCTCTGCTCTGTCCGTAAACTTTGTCAGACCATCTGCCACCAATTCTCTTTTTGCCAGAAACTTAGCGAGATTAGCAAAGTCACTGTTCCCGTTGTTGAATTGCGTTGGCTGGAAAGGTGGAGTGTAAGGGGAAAAGCTCATAGGTTGCGGTGTGGTACTTAAATACCTTTGGCCACATTTTTCTTGGGTATCAGCAGCTGGTGTCAGATGGCTGCCAATCTCATATTTGATGTCCTGTTGATTTACCTGTGGGACATATTGAGGTGAAGTGGCTGGATCGGGGATTGGACTGATGTCACATTGTTTTATCGGTGTAAAGTGTTTGGGGTCCGGCAAGTCTTCTCTGCGATGCTCTGGTGAAGAATATCCAAGATAACTCTCTAGTCTGTATGACTGGGTTGAGGCTGGAAGCTGGAGTAGAGCGTGAGAGTTCAGTGTTGGTTGTGAGTTCTCTTGACCCTGTCGTGATTCCCCATATTGTTTTTCTGACACACGAGATGACCACATTTCCCCGCTTACCTCCTCTGCTATTGCTGCTTCAAATACATTGGCTTCAGCGAGCGCAGCTTCTGCTTCCTTTTCTTCTTTTAGTGCTTCTAATGTAGCACTTAACTCTGCTTTCCTCATTTTCACCTCAATCTCCTGTCGTGTAAACTCTGCTCTGGCGCGTGCTGCTTCGGCCTTTGCCCGTGCTTCGACTGCTGCTTTGGCGAGTGAGCTGCGGGATCTGGATGTTGATCCAGAGCAGGTGGACCGTACCTCCAGCTGCTCCTCCTCTGCTGACAGCATAGTGGCGTCTGGGTCAGATGTCTGGAAGACTGCCTCCTGAAGTAGCCATTTCGCCAGTCTTTTTACTATTCTGCCCTCCCACTTAACTAGGCAGACAGACAACCATCATCCCATGTAGAAAAAAACCACACTGTTGTTCCTTTCTGGTGGATTTATTTGATTGGATGCATAGCATGGCTTTGTTGAAATACATGAATGGATGAATGGTAAAACTGTAAACAAACACAAAATATCCCATGTGAGCAAACATTCTTACAATTAGAAGATGCTATGACCTGTTACTATGCAAAGCAAAGCAGAATGAAACAAGCTAACAAGCTAACGTTAGCGGTTAGCTAGCGCTAATTAGCGTCTAGGCTAATGACTAATAAAGCACATCATTGAGTGAATTTACTTTCTCAAAATATCACAAACAACACACGGCAGTTAGTGCTAAACATTCACCGGTAAAACACAACATTACTGCCAACTTACAGACTGTGCTGGATTAAGAGGCAGCATAGGCAGGCACAGGAGTAGCAAACTGTCCTTCTCCCGTTAGACAGGAAGTAACGAGAAGTAGCACTGAATGTAGCAATGAACAGTGTGCCAGAAACGAATAAAGATTGCATGAACTTGTATAGCACTACATAACGTGAGTGGTGACTCTTAAGGAGCCAGAACAACGTTGATTAGCTGCATATAGACGAATGTGAATTGCATTATTGGCTGGACTATGGGATAAGGTGGCATCGTTCTAATCCCATACTGGAGCAGCCAGTCACTTACTGACTAACACTGCAAAACAGAATTGTTAACGTATTTATTTTATTTTCAATTCAGGTTAGATTTGCAATTGCGCACGCGCGCAGCTTAGAGGGAACATTGGTCGTGAGGGAACGTGATAGGTGGGGAGAGGTCCTTTTACAGGGGCAATGGTGCAATGTGGAGAGGGAGAGAGAGACAGCGGTGTGGCTCCGGATTTCAGGCTGACTACAGGTGACGCTGTAGGGGGGTGACACTGCAGTGTCGAATCTGTTGAAAAAAAACATTCAACTCATTATCTCTGTCTTCACTGATGATTACAGAGAATGATACTAGAGTATGATACAATGTGATGTCTGTGAAGGTTCTCAGTCATCCAGGTCATCGTGGTCAAAGGAGCTTGCAAAGAAAAGCGTCTGGACTTCTTGAAGTAGTTCCCAGACGCCTTAACGCCCACTCACATCCTGGGCCATCTGATCTCAGGAATTCGCATTATAAGGTGGGGCCAGGTTTCACAATGAACTCACCCGAAACTCTGGCTGATTGGGACCCACACCCAGTTTCACACCTTGGCTCAGGCGATTAGAGGATCATCAGGGGGTCCTTTTGTCCCTCTGTGGGGGGACACTCCCACTAGGTTTATATCTGGGACTCTCCACCATTTGACCTTAGAACTGAAGAAGCTTCTCGGATGAGAGGTGAAATGTCTTCAAGTAACTTAAAGAAGTCCAGGCGCTTTTCTTTGCAAGCTCCTTTGCATACAATGTGATACTCTGGCAGAAACTATGGGCTTGGGAAGTAGCAGATCTTAATAACAGCTTAAACTATGGGGTCAGTTTATGAGGAACAACAGTATCACTGCTCTGAACTTCGTCTAAAATTGACAACTGGTAGCTCTTCCTTATCCATAGAGTTTAAAAATAATAGACAAAATATGCTTGTGAAATTTCATGCACACCATGGTACCCATACAAATATGGATTCCAGTGTCCTCAATACACAGAGGTGATCTTTGTAGCAAACACAACATCTAATTTACCTACTTACAGTACCGTATTGTATTCTTACAATGATATTGCTGTCTGAAGGACTATGAGTTGCAGGTGACCAATACCATGCTGAAAAACAAACGCAGTAATGATTTTATGGAGACCATGGGCCATGATCATGACACATATGGCCACTGTTATGGACTTGCTAAGCCATCCCTTTCACAATATCATGCTTTCTTACCTCCCATAGCCCGACCTTGAGGGTGACATTTTAAAGCCACAATATCGTAACCTTAGGGATATATTGTACAGTAGGTAGCTACAGTACATGAGTTCTACTATATTGTATTTGACTTTGAAATAAATCTGGCTTTAAAGATCAGACTTAAAAGCAGAAGTCTGCAAAGACAACATCAAGGATATGATATTTCCCTGCTAGTGGGGTCAAAAAAAGGAGTTGTTTTTTTACAGTTCACAAAAGAGCAAATCACTTGTCTCCATTTCAAAGTGAAATGCTCCAGCAGTGTGGCCTTTGGAGGAAGGCAGATGTTACATAATAAGCCCCCCCCCCCCCCCCCCCCCCGCCCCCTCCCACACACACACACACACACACACACACACACACACACACACACACACACACACACACAATACACAAACACACACACAGAGAGACGATGCTTTAAATACCAATGACAGAGGCAACAGTGTTGGCTGAATAACGTGTAATGTAGTTATGAGGTTACACAATATAATATGGCATATAAATCAGATATATGGGCAGAAACTGTCACACACACACACACACACACACAGGCACTCATAGCATTGAGTAAAGTATTATTCTTCCATTGAGAGACTGGTTTCCAGAGTTATGGCTCCACCTGGACTCACTACCAAATAGTTAGTGCCTGAACTATGGCTTCAAACACAGACTCCCAAACAGTGAGTCGCTTCTTTTTCTTCCTGTTTTAGCATTGTCTACAACCTTTGCATCTTTTCTTACACTTTAATACTTTTTTAGGTCTTATTCCAGTTTTGCCAATTTTCTTCTTCTGCATTTTACACAGCATGTAGAGACTCTAAGATGTAGAATTTTACAGTTACAGCATAGACATCAGCATAGACAGCATAGACAAAACAAAAAAACCCTCGAATAAAAGCAGTAAAAGGTACACATTTGCAACCTTTCCTTTTGATTTTAAAATATTTCCTATATACATTCATGCTTTTTAGTGGGATGGAGTGGTTAGCTTGGTTGGCTCACATAAGATCTTGGGTTCAAATCTTGAGACCTCTTTTGCCCTTTTGCATGATCGTTTTTCACTGGTTGCTCCAGCTGCCCCCCGTAGTCCAAAGCAGGAATATATAAATGAATTAAAATGAGTTATTGTTCATTACATTAATGTAGGTACAAATGGCAAAGGTGTACTTAGTACTGCCCCTCAAGGGTACAGCAACTGTGCTTTCGAGGCTACCAACCACCATTATATACAGCACCACTAACCTTCTGACAAAAAAAAGACCATATTGACCATTAATTGTTATTCAAGCCACTGACGGTGATGAAATGAGTAAACATAATGGTGCTTTGATGTCTTGACAGGTAACAACAACAATGGTTCGTCACAGTGGCCTACGTGTAACATTATTTTCCACATTTGTTTTATTCAGATATATAAATAGTGTGGTAAATTTTTCTAATATGTTCAATTCACAACTATTCTTCGCTCCTGTGCCACACTCTGTGACCTTCTTAAAATACCCGGGGGGTGCATTTTATTAGCATTTCCAGACTGGCCCTGGTACAAGAACCTCCAGGTAACAAAAGTCCAATGTGTACCAATGATTCTGCTTTAGCAGATGTTCTAGCAGAATCAGATGAGAGCTGAGGAGGGGAAGCTGCAGACTGAGGCAGAGAAATGTGGACACTGAAATAAAATGTGTTATTTTGTAATGCTTTGTACAGCGGTGCTGCTATTAGCTGCTAAGTGCTAGCTAACTGCTAAGCTTTAGCCAGACACTAGTGTGCGTTCTCAAATTTAGTGCAGGAAAACAATACCAGGGGTGGTTTATAGGCTAGTGACTACAGGCCTGTAGTTTAAACCAGATGCTAATGGCTGGAGAAAGAAACAATGGGTTTAAACTAACTCCAGCCACCAAATGTCTTGTTCTTCAAAGGTTGCCACTGACAAGCAAGAGGTAAGAATCACAGACTATATAACAAACAAACAAACAAAAAAAGATCTCTGAAAAGCATGACCTTTTCTGCCTTTCATTTTGGATTGAGGGCAGACTGCACAGTACAGTGACCTATTATCACCTCTTGAATATTGAAAGTTTGGATAGACTCGTACTTGCGAACTAGCATCCTAATTTAGCTAATATCTCTGCAGTATAATATATAATCATGTGTTTGACATAACTACAGCACATCTTTGAAAGAACAAGCTCCTATTTTTTTATCCAGCATATTGTTCATTTTTACACAGTTTTCCACATTTAAAATCTAAAGAATTGACATGATGCAAACTATTTTTAGATTTAAGATTTTACTGAGTCACATCTATGATTTACAATTTTGTAAACAAAAATTTGGACAACATTTTCACAATTAGTCTGTTTTAACCACTGCAAAGATCAACCAGTGATTACCAACTCGTGAAATAACTGCTGAAACTGTTCAGTGTGATTTTTTCAATTTCTCTTCCACTACCTGATCAGAGGGTGACCAGATAGTGGTGGCGCCTCGCCTCTGTCAGTGCGCCCCAGGGTGGCTGTGGCTACAATGTAGCTTGCCATCACCAGTGTGTGAATGTGTGTGTGAATGGGTGGATGACTGGATGTGTAAAGCACTTTGGGGTCCTTAGGGCTAGTAAAGCGCCATTCAAATACAGGCCATTTACCATTTTATATGTAAAAGATGGCGGGAGGCTGGCGTCAGCCTCACTCTTAAAGAGGCTTGATCAATTGGAGATCAAATGTTTATGAAGCTGATAGGACAACTCGGGAGGAAGACACGTTAAGGGTAGCAGCACCGCTATATATATATATATATATATATATATATATACATCCTAAGTATATTTTGGGTATTAGAAAACTAAACTACAGTCAAGGGTGCTTAGAATTTTATTAGGAAGTAAGCACACAGACTTAGGTAGGTAAGGATGATCCAGCAGACAACCGAGTCACTTTGTATGCTTCACTAGCTCTAGCCTCCCAACATGCAGTAAACCCTCCAATTTAACCCCCGCCAATTGTTTTTCCCATCTCAAAAATGTGATTCCCTTCTTCTTCATTGCTCCTTGGTTTCCTATGTGCTCCCCTCTCCTCTACTTCCTTTCCTCTTACTCCTGCTGCTCTCTCTCAAAGGCTTGCTATCCACGGGGAACTAGTCTGTCTATTCATTTGGGCCTTCCCTTTGTCATTATTTTCCTGAAAAACCATGAAAACGTTTTCCTGCAGAGCTTGAAGTTCTACATTACTTTTTAAATGAAAATGCTCTGCACTGAAAGTTAAATGTTTTAAATTTCAAGAAAGAGAGGTCTGGGTTTGATAGGTTCTCAGTTGTTTCAAAGCAATGATAAGAAACTAATAAGTGCAATTCATTGTCCCACAAATGTGTCCATGTCACTGGAAGTAGATGGCACATGGACTGGTTTTTGCGTAGCACTTTTCTACTGTATCTGAGCACTCAAAGCACAAGCACTTTTTTTCCTACACTGTTTCTAAGTGCTTCCTATCTGACATTCATACTACGGTGGAAGAGCAACATGGGGTTAGTGTCTTGCCCAAGGATGCTTGGCATGCAGACTGGAATTGAACCACCAACCTTCCAGTTAGTAGGTGAACTGCTCTACCACCTGAAATATGGCAACTTCATATGTGCCTGCTAAATGCTGCTTGTTGGACAAATGGGCTGGATTAGAGAAGCGAGTGGCAGGTACTGAAGAACTACGTAAAAAACTTCAAAGAAACAAATAGAGTATTTGACAGACAGTGCAGAATTTTCTTTTTTTTTTAACACGAAGTGTCACTTCAGTTCTTTGTATGTTATAACCAGTGTTGGGAAGGTTGCTTTTGAAATGTATTCCACTACAGATTACAGAATACATGCCCCAAAATGTATTTTGTAACGTATTCTGTTACGTTACTCAATGAGAGTAACGTATTCTGAATACTTTGGATTACTTAATATGTTATCATGCTTTTTTACAACTTATGAATGTCCTGTTCCTGTGTGATTCATTACTACTCGCAGGCTACTCAATAGCAACTAGATTTTTAAATCTTAATATAAAATGAGTAACAGTAGGGTGGACATTAGGTAAGGCTGCACTTTTTGCAGCGATCTCGTATAGAAAACTATTCCACGCGTATATAAAATAGGTCCGCGGCTCCGAACCTTAGTAAAGGGACCTCTGGCTAACACGTCGGTTTCCGTGTTGGGCGTAGCCGAAAACTAGCTTTACTTTGCTGTCTTGGTCAACTTTGCTGGCGAGAGACAGAGAGGCGTTGAAAGGCTGCTCCAGCGGAACTTATTGTTTAGGAGGAAAACAGGAACACAGTGTACAGTCGAGTCTTAATAGCTTACTTACAACTGGGCTCGTCAGGCACTCTTTTTTGGCTGCAGTGGTTATTATTATATTTACATGCTTCCAGCTCCCGTTTCTGCTCGATGACAACTCATACTTTTCCATTCGCGTTCCTTTTTCTCCCTCCCTCGCTCATAGATACATTACGTGTATGTCAGTCCATTCTCCCTGCAGCACGGACTACACTGCCCATGAGGCTCCATTCTTTAGGGCTATGCCTGTAACACTCTGCTATTGCCTTCATATTAAATCAT
The DNA here is from genome assembly GCF_057381845.1 of Rhamphochromis longiceps. Classification (NCBI taxonomy): domain Eukaryota; kingdom Metazoa; phylum Chordata; class Actinopteri; order Cichliformes; family Cichlidae; genus Rhamphochromis; species Rhamphochromis longiceps. Next base: position 15,914,049 of record NC_140558.1, read on the forward strand.
TTAAAAAAATATTTCTTCACGTCATTATGAGACTCGAGATTGAGACACGGGCATTTGAGCCTCTTAATGCGTGTTTTGTTTGGGTTTCCACCGGTGTGGAATTACAAAAAATAGAGAGGGCATAGCCTAACATATGAAACAAGAAAAGACTGCCGTGTAATCCCTTTATTTCAACAAAGTAACTGTATTCTAAATACCACCCTTTTAAACTGTAACTGTAACGGAATACAGTTACTCATATTTTGTATTTTAAATATGTAACGGCGGTACATGTATTCCGTTACTCCCCAACACTGCTTATAACAATAAGGCTTGCTAAAAGACAGAAGAGTAGCCCACAGACTGGGCTACAGTCTGTGACAACAGAGCTCTCTGCAGGTAGACTGCATCCCTGGATTAGCAGCGGACTGTGAACATGCTACCCCTGCTGGGCCATAAATTTGCTTCACAATGTTTCCAGATTCTGAAATGATTTGCCACACCAGAGTGGTACTCACTATTTGACATACTGTAGGGAAACCTGTATTTGCAAATGGCTCAGTCCCACTAGAATAAAAATATGACGTCAACCTCAGTTGTGCACTGATTGCACAAAATTTTCCTTGCATTTGGCAACTAATTGCAAGTAGTTGTCGTGACAAGGTGATTGAGTGTGCATTACCCTCAGTTTGATTGCAAGGCAATTTTTAAGGTTGTCTGTTAGGAGGCAAATAATCCAAACAAGTACTGCAGTCCACTCAGAGTCACTCACAGACACATACAGTATCTACTCTGTAGTCTGCCTGTTTGTCTGGTTTGCAAATAATTGTCCCTCTGATTTCTGAAAGCAAACAGATTCGTCACATCTGAGTCAGTCTGCAGCTCTGAGCTCAACTTGTTTGCAGCATGTGTCTTTGCAGTAGGAGACTCAACTCAGCTGGTCGTCAACTTGCTATATTTTGGTTGTATTTCTACATAAGAGGAAGTTTAATGAATCTATCCTGCAGGAACTACATCACTGTTTGTGGAGGAATTTCTCAATTACTGTTTCAAGTCAAGGAGATTCTGGCTGGACTCTGGATATAAGTTTTTAATGTAAATTCTTGTTTAAAGTAGCAGATTTGCACAGTTTTGATGGTGACAGATTTTCAGCAGACAGGAATTGTGTCTTGTCATATAAACACTGTATTATCACACAAAGGCTATGTAATTTGCATTCGTAAATTGATAGCAGACTGATATCAATTCCTTTTTTCTGCATTTATACACCATTTTGATGCACCCAAGTTACTTTGAAGACAGAAACTGATTATGAGTGAGTCACAGGCTTTGAAATAGCCCAAGAATTACTGTGGCCTCCAAAGGCCACTTTCTCACTTTGACTACATTTCAGAACCTGAACTTTTTCACATTTACTGAAGTAGTTAAATCAGTACTTCCACTTTTACTGGAGTAACTTTTACTAAAGTACAGAATGTCTGTACTTTCTGTTAAACTTCTTTATACTGGCAGAGGATTTTCACTGGTCCAGCCCACTTAAGATCAAAATTAGCTGCTTGTGGCCCATGACGTAAAATTAGTTTGACATCATGAACTGTCTCCATTTGCAGAAGCTTGCCAAATCTGTCAGTTTTACAAAGCTCTTAATGATGAAACCACATAGTATTCTAATTAGTAAAACAAATCTAAATTGTTATACTTTCATTTTATGTTGATGGAGCTCAGAATCTACAGAAAACATTCAATAGCACATCTGACTTCCGACTTAATGCCATCAGTAATGCAGAATTTAGAAATGTACCTCTGGTCTCGCAGTAGATGTGGTATTGTTTTCTAGACTTCTTGTACTCAAAATTGCGTACTGTAGAGCTGTGGAGCCACTGAATTGATTAGACTAGTAATTTGGTTAAGGCAGAAGTTAAAAAAATACAAGCTTAAAATAGCTAAGGAGCCTTGAATTATGTTGTAAAATGAACTTGGGGGAGGGGGGTAAAACCTCCCTAAATGTGTTATATTTCAGAACATAATTTGTTCTCATCATCTGCTCATATCACGCCTCACCCATTTTTCAACGCCTTTATCACTTGCTGTCTTCTATTCACTCTCCCTCTCCCTTCCTGTCACTTTCATTGAACACTCACTTTTCTTTATCCCTCCATCTCATTTCCACCTCTCTCCTCTCTTCAGGACTCCTGTCGTGTAGCAGTAAGTGATTAGCATAATTCCCCCTCATGTAACAGATGGCACTTCTACGTCAGGGACCCTGCTCCTTACCGTGACAGTGTTACAGCGCAGAGAGCTCACAAATGGAACTGACATGGAACTTCTGCTAAACAGAGCACATTTTTGATAAGAGGTAAACATGCAGTGTGGTCATAGAAACAAAATGATTGGTGCTCATTTGTAAATAGAGTGTGGCCTCTACTCATGTTTTATGCCTGCCTCTCCTCATTACTGCTGAGTGGTAGGTCTTGTGGAACGTCATATTAACCCGTAAGGTTTAAATTGTTATCAGTGATGACCCCCAAACCCCAATCTTTGCAACTTAAAGACAAGAAAAAGCAAACAATGTCGGATGTGTATCAGTTAAAATTATGTTTGTCCCCTGATAGCTTAGAGTTTGGGTTTGGGTCATCTCTGATGATGGCTTATACCTCAGAGGGTTAAGTAAAAAATATCTGCAAATCAGTGGTTCCATTTTAGCAAATGATTTACTGTCAGCTGTCACCCAAATAAGTTAGCCACAATTCAGCTGCTGCTTGCCAATTACAATACCAGGGGTGGTTTATAAGTCTGGCTGCTCTCAGGAAATGCCATCCCTAATGAGAAGATATGATTCCCATTCGTGAGAAAAGTGCATTTAAAAATGTGTGTGTGCAAATGCATACTTTGCAAGAGTGTGAGCTTTAGGCCTTTATGGTGCTGAGTGGAGTATACCTACAGTACCAGTAAAGACTTTGGACACATTACTGTATTGTTTTCTATACTGTTGAACAAATCATCAGCTCATTTGACTCTTCAGCAAATTAGAATTTTTATATAAAAGAAGATGGATTTAGCTATGATGATATCACCTAGATTCTGCATTTTGGACTCATGTTCTGCAACTTTTGTCGTGAAAATTTCATTCACCAAATTGGAGCATAACTTGAAAGTTATCCTTTTAAGCTGAGTTTATGCTACATGAGTGTCCTGAAACCAAATACTACCTTATGTTAGCTAGAGATAAAATAAAAAAAGATGAACGCTTTAATTGAGGTAATGTGTCAGGCAAATACTGCAAATTATGTACAGTATCTCAATCAATAGTGTTCCTTCATATGTTATTGTGTCGATCCGGTCTGGGTCACCATTGCTGATGACCTCAACCCTATGTTTTGGAGACAAGCAGCGAGGGAGCATTTTAGGAGTAATGTAAAGTGTTTCTAGATTGTTATAGTAAGTTAAAATGTTTAAAAAATAGTTTAGTCAGTGTCAAGCTTAGGGAGCACGACAAAAAAAAAAAGAGTATGTTTTTCTCTCCTCCCTGAGCCTGGTTCTGCCAGAGGTTTCTTCCTGTTAAAAGGGAGTTTTTCCTTCCTGCAGTCGCAAAACTGCTTGTTCATAGAGGGGTCATATAATTGTTGGGTTTTTCTCTGGGCGTTTTTGTAGGGTCTACCTTACAATATAAAACAAGAAAACTGTTGCTGTGATTTGGCACTGTTCAAATAAAATTGAATTGAACTGAATATATATGTGTGTATATATACTTATTATGCTGAATTAGACTGCATATTGCAAAGTAGTAGGGCTAAGAGTGTTTCCTGACAAAACGTGAAAGTAACAGTCCTACTTAGAGATGGCACGATACCACTTTTTTATGTCCGATACCGATACCGATATCATAAATTTGGATATCTGCCGATACCGATATGAATCCGATATAGTGTGTTTTTTAATCAATAAAACTGTTTTTTTAATATCTTGCTGCATTTTGTATAAGTTCATACTCAAGTTTAAATAAACAACACTAAAGCTATTCTGTTATACCTGTGTGTAAAAAATACACTGCACCCAAAATATTTCATAGTTCAGCAAAACTGATCAACCTAATAAACTTAAACCTACTCCATCCTTCCTATTCTGGTATTTTACAGAGTACTTAGCAGAAATATTAAGCAACCTAACTAATAGGGTTGCAAACTCCCAGCAAAAAAATAATAATAGGGAACCACCTCCCAACCTCCACCTCATGATGCTTAATCGATGTAATCAACTTTAATTTGATGCAATGTGAAAAAAAATGCACACAAATAAATTAATTTTCCAAAAATAATTAAAAAGATTCAACATCTTTCTTCAACAGAACTGCAGACTGCACAGATCGTACCTTCCCAAAGGAAAAAGTACTATAGCTTACTAGGGTATATTAGGCTTAACAGTTACTATATACAATAACGGACTTCTATACATTTTTACATCAGATTAAAACTTTGGGTGTAAGATTCAGATATTTATTTATTAAAAGCTAGACATTTTAAATGAGAATAAGAAAGAAAAGTATGTCTTTGTGCCCCCTTTTCCCTGTTCATGCCCTATCGGCCCCCCTGGCTAAACTCTGCTAGCTCCGCCCCTGCAAAGTTACCAGCTGTCAGCTATGTAGAAAAAGATCCTGGTGTAGAGAGTAATATTAAATAAATTCTAACAATAGATTATCAAGCTTAAATGTGCTGCTGTTGTTCAGCCGCTGGTTTCTTCTTTCTGGTGCAAAGTGGGCCAAAAACAAACAAGAGAGACGGACTCGCAACAGAAAAGCTGATCAGCTGATCATTAATCAGTTTCACGATTGAAGTAGCAGCAGGAGAGGGAGGGAGAGAGAAGAGGCAGTCACTCCATATATCGGTTGTTAAGCTTAACGCTGGAATGCTTTACATTCAGAGATGAACTTGCACACTTGCTTTACTTCTCTCTGGGATCACTTCCTTGTAGATGAAATGCCGGTTTGGTAGCGAGGCTACAAATACACACAGCCGCTCTATCACTGACGCATACTGCTACGTGCTACGGTTATGAGCCGAGTTACGCCGCAAGTTTTGTGAGGTGCTTTTTTGATATTTAATGGATTGGATTACATTTTTCTCCGATATCTGATCCAGTAATTTACGTCAGTATCGGACCGATACCAATACGTAATATCGGATCCGTCCATCTCTAATTCCTACTTATGTATGTGAATGTTAGCTACAAGCCTGCAGACATGCACAGTGTTTTTTAGATGGACTTGTTCTACTATATGTATATACATGGACTACGACTCCATAGGTCTAATTTAAAATCAACCTTTGTCAGGACACAAGACAGATTTTATGGCAGTCCATCCTCAACAGCACCTGAGAATTTTAATATTTATTTTAAACATCATAAATACAGTTCTGGCTTTTGTAACAAGCCACTTGAAAAATGGTGGAAAATTTAGCAAGTAATATCAATTTATAATTGTTTACCGATTTATTCCTCCACAGACTCCATGGACATGCTCTAGGAGAAGCACCAACAACTGCAGCATCTAAATGTATAAATGTATGTTTCTGCCCTATTATTCCTCATTTTCATACATAAAACATGCAGCGTTAGAACTGAATAGTCATTACAACAATAAGAGGGAGCTATAATGTTGGAGCAATTACAGTGATGAGCGCTTCTTTGCCTTTGGTGCAATTATCTCATGTCGACTTCCAGAACAATAGAAATGACCTTCACTGTTAATCTTTAATTAGGTTTTGCAGACACATCACAAATATAAGGATGTGAATCATTTCCAAAACAAGATCATGGGAATGCTGTGCTGTGATGAGTAACAGCTTTTTCCACTTCCACGGGTATTGACATATCCATGTTACATTAATGAATGAGTCTAATCCCTACATCAATACATCCTCAAATAAACGAGACATACAGTGGGGCAAAAAAGTATTTAGTCAACCACCGATTGTGCAAGTTCCCCCACCTAAAATAATGACAGAGGTCAGTAATTTGCACCAGAGGTACACTTCAACTGTGAGAGACAGAATGTGAAAAAAAAAATCCATGAATCCACATGGTAGGATTTGTAAAGAATTTATTTGTAAATCAGGGTGGAAAATAAGTATTTGGTCAATAACAAAAATACAACTCAATACTTTGTAACATAACCTTTGTTGGCAATAACAGAGGTCAAACGTTTACTATACGTCTTTACCAGCTTTGCACACACAGTAGCTGGTATTTTGGCCCATTCCTCCATGCAGATCTTCTCGAGAGCAGTGATGTTTTGGGGCTGTCGCCGAGCAACACGGACTTTCAACTCCCGCCACAGATTTTCTATGGGGTTGAGGTCTGGAGACTGGCTAGGCCACTCCAGGACTTTCAAATGCTTCTTACGGAGCCACTCCTTTGTTGCCCGGGCGGTGTGTTTTGGATCATTGTCATGTTGGAAAACCCAGCCTCGTTTCATCTTCAAAGTTCTCACTGATGGAAGGAGGTTTTGGCTCAAAATCTTACGATACATGGCCCCATTCATTCTGTCCTTAACACGGATCAGTCGTCCTGTCCTCTTGGCAGAAAAACAGCCCCATAGCATGATGTTTCCACCCCCATGCTTCACAGTAGGTATGGTGTTCTTGGGATGCAACTCAGTATTCTTCTTCCTCCAAACACGACGAGTTGAGTTTATACCAAAAAGTTCTACTTTGGTTTCATCTGACCACATGACATTCTCCCAATCCTCTGCTGTATCATCCATGTGCTCTCTGGCAAACTTCAGACGGGCCTGGACATGCACTGGCTTCAGCAGCGGAACACGTCTGGCACTGCGGGATTTGATTCCCTGCCGGTGTAGTGTGTTACTGATGGTGACCTCTGTTACTTTGGTCCCAGCTCTCTGCAGGTCATTCACCAGGTCCCCCCGTGTGGTTCTGGGATCTTTGCTCACCGTTCTCATGATCATTTTGACCCCACGGGATGAGATCTTGCGTGGAGCCCCAGATCGAGGGAGATTATCAGTGGTCTTGTATGTCTTCCATTTTCTGATGATTGCTCCCACAGTTGATTTTTTCACACCAAGCTGCTTGCCTATTGTAGATTCACTCTTCCCAGTCTGGTGCAGGTCTACAATACTTTTCCTGGTGTCCTTCTAAAGCTCTTTGGTCTTGGCCATGGCGGAGTTTGGAGTCTGACTGTTTGAGGCTGTGGACAGGTGTCTTTTATACAGATGATGAGTTCAAACAGGTGCCATTCATACAGGTAACGAGTGGGGGACAGAAAAGCTTCTTACAGAAGACGTTACAGGTCTGTGAGAGCCAGAGATTTTCCTTGTTTGAGGTGACCAAATACTTATTTTCCACCCTAATTTACGAATAAATTCTTTACAAATCCTACCATGTGGATTCATGGATTTTTTTTTCACATTCTGTCTCTCACAGTTGAAGTGTACCTCTGGTGCAAATTACTGACCTCTGTCATCATTTTAAGTGGGGGAACTTGCACAATCGGTGGCTGACTAAATACTTTTTTGCCCCACTGTATCAGTAAACGCTGGGTTATATGTTTCAGCAGGTGAAGGGCATTTGGATAAACTCCTGCTTTACGTTACCAGAATTCTACGTCAGACGCTATCGCTGCTGCCCTTCACTGTCACGGCCCAGCGGCACGAGGGAACAGAGATGGACACAGGTGCAGAAACCAACCCGGAAGCGAGACGATAAGGGAACAAAGGATTTATTTCCGCCCACAGGCAAACACAAGCTAGAAAACAAAACGACGCCACCACACTAGTGGCGCGTAGGATAATCTAAGATAACGGAGGGTGACCTAAACACCTCTAGGAGACGGCTGAACAGCAGAGGCAGCGGGGAGGTGGAAACAGGACTAGGTAGCGGCCGGGGCACTGGAATAAGAGGAGATCAGGATCAGTGGGATCCAGCAGACAATCAACGATCCTCCACAGTTGAATTGAGTTGCCTTACTTGGTTTCAGGTGGAGGGGACAGGTGGGGCGGAAGGCCCGGAAGCGGTCGAGACGTGGGGAGGCAGGCAAGTGAGTGGTGGGCCAGCAGGCCACGTCGTATCAGCAGCAAGCGGCCCAGGTCCAGGAAGGCGGGAATGAGGGAGACCAAACCTCCACTCCAGGTGCTACCTCTGAGAACAAGAAGAACAAGTAAGTCATCACACGGATTCTGGACAGAGTTATGATGCTCCACTTGACTAACATGGGGATAGCAGATACTCAGGCGATGAATGGTTGAGAGCGCAGGTCTGATATACTGCCAGAATAATTGCTGACAGGTGGTCAGCCAGGGAGGAGCAACCGAACTCCGCCTAAAGGAGGAGGGGCCGCTGTTGGAGACCTGCAGGTACCCACCCAGACCATGACACCTCACTATTCCCTCTTACATTTGGAAAACAAAGACTCATACATCAGGGTACTTTTTGTTGATTACAGTCATAGCTGGTACTGACCATCGGGCATACCAGGTGATTTTTCTTTTTTATGGGCTGATGTGGGTTTTTTTTTCATAACGATATAAACAATGAGAGGTGATGGATTGGCCAGATGCTGGCAGATGTGTAAAAATAACTCAATTGTTTGGTGGTGGCTATGATGGGACTTCCACAGATTCAGTAACATTAGCAAGTGGTGGGGGCCAGCAGGTGGATGAGGGAAAGAGGAGGCAGAGCAGAGACCCGAGGCGGCCGTCGGTCTGGGTATCAGGGGAACTGAACTTCAGGTAAGAAGTTATGACCTGCAGTCTATCTGGGTCAGATATAATCCAAGTTTAGGCGTAGTTTATTTTCGTTGTGCTAACTTTTTACAGTCAGTTACAATAACTTGTACGGCGTACTAGCTAGCATGGTGGAGTTTCTATACAGCTGGGCGGGTGCTATGATATTACTGATAGTGAACTTTATCTTGTTCATAAGGTTAGTTAGTAGAGTTTCCAAAAACGGAATCGTCCCGTATTCAGAGAAAATATTACGAGTTTCATATTGAGCTGAAAAGGAACACAGTTTGTCCTATACTTCAGCTAAAATGAAAAACAGACAAAGCTGGATTTATTCTGTGTCTTTACGCTGCAGCTGTTTCTTCTTCTCTCATTCCCTCCCCCTCCCTCTCCTGTTGCTACTTCAATCATGAAACTGATCAATGATCAGCTGATCGGCTTTTCTGTCGCAAGTCTGTCTCTCCTGTTTATTGCCCAGTTTGCACCAGAAAGAGGAAACCAGTAGAGGTCGCGCTAAACAACAGCAGCACGTTTAAGCGCGATGTTGTTAGAATTTATTTAATATTAATTTCTAGTATGGGAGTGTTGAAGCCACAGCTGTTAAAGCTGCTGGTCATGATATCGGTTTGGATATGTGGTGAGAGGGAAAGATGAAGATGAAACCAGGAGATGTCCTTACTGGATCATCAGAGCTGAACAGGTGATGGAGAAACAGGTTTAATTTTTAGGTGTCATGAATGAGTTGAAGGGAAGTTATAAACTGTTTCTGAAAGACAAATAACACCAGGATCCTTTTCTATAGCTGACAGCTGGTAACTGTGCAGGGGCGGGTCTAGCAGAGTTTTGCCAGGGGGCCAGGTAGGGCATTAACAGGGAAAAGGGGGCACAAAGAAATATTTTCTTTCTTATTTTCATTTAAAATATCTCACTTTCAACAAATAATTATCTGAATCTTACAACAAATGTTTTCATCTGATGTAAAAATGTATAGAAGTCCATTATTGTACATAGTCATAGTTTATCAGGGTCCCATCATAATTTCTTCAGAAGTAAGTAGTGTATATGATGCCAGTATTTTCCCACATTTTCTAGATACTGTATCGGTACTGTGTGTAAAATGTCATCAACAAGTAAATTAAGTTTTATTCTTTCTCACCTGTCTTTCTGTTTTCTTTCACTTTTTTAAGGTTGCCATCTTAGAAAAATAAAATTGCCCTGTCATTCTGTTTATTGATGTGGTAAATAAATAGTTTATGAAAATATCACTAAATCTGTCATTTATTATTTTTAATATTCAGTAATGGCCATGTGTCACCTCTAGTCTTCTCTGTCTTAATTTCAGGGTTCCACCATTAAGTTTATTAGATTGATACATATATATCAACAAGACAGTGTACATCACTGTCACAACAGTGTTGGTTTTCGTTCAAAGGCTTTATGGTTTTTCCTATAATACCTGATGTGCTGGTCTCTAGTCAAAATGCCCGGGCCGATTTTTTGTCCCAGTCCAGCCCTGAATACTGTCATCCCACAGAAACTCACTCACAAGCTGGCAACACTCGGCCTACACCCCATCCTATGTGACTGGGTGGGTGAGCAGCTTTAGATACCTAGGCGTCTACATCACTGAGGACCTCAGATGGACACTGAACACCACACAGCTGGTCAAGAAGGCTCAGCAGCGGCTGTATTTCCTGAGGAGTCTGAGGAAATTTGGTATGTCAGCCAATATCCTCTGTAGGTTCTACAGCTGCATTGTGGAGAGCACCCTGACCAGCTTCATCACTGCATGGCACGGCAGCACTACTGCTATGGACCGCAAATGTCTGCAAAGAGTGATAACAACTATGGAGAAGATCACCAGGACCCCGCTGCCCTCTCTGCAGAGCATCTACCATCGCAGAGTCCAGAGGAGAACTGGACTGTTCACACTTCTGCTCTCAGGACAAAGGCTTAGAAGTGTGAAATCCTGAACATCTCTTGAACACCTGATTATATAACCATTGTGCACAGGAGATAACATAAAAAGTTTATGATATCTATTTATTTATTTATGTAAGAATTAAGAATGGACTTGTTGCTCTTTGTCTGTTGTACCCTGCAGTACTTTATACTATGTAACATCCATGAATAGCAAAAGCTATGCCAATATATTTAATAGGTACTTGCCTGCCCAGATACTACTGAGCCAACTTTCTGCTGGGAGTCATACATTTTTTTTTCACTCCACCAATAGGATTACTAAAATGAAGTAAGACAGTAAGACCTGACGGTCAAATGAAGATTTGAGTATGCTGTGTACCAGTGCTGCAGCTATGGTTAACAGATGAACATGCTTTAAAATCTAAAATAAAAAATGGCCTGCCGCTTTTTACTCAGTCCCCAAGGACCCCAAAGCGCTTTACACTACATTCAGTCATTCACCCACACACTAAAGTGTGCGTGTTAGTCCCCATAGGGAAATAGTTCCTCTGCATTTAACCCATTCACCCAGTGAAGCAGTGGGCAGCCGCCAGTGCAGCGCCCGGGGAGCAGTGTGTAGGGACGGTACCTTGCTCAGGGGTACCTCAGGGTAGCCGTTCAGTGGAGTCGAACCGCCGACCTTCCGATCATGGGGCCACCACTCTACCTACTGAGCTATCCCTGCCCATACTCTGGCAATGGAAAGCTACATTGTAGCCACAGCTGTCCTGGGGCACACTGACAGGCGCACTAATCTAGAACAATTACCATAAACTTTTATTTGGTTTTTGTAACTCATGAAAGAAGCTGCTTCACTTTTGTGTATCTGCACTCCTAAAAAACTATTAAAATTCTTAGAACCCAATAATTGGGATAATTTTTCTTTGCTTTTTAAGGTCTAGGTCTAAGAATCGCTTGCAGGGTGAACATAGCTTAATAGTGCTCTGTAACAGTGAGTGCAAAAATTGTCTCTAGCACCTTTAGTATCTGTCTGTACTCTGTCCTTTTTTTTATAGAAACAAAACAACAACACCGTGCCACCGTGGTTAGCACTGTTGCCTCAAAGCAATCATTATCACCGCCAAACAGATACCATCAAGGGATACTGTTTGGGACCTTTCAGAAATCTTTAACCAACCAATCAATATGAAACATAGCATTATGCTAGTATTCCATGACCAAAAATGACATCCCTGTAAGAAAAACTAAATGACATGTATGTTTTTATTTTAATTCATAGATATAGAAACTGCTCTTTTTAGGAGGGGGGGTATCTCCAGTTTAATTAATTTGATTATTTCTGAAAGTCCTTTTTAAAAAAAATAAAAAATAAAAAATGGCAATGTTTGCGTGTGTCATAACTTAAGGAGGAATCATAGTGCAGTCTGCGTGATCACAATAATTGACCATTTACGGCCTATTTAGATGCACCTCTGAGATAAAGAGATCTAGAGCACAGCCAGACCCCTTAGGTGCTTAGAGGTCCAATTCATGAATGCACCTGATGTTCAGGTCTTGCCCTGAGGTAATCGTTATATAAGAGGCAGATTTTAATAAGAAAATCATATCAAACTCCAAGAGTGTCAAACATCTCACAGTCAAATCCAGTGGCTGTATGGATGCCAGTGGATTAGACTTTTTCATTGAATGCAGTTCATATGTGCTGAGTCTAAGGCCCCAGCTGCCCCTTTCTGCTTCATGTTATTAGTAGAGCACATATGAGACAGATGCAACCATGCCACCTGAGGCTTGATGAAAGATTCTAGAAATGTTAATATGCTAAATTATTCACACATGCAAATAGGATGTGCCTTGAATGCAATTGTGCCTGCCTGAAACACACAGGTACTGCTTAAAGAGAGGACCTCATGTTTCACATATGCCTTAGCATATGTTCCATATGTGGTCTGCATATGGACTGGAAATGGTGAGCTATGCTGCACAGGGAATCCAACATTTCTGCCTCTTCGTGTAACAGACTTAACTAGAGGTTTTTCTTCACTTCAACTTTTTTTTTTTACATACTGTTTAATACAACGGATACAAAAGTCAGCACACCTCATAAGATATATCATCAAGTTCAGCTGTTCTAGTAGGAATTCCTTTACATTTGCTTCTTCCAGACATAGTGTGCAAAGAGCTTACCAAGTATCAAAGGGATGTCTTTGTTGAAAGGTATCAGACAAAGGAGAGGTGCAACGAAAAAAAAAAGAATTAAATATACCATGGAATGCAGTGAGGGCACTCAACAATAAGCAGAGAAAATATGGCACAACAATGACATTACAAAAGCCGATGAAAAGAAGAGAACAGATCAGGGAGGCTATCAAGAGGCCTAGATAATAAAAGAGCTGCAGGATTTTCTGGAAAGTACTGGTCGTGTGCCACATTTGACAACAATCTCTGTATTCTTCATATATAACTCAGTCTCACTGCAGTTCATGAAATAGTCAGAACCTCTAATCTACTGAAAAACAAAACAAAACAAACAAACAAAAAAAAAAAGCCTTGCAGGTCAAATCTCATCAGTCACTCCTGAATACCATTTGAATTACAGTCAAATCCAAGTCCAATCTATAAGTTCATTGTGGCCAATCTCCCCTTGGCACCTCTATTGGGATTTAGAAATGTCAACTTCTGCAAATCCAATCCTTTGAACTGCTCATCTTGCCAGAGACTGACCCACCACCTGCAGGCATCCCAGTTTATACTGTCAAGTACCCACTTGCCCCACCTCTCTATCTCTAATATCTAGTCAACCAATCGTCTCTCTTTACTCCACATTACATGACAAAGGTCATGACAAAATGTCCTTTTGGTGATTGCACAAAGCACAGGTTATCCTGAATGGTGGTGTATAAGAAAAGAAAACATATGATCATTAATGGTTTTTGCATATGATGAGTAACAGGTAACTAATTAACTCACAGGCCCACTTCACATAATTTGAGTGGTTCAAATGTACATCTGAGCAGTGTTAACAGGAATTCATCCATGTTAATCTCCAGTAAGAGAGACACAAATCTATTTTTCTTTCTCATCTGGTAGATTTGACTTTGATTAATCATGTGTCTGTTGGAGACCAACAAACTGTTATTATCCTATAACCTGTGACCGTGAACTGTAAATACACTGCAAAAGCTGTGTGTGGAGTGGTTTTAACAGTACATGACTTTTTTTTTTCCTGCAGTGGGACTTAAATTATCTAGTCTCATTGCAAATGCTTCTGGGTATAAGAAAAGTACAAAAAAGAGAAAATCCTCCCTGGATGTAGCTCATTTGCATGTGATTACTCTGGTGGATGTTAACAGATTACCATGGCAACCCTCATGCATTTTTAATATGGTCTAAATCAGTGTCTGTTATTGGATCCTTAGTCAAATTTTAATTAACAATCTACTCAATGGAGTCCCTTATAAAGACCTGGAATGTTTTCTAAGTCAATGTGATTTCTCTGACCTGTAATCTAATAACACTCTTTTAGTATGGGAACATGAACTGTTGCATTCTGTTTGTCAAGAATCTGGAATTTAGGCCAATAGTAGTTTAACTGGCAGTGTATTTAATACAGGGAGTGCAGAATTATTAGGCAAATGAGTATTTTGTCCACATCATCCTCTTCATGCATGTTGTCTTACTCCAAGATGTATAGGCTCGAAAGCCTACTATCAATTAAGCATATTAGGTGGTGTGCATCTCTGTAATGAGAAGGGGTGTGGTCTAATGACATCAACACCCTATATCAGGTGTGCATAATTATTAGGCAACTTCCTTTCTTTTGGCAAAATGGGTCAAAAGAAGGACTTGACAGGCTCAGAAAAGTCAAAAATAGTGAGATATCTTGCAGAGGGATGCAGCAGTCTCAAAATTGCAAAGCTTCTGAAGCGTGATCATTGAAAAATCAAGCGTTTCATTCAAAATAGTCAACAGGGTCGCAAGAAGCGTGTGGAAAAACCAAGGCGCAAAATATCTGCCCATGAAATGAGAAAAGTCAAGCGTGCAGCTGCCAAGATGCCACTTGCCACCAGTTTGGCCATATTTCAGAGCTGCAACATCACTGGAGTGCCCAAAAGCACAAGGTGTGCAATACTCAGAGACATGGCCAAGGTAAGAAAGGCTGAAAGACGACCACCACTGAACAAGACACACAAGCTGAAACGTCAAGACTGGGCCAAGAAATATCTCAAGACTGGTTTTTCTAAGGTTTTATGGACTGATGACATGAGAGTGAGTCTTGATGGGCCAGATGGATGGGCCCGTGGCTGGATTGGTAAAGGGCAGAGAGCTCCAGTCTGACTCAGACGCCAGCAAGGTGGAGGTGGAGTACTGGTTTGGGCTGGTATCATCAAAGATGAGCTTGTGGGGCCTTTTCGGGTTGAGGATGGAGTCAAGCTCAACTCCCAGTCCTACTGCCAGTTTCTGGAAGACACCTTCTTCAAGCAGTGGTACAGGAAGAAGTCTGCATCCTTCAAGAAAAACATGATTTCCATGCAGGACAATGCTCCAACACACGCGTCCAAGTACTCCACAGCGTGGCTGGCAAGAAAGGGTATAACAGAAGAAAAACTAATGACATGGCCTCCTTGTTCACCTGATCTGATCCCCATTGAGAACCTGTGGTCCATCATCAAATGTGAGATTTACAAGGAGGGAAAACAGTACACCTCTCTGAACAGTGTCTGGGAGGCTGTGGTTGCTGCTGCACGCAATGTTGATGGTGAACAGATCAAAACACTGACAGAATCCATGGATGGCAGGCTTTTGAGTGTGGAGATGTTATATTGGTTTCACTGGTAAAAATAAATAATTGAAATGGGTATATATTTGTTTTTTGTTAAGTTGCCTAATAATTATGCACAGTAATAGTCACCTGCACACACAGATATCCCCCTAAAATAGCTAAAACTAAAAACAAACTAAAAACTACTTCCAAAAACATTCAGCTTTGATATTAATGAGTTTTTTGGGTTCATTGAAAACATGGTTGTTGTTCAGTAATAAAATTATTCCTCAAAAATACAACTTGCCTAATAATTCTGCACCCCTGTATTTCTTTAGGTCTGCTCATTGTGGCTGACTCCAAAGGCATCCCATGTAGAAATGTCTATACTATACAGCATTTAATGCAGAGTACAACCTAGACTAGAGTGGTTCTGGTCTCTATAGCTAATATTTGCTCTTATGACAGCTATGATATAGTATATTTAGCTATTACTGACATGTGACCACTCACCATGTGATCACTAATCATGTGCTTAAATTGTCTGGACATGACAGTTATGGTGACAATGTACAATGCAGTTAGGTACCTTGGTCTAGTGACCCAGTGGTTCTGAATTTCTATGTTATATTCTGTGACTTAATATTCCTATTATTTAGTTTCTGTATTTCTTGCTCCCTAAGTTATTTAGTATCTCTTGATTTCCAGTCTTAGGTTTTGTTTATATGCCTTCCCTGTGTTCAGTGTTATGCCTGTCTCTGTCTCAGTGTCAGGTTGTTTTGTTATGTTTCCTGTTTTATTTTGATAGTCCCTTTCCTGTGTCCATTTCTGGTTTGTACTATACTTTTTCCAAGTTTTTCTACTGCCGGGTTAATAGTTTTCTTGTGCTTATGTGATTCTGATTATGTTTTTTACCTCTACTGACTGGTTTAATTTGGTTGTTTAGTTTCCATCAGTGTTTCCCTTTCTATATGTCTTCAGTTTCTTGTCTCCATGTTTGTGTACCTCCGTGGCTCCCTTCTCTCCCTTTGTGTTGTCTGCATTTGGGGCCTCAGTCTCCGCTCCACAGAACAGTCTGACCACAATGCACAGAACCACCTCCTCATTCTCCGTGGGCAGCCATCGGCAAACCATGCGTCAGCCTGAGTACTACAGTCTCACACCAGAGCAGTCTTTTTTTTTAGTTCTTGGCAATAACTTGGCACCCAGTTCATCCCCCTCACCAAGGCTGCCTGAACTACCAAAGGCTCGGCCATCAGGCATGTCTAGGGCATTCTCAGCAACTTTCACAAACTGTAAGCTAAGCTCTCTGAGAGAAAACCCATCTGTGTTAATTATGTGTGTTTTGGATCAGTTCACTGTGTTCAGCCAGCTATTTCATAGACTGATTGTGTTCTTGAACCAGTCCTACGTAAGACTCAATCTATCTGCCAGACAGCTGCTCTGTTGAGTACTGAGTTCTAACGACTTTTGTGATCCTCTGTCAGCACCTGTAAAGACTGTTTTGCTCTTGTTTGTTGTAAGGCTGTCCTTCCACCTTTGACCATCTCTGAGCCTCCTCGTCCTTCTCCTGTTCTTACTCCACACTAAGCCTTGTTGTGCACCTTTGACAAATACAAATACATAACTGTTCCTAGGAACCAGTACAAGTATCTCGTCCAATGTGGCACACTACTCTTAAGCAATAAGCACATGATTTCATCTCATTACATTGATCAGCCATTTTATTAGTTACATCTCGTTACTAGGTTCGTCTGCCTTTTGACTTCAGAACTGCCTTACTTGTCCATGACACAGATTCAACAAGGTAATGGAAACATTTGCCAGAGATTTTGGTCCATATTGACATGACAGGATCATCAAAATGATCAAAAACAATCATTTCTGTCGTTTCTTTAAGTATCCTGCTTTATATTTGCTTTTTTGTGATCCACTGTGCTCAGCTAGTTTCTAAGCTTGTCTTGTTTATTCTTGTTTGGAAGGTAGCATATAAAGGGTTTATCAAAACTTGTTCACGGCAAAAAGAGGTTTCTGTGTCCTGAAAAGCAATATTAAAACTGCTCCGTAGCAAGAGCTATAACTGTAGATTTGGGTTTGTTTCACTTCAGTTCAATAAAGTAATGCCACCAAAGATAAAAATAATCCTTATTTATAAAAAACATTTATCCTGACATTTTCAGCCCAACAATTTTGACAAAATATGTGTTTCCACTATTGGAGCACATTTAAATCTTCATGTTGACAGTTCTTATAGCAGCTCAACTTTATATCATCAAGTTTCACAATCACATTTCTGTCTTTTCTTCTGTTTATGCCATTGTGGCTTGTGTATAACAGTCTGCTTGGCAAATGTTAAAGGGACAATAAGTTGATTAGAACCATGCAAAGCCCCCAAATTCCCCACATAATTCTTTTGGGAAAAATGCTGAAACAATTAGAATAGAATGAATACAGATGAGGATAATCCCTCAGCTTTTGAAGTTTGACATTTTACGATATCAACTGTGATCTCGATGACTCAGATTGGATTATGCCATTGATTAAGCCTTGTCCTAGACCATCGATTTTTTTTCTGTGGAGGTTTTCTGGGCCTTTCTTTTAGTCTGGGACTAGGCATAATCCATGTTTGGGAAACTTGCCAGATGTGTCTTAACTTTCCCCACAGATTTATACTTTGTGACCTCTGTTACCAGCTCAGAATTTGGTCTTTCTTGGACCACGACTGATAACGCAATTAATGGGAATTACGTTTTTAGTTTAGACAAAGGGCCTTACAGACTAAAGAGCCAGTAATTAACAAGAAGCTGCATAACTCCTGTTAAGAGGGTGGAAGTAACAAAGTACAAATACTTTGTTATTGTGCTTAAGTAAAATTTTCAGATATCTGTACTTTTCTGACAACTTTTTACATTTACTCCCTACATTCTTAAATAAATATCTGTACTTTCTAGTCCTTACATTTTCAACATGTACTACTTTTGGTTTAACAAATTTGAGGGGAATCATTATTTTATCACTGCGAGCCTTCAAATACCAAACCGATTTGAGTCTAAACAGTAAGACAAGAAAGAAAATCTTGTTCATGTATTAATCACCAGGTCATGTGGCACAAAAAGAGATGAAAGAGGAAAAACTGTGTGCCATATTCAGGGGTTAAAGTGGGCTGTTATTTTGATTTATTTAACTAAAAAAATTTTTGGGTTGTTTTTTTTTTTAACTTTTTGGCACAAAACCAAAAGTTGCGGTTGTGGTACTTGAACATTTTGCTAGCCCTACAAAAGAAGAATCAAAATAAAGGGAGTGATATTTTTTAAGGGGCAGGTAATTTCAAATGTAATGTTTCTAACAGCTCAACAAACATCAGTGGTACTGTGTATTGCTAGCTAAAGGTCCAGCTGATGTATTTCACAAGGAGAGAAAAGAAAGAGAGCTAACTTCACTCAGAGAGGGAGAAAGATAAGAGAGACAGGAGAGGAAGAAGATAGGTTAGATTTAAAGTAAAGGACTGCTCAGTGGGATTTGATGAACTGGAAATTTAAAGTGTACATGTAAGTTCTCATGTTTTTAAATCAGATTTTGGGTCTGTACATGTGACATTATGTTTTTTCATATTGTGAAACATGCTGCCAAAAAAACTGAGATAGACTAACTGTTTAAAGGTTGCATGAAAATCCTCTGCAGGTTAGTGCAGGATGAACAGATTAGTTTACTGTACTGTGATAGATTTAAAGTAAAGAACAGTGTGTGTCAGAGTTAGCAGATATGAATTTGAAGTTAAGTGGATGATGCTTAGATTCATTCGCTGAATTCCACCTTCATACCAACTTTATACTATCTAATATAAAGACAGTATGAACAGTGTACTGTCAGTGTAGAGGATGGAAATCAGCCAGGCAAACTCAAAAAAACAACTGCTGACATCTGGTCGACTTCACTTGTGTAAATCCACAAAGCGCAGCAGGTCAGCTGATCACAGCTTGTACATTAAGAATATCTACTGGGACTGTAACTTTATTATTACTTTAATAGAAACAGGTGGTAGAATTTTCCTTCAAGGAGCTATTTTTACTTTCTTGCTTTGAGTAGATTTCAGAGCCAGTGTTTTTCACTTTTACTTGAGTAAAGAAGTTGATTCAGTATTTCAACTTTTACTTTAACACTAGTACCTGTACTTCTACTTAACTACAGAATGTCTCTACTTTTGCCAACTCTGCTCCCATCTAAATTCATCCTAAAACTCAGTTTAGCAAAACTATTTCAGCTAAGCACTTTATTTGGGACTCCAAGCTCTAAAAACCATTACTATAACATTAAAATGCTCACCTTTACTGAACAGCACTATAGATGTAGGACATAAAACACCTGGTTAGAAACTGAGCTGTTTTTTCATCAACAACTATTTGAGTATAGTAGCCGTAGACTCAATATCCTTCCTTCAAAAACAAGGTTGGGGAAATCATTCCTCATGCAGTTTCTCATAAACAGCATTTTGCATGCATTGGAGTACCAGGCTTTGGCAATGTAATCAACAATGTTAAAATGCCAAAATGCATTTTTATACCAACATTAGAGCTTCATCCAAAGTACTGAGTCTTTCCCGAGATGTAAACAAGCCCCCAGCCTTTGAACAAATTGAAAGTAAATAGTTTTGGGAAATGGGGGAAAAAAACTGTAAATCATGTTACTGCTGTTCACTGGGGCACATATTCCTTGAATATGTTTGCTCTTGGAGTGCTTAATTTGGGGATATTTATGTGGAAACTCTCCTGCTGCATTGTGAACTGTAATAAGCTAATACTTACTCATTCAAGTCCCAGGCTTTCTATTTGAGTGGGAGGTCTGCCGATGACCTGACGATTTTGTAATTAGAGTGCACATGATCTAGTAGGCTGACTGTGTAAGTATGTGTGACACAAATACAGAAGATGTGGTTCAGCTAAAAGTGTATGGGTGTGTGTGTTTACATGAGAGATCTCAAGTGTTACAAGTGCTATCTGGTGCCCCACAGATGGGATACTTCCCACTGCGTCTGTGGGTATTATGTGTGTAAAACAAGTGTTAAGTACGGCTTGTGCAATGTTCTGTTTATTGTGTGTAAGATGAAAATTTCACACAGCCCATGTTAGACACTTGCCTCAGACTCACTTTAACCTACAGTGGGGCAAAAAAGTATTTAGTCAGCCACCAATTGTGCAAGTTCCCCCACCTAAAATGATGACAGAGGTCAGTAATTTGCACCAGAGGTACACTTCAACTGTGAGAGACAGAATGTGAAAAAAAAATCCATGAATCCACATGGTAGGATTTGTAAAGAATTTATTCGTAAATCAGGGTGGAAAATAAGTATTTGGTCAATAACAAAAATACAACTCAATACTTTGTAACATAACCTTTGTTGGCAATAACAGAGGTCAAACGTTTACTATAGGTCTTTACCAGGTTTGCACACACAGTAGCTGGTATTTTGGCCCATTCCTCCATGCAGATCTTCTCGAGAGCAGTGATGTTTTGGGGCTGTCGCCGAGCACCACGGACTTTCAACTCCCGCCACAGATTTTCTATGGGGTTGAGGTCTGGAGACTGGCTAGGCCACTCCAGGACTTTCAAATGCTTCTTACGGAGCCACTCCTTTGTTGCCCGGGCGGTGTGTTTTGGATCATTGTCATGTTGGAAAACCCAGCCTCGTTTCATCTTCAAAGTTCTCACTGATGGAAGGAGGTTTTGGCTCAAAATCTCACGATACATGGCCCCATTCATTCTGTCCTTAACACGGATCAGTCGTCCTGTCCCCTTGGCAGAAAAACAGCCCCATAGCATGATGTTTCCACCCCCATGCTTCACAGTAGGTATGGTGTTCTTGGGATGCAACTCAGTATTCTTCTTCCTCCAAACACGACGAGTTGAGTTTATACCAAAAGTTCTACTTTGGTTTCATCTGACCACATGACAGTCTCCCAATCCTCTGCTGTATCATCCATGTGCTCTCTGGCAAACTTCAGACGGGCCTGGACATGCACTGGCTTCAGCAGCGGAACACGTCTGGCACTGCGGGATTTGATTCCCTGCCGTTGTAGTGTGTTACTGATGGTGACCTCTGTTACTTTGGTCCCAGCTCTCTGCAGGTCATTCACCAGGTCCCCCCGTGTGGTTCTGGGATCTTTGCTCACCGTTCTCATGATCATTTTGACCCCACGGGATGAGATCTTGCGTGGAGCCCCAGATCGAGGGAGATTATCAGTGGTCTTGTATGTCTTCCATTTTCTGATGATTGCTCCCACAGTTGATTTTTTCACACCAAGCTGCTTGCCTATTGTAGATTCACTCTTCCCAGTCTGGTGCAGGTCTACAATACTTTTCCTGGTGTCCTTCGAAAGCTCTTTGGTCTTGGCCATGGCGGAGTTTGGAGTCTGACTGTTTGAGGCTGTGGGCAGGTGTCTTTTATACAGATGATGAGTTCAAACAGGTGCCATTCATACAGGTAACGAGTGAGGGACAGAAAAGCTTCTTACAGAAGACGTTACAGGTCTGTGAGAGCCAGAGATTTTCCTTGTTTGAGGTGACCAAATACTTATTTTCCACCCTAATTTACGAATAAATTCTTTACAAATCCTACCATGTGAATTCATGGATTTTTTTTCACATTCTGTCTCTCACAGTTGAAGTGTACCTCTGGTGCAAATTACTGACCTCTGTCATCATCTTAGGTGGGGGAACTTGCACAATCGGTGGCTGACTAAATACTTTTTTGCCCCACTGTATGAAGGATGCTATCATTGTGTGTAGCAAGGTATCAGCAATAAATCAAATGTAATGTAAGTACATACTGTGAGCGCTCCCCAATAGGAGTCATATGGTTAACAAGCATCCGTCATTTCAATATTCTAAATCTAACAAGACAGACCTTTAGGAGGACATGTTTGTTTGCTGTTTACGCTTCAGTCAGATAAGAAGATCAATATGCTTTTTCATGTGTGTCTGCTCCATCAATAGGTCAGCCACTCAAAAATGCCAATGTGCTTTAATTTGCTCTGTTATTTACACAACTATTTTATTTTCTTAAATTTAAAGGATTTGGTTATTTTAGAGTCTGGTTTGTTTTTTTTTTTTGGGGGGGGGGGTTTGCCGAATTTGCAAGACATTTCCAAAGTGAGGGTGGATTGCCATTCATTTTCTATAGCGGTGATTTGTAACCGGGAACAACAAAGTTGATTAAAACACTCAAAATTCAACGAAAGAGGTGCTCTTCACTTTTATATGTTCAAGTGCATAGTGTGGAGGATGTCATCAGGCCTCGAGGCCATTGGATGTAAAACAGAATATTTATGAGTTTTTTAATTTGTAAAAAACGAACACGACTGTCATGGTCGGACGGTCCTTCCCGGGCGACCTGCCTGTGTGTATATGTGTGCGTGTGTTTCTCTCTCTCCTCCTCCTCCACCCAGCGGTGACACACCTGCACCTAATTTGCCACCCAGCTGTCACTAATCATCCTTCGTTGTGGGCTGAGGTATTTAACAGTGTGTCCAGATGGCAGTCGATGCTGGATTTTACTTGAAGCTCGGTAGTAAAGAGTGTTTTGTGACTTGCAACTTAGCTTTAGCTGGCTAGCCTTCTCACCTGTTGTTTTCGCTCGTTTGTAGGAGGAAGAGATACGGAGCTGGAGGTTGGAGAAAAGGAGCCCGCGGGATTAAGCTATCGGAGCAGAACACACACTCGGATAATCACTTTGGAAACTCACCTGCGGTGCACCTGGGAGTTTGGAGAAGATCACTGTTGGACTTTGCACTTCACTTTGTGTTTTGAGACTGTTTTTGGGCACTGTAAATAAACGCACTGTGTACTTCGCATCCAGAGCTCCGCGACTGAGTCCGTATTTTCCCATTACCCGTGACAGAACAATCCAGCCAGCAATGGAGCTCGCGCTTCAAGCTGAACGGTTGGAACGGCATGAAAAGATGCTGCAGCATGTGGCTGAGGAGCAGTCCGCGCTACTACAGGTGGTATCTGAACTGAAAGGTATGTTGCTTGCTACACCTAGAGCACTCGTTCATCCACCAGAGCCCCCTACACAACCACAACCACCAGTAGAGCTTCTAAATGTATCAGCGGCCTGTCCCCTTCCTCCATCTCCACCTCCGCCACAGCGAGAACACACATTACCTGTACCTGAAAAATTCAGTGGAGATTTGGACAAAAGCCGGGGATTTTTGACTCAGTGCTCTCTGATTTTTAGGCAGCAGACTCGAGCTTATGCCTCTGATATTGCTAAGATCACCCTCATGGTGAAGCTCATGACCGGACGATCACTGCTCTGGGCTCAAGCAGTCCTGAGCGCCCAACCTTCCATCTCATATAGTGATTTTTTTTGAGCAAATTTCGGTGTGTGTTTGACAAAAGATCTAACCCTGATAGTGCTGCTCATCGCATGGTTACTTTAAAGCAGGGCCGGTGGAGCGTGGCAGACTTCTCCGTGGACTTTTGGATCTTGGCCGAGGAGACGGGCTGGGAGGAAAAGGCGCTATGGGGAGCATTCCTAAACAGCTTAAATGAGAATGTCAAACGTGAGTTGGCCACTAAAGAGCTTCCTAAATCGTTAAGTGCCCTGGTTAACATGTGTATCAGTCTAGACGACCATATGCGAGAGTTTGGCAGGCGGACTGGAGATGGGCGAAGGTCAGTAGGGGGCGTAGTTCCGGCTGGACTCCCATCTCTCTAGTGGAGAGAGGAGGGACCGGACTCACCTGCTGACGAGGAGCAACCCATGCAGCTGGGACGGACTAAATTCACCCGGAGCAGAAGACAACTGGTGAGTGAGTGTTTTGTGTGTGGGAAGAAGGGGCATTTCGAGGACGCCTATCCCTCACGGCTAAAAGACTCAGCCCGTCAGTAAAGGTGGGGATACTGACGGGTGCACCGGTGAATACATTCCTCCACCTCAGCTGCCACGCTAAATTATGGTTTCTTTCCTGCACCCATTCTTGTGATGCACTAATAGACTTGGGAGCTGAACAAAGTTTTTTGGATGAGAAAACTTCTTTTTACAGCGAAAAAACCCCCCCTAAACTTCCAAGCAAGCACCGAGTGCGCTACGACGTAATGGGAAATAAGTTTAAGTGTTAAACAAATTTCTTCCAGTCAGAGAATGTTGCATATAATTAAATTTTTGCTTGATGCATAAAGTTAAAAGGTTAAAACTAATAAAACAAATTTTAAAAAGACACTTTTCCATTTGATTACATTTTGTATGATGGATTATGCAGAAAAAGTAGAATTGGGCTGAAAGATCTATCGTTTTATCACCTATTCAGGTTGTAAATCGTGTTTTTAAAAAGTAACTAAGTCACTAAGTAATTAATTACTTTAGAAAATAAGTAATCAGTAAAGTAACGGGATTACTTTTTTGGGGAAGTAATCGGTAATTAGTTACTGATTACCTTTTTCAAGTAACTTGACCAACACTGGCGCTTAATGGCAGGCCTTTAGCTGCTATCACTCACCGCACTCAAGAAATCACACTCACTCTCTCCGGCAATCACACTGAACAGATGTTCCTGTTTCTCTTCAAGGCACCTGATACACCCTTAGTTTTGGGATTTCCCTGGTTCCAGCGACACAATCCACAGATTGATTGGGCCAAGGGATTTGTCGTGGGGTGGAGCACCCGTTGCCATGAGCAGTGTTTACGCTCTGCGGTGCCGGGTTGCATGTCAGACGATCCTGCGGGGCCGCCCACTCGCCCCGACTTGTCAACCGTGCCCACTGAATATCATGATCTAGGTCGAGTCTTTAGCAAAGACGGGGCCCAATCGCTGCCCCCCCATCGTCAGTACGACTGCGGGATTGATTTGCTCCCAGGCGCCCCCTTGCCCACTAGCCGACTCTACAGTATCTCGAAACCTGAGCGCGAGTCTATGGAGCGCTACATTACCGACTCCCTGGCAGCAGGCATCATCCGTCCCTCCACCTCTCCCTTGGGCCCAGGCTTCTTTTTTGTTGAAAAGAAAGATAAGACCCTACGCCCCTGCATTGACTATCGGGGACTGAACAAAATCACTATCAAAAACAAATATCCTCTACCTCTGCTCGCCTCAGCTTCTGAACTCCTTCAAGGAGCCACTCATTTCACCAAACTTGATCTCCGCAATGCTTATCACCTGGTCCGCATCCGCGAGGGGGACGAGTGGAAGACGGCCTTCAACACCCATCTGGGCCACTTCGAGTACCTGGTAATGCCGTTCGGACTCACTAACGCCCCTGCCATGTTCCAAGCCCTGGTAATTGATGTTCTACGAGATTTTTTTTGAACCACTTCGTGTTTGTTTACCTTGACGACATTCTGATTTTCTCCAGATCCAGAGCTGAGCATGTTAAGCATGTGAGACTGGTGTTGCGCCGCCTGCCGGAGAATCGGCTGTTTTGTAAAGCGGAAAAATGTGAGTTTCATGCCTCAACTGTCTCTTTTCTGGGTTTCATCATTGAACAGGGCCGGTTGCGAGCGGACCCGGCCAAGGTCAAAGCTGTGTTTGAGTGGCCTGCACCCGGAAGGAGTTGCAAAGTTTTCTGGGATTCAGCAACTTCTACAGACGTTTCATCCGGGACTTCAGTAAGGTAGCATTGCCTCTCACACAACTCGCATCGTCCAAACAGCTGTACCTGTGGTCTCCAGCAGCTCAGCAAGCATTCGACCGTCTCAAGAGCCTGTTTGCCTCGGCCCCCATCCTGGCCCAGGCTGACCTCGCCCTGCCGTTCGTGGTGGAAGTGGACGCTTCTGATTCGGGAGTTGAGGTGGTTCTCTCTCAGCGCAAGGAAGGTAAATTACACCCCTGTGCCTTTTTCTCCCGTCGGCTCACTCAAGCTGAAAGGAATTATGACGTGGGCGACCGGGAGCTTCTTGCCATCAAATTGGCGCTGGAGGAGTGGCGGCACTGGTTGGAGGGGAGCGAACATCCTGTTATCGTGTGGACGGACCACAAGAACCTCACCTACCTCCAAGCGGCTAAGCGCCTGAACGCCCGACAGGCCAGGTGGGCATTGTTTTTTGCACAGTTTAACCTAACCATTACCTACAGGCCCGGGTCCCGGAATACGAAACCAGACGCCTTGTCACGCCAGTTCGCGCCAGACACAGACCCTGAGGAGAAGGAGAGGCCCATTCTGCCGGCCTCATGCATTGTGGGGACCTTCACCTGGGAGATAGAAAGGGTGGTCTGAGATGCTCAGCGACAAGAGCCTGACCCCGGCACCGGTCCAGCAGGTAGATTGTACGTTCCCTCAGCGGTCAGGGGTAAGGTGGGCACACTGGGCACACACCGCACGGTTTACCTGCCATCCGGGCAGGAACCGAACTGTCACCTTTCTACAAAGACTGTTTTGGTGGCCCTCTCTCTCTCAGGACGTCCGGGAGTATGTGGCCGCATGTCCTGTGTGCGCCCGAAATAAGACGTCCAACTCCCCTCCATCGGGACTCCTCAGACCACTGCCTGTCCCCAGCCGGCACGTCGCTCTGTACTTCATCACTGGCCTCCCTCCGTCCTCTGGTAAAACTGTTATACTCACCATCATTGACCGTTTTTCTAAGGCTACCCATTTTGTTGCCCTTACCAAACTTCCCACCGCTCTAGAGACTGCCCAGCTCTTGACCCAACATGTTTTCCTGGTGTGCCCAATGGCCAGTCCACCTATGCGGTCAGCTGGTGGGTAACAGGCATCTCCGAAAACGTTAGAGCACTTATGCAAATATGTGATGTCTTGATAAATCGAGCAGATATTTGAAGTTTACACAGCACCATTCTCACATGAAAATATCTTAAAAGTTTATTTTGTGACCCAGAAAGAGTAATATTTCAAACTCCGCCACTGCCTCGTTTGAGTTTTGGATGAAATGCATTCTGGTATATTGCATTTCGTCATTTCGAGCTGATTAGAGACGAAAGCAGCCAATCAGATTTTTTTGCATCCATGTCTGTGATTGGCTGGTTTTGTGGGACAAATATAACGGTGTAACAGAAAGAGTTGAGCGCGCATGGGCAGAAATGTTGAGAGCGCAAGCAGCACATTGCGAGCAAGCGCAAATGCAAAAACTGAGCGCGAGGGGCTGCTATTGTGTGTGTGTGTGTGTGTGTGTGTGTGTGTGTGTGTGTGTGTGTATGGATAATAACAAACACTGAAATACATTTTTTGCACCCAGCAAATAATTTTGTTCACTCAAATTTAGCTTTTCTTTGCTCAAAATGCAACACTTGCACCTGCAATTTTTTTTTTTTACGTGCCCTCAGAATAGTGGCAGAAAAATAACGCCATAAGTATGTCCATCGTCTTCCGTTTCTCCATCTCTCACCCTCAGCCAATCACAGAAACACTGCTGCTTAGAGGACACTGTGAGTGCAACAAGTAATAATAATAATGGATTGCATTTATTTAGTGCTTTTCGAGACCCTCAAAGCACTTTACAATTCCACTATTCATTCACTCTCACATTCACACACTGGTGGAGGCAAGCTACAGTTGTAGCCACAGCTGCTCTGGGGCAGACTGACAGAAGCAAGGCTGCCATATTGCGCCATCGGCCCCTCTGGCCATCACCAATAGGTGAAGTGTCTTGCCCAAGGACACAACGACCAAGACTATCCAAGCCGGGGCTCGAACCGGCAACCTTCTGATTATAAGACAACCTGCCAACTCTTGAGCCACGATCCCCCAAAAGCAGAAGTGTCTTCTGCTTTTTCTATTTCTTTTTTCTATCTTTTTCTATTTTTTTCTATTTTTCTATACCTTTAGGTGTTGCCACAGAAGATTGTCTCCCTCCATCTCACTCTATCCTTAGCATCCTCCTCTGGTATACCAACCATCTGCATATCCTCCTTCAATCTTTTCTGTGGTCTACCTCTTTTCTTCCTGTCTGGGAACTCCATATTCAACAACCCTCCTCTGCACATGCATGTCCAAACTATTTCAGGCTTGCCCGTTTTTGTCTCTAAAACACCCAATCTGAACTTTTCTTCTAATCTAATCTTCATTCTAATCTTGTCCATCCTCAGGCCCAATGAAAATGCTCAACTTTATTTCAACTCTGCCACCTTCAGCTCAGTCTCCCGTCTTTTTGACAGTGCCATCGCCTCCACACCCTAAATCATGGGAGGTCTCACCACCATCTTGTAAAGCTTCCCTTTCACTCTTGCTCCTATCTTTTTGTCACAAATCACTGCTGAAGTTCATCCCCACCCAGCCTGTGTCCCCTTCAATCTTCTCTTCTAAACACATTTTCAGTATTTAGTAAATATATTTGTTATCTTAATTTCATGATCTTGTTAAATAATCAAGGTTACTTTTTAACTGGTAAAAATGTGGGTTTGGCTATAATTAAACCCCTCTAATAGTTCAGGTTATTTAAGTATTTTTGATTTGTGCTTATTTATTTCAGAGGTCTGATTCTGGTTCTTCTTTCCACCTTTGGAAGACATATTTCATGACAACCAGGATTTCAACATATCTTGTGGTTTACACAGATGTGGCACCTTTCTCTGGCTGCTCACATGTACTAACCAGCTGCCACATTCCAGAAAGATTCACAGTATCTGATGTTCTCCATGTCCAAGCCATTCTCAGGTCTGGTCCCCAGGTCTAATTATCACTTACTCCGATCAGTTTATCAGTATTTACAGGATATATACCACAACCTTTCAAGGTGAACTGCTAATTAAAAGCCTGTGTTCAGCCTCATGCAGCATCCAACACCTTTTAATGCTGCATTGAATACAACAATATTGTATTACAGAGATTAGAACACTCCATAGGTATTAAAGGAAATGCACTGCAATGGTTTGAATCATATCTATCTGATAGACTCCAATTTGTTCATGAATTCACACATGAATTTAATCAAGGAGCTCCACAGAGTTCTGTCATGAGATTTTATTTACATTATTTATGATTCCCCCGAGGTAACATTATCAGAAAACACACCGTACAATTTCATCACTTATTTCATCAAGTTATTCTAAAAATAATACACTACATATTAAATACATGGTTTTCTTTATGTTAGGGCTTTGAATATCAAGGGTGAGGAGAGACTGAAAAACTATAACTAAAAGGGGGTAAAAAAAGATGAATAAGAATGAAGCTGAAATTCAACTAAAAGTAGTCAGGTCAGGTCAGCAAGAAACATCCCTTTCCAATTAATGCCTCTAATTACATGGAATAATACAAGCTATTCTATGCACTGAACATGAAGACCTAGCAATCTTCCTGAATGAGCCAGAAATGAATACTCCATCAGGCCTATTTGTATGATAACAATGTTGCCAAAATGACAGCATCAATTTCTACCTCTGAAAAATGGAAGCGCCGCATTTTCATACGAACAATCAAAACCTAATCAGTTGAATTTCCACTGTAGCAAATTAAGCGTGGAGTGGAAATTATACAATTGTCCTGTAAAAATATGCCAGTAATCACTTAAATTGAGCGGGAAAACAAAAATCAGCAACAAAAGGCCTTTAGACATACTGTGTGCTGGATCGAGTGTGAGAGTGGGTGCCTCGGCTCATCAGTGGAACATTATGAATAACTGAGGTCTGCGCGTAGTGTTGTAATAAAATGGGGTTTTTTGTGTGTGGAAATGCTTAAAAAGAAACTATAATGCTATACATAGCTACATCATTACCATTTTTTTTGTGTATTTCACACTGTCGAACCCGATCTTGCTCTGCCTTTTGTGAGATGTGCTGTATGCGCGTATTCTTCTTGTATTAACAGCTGCTGTCTATGTGCCAAGTCAATATTAGCTCAGTCTGGGAATTGGAGCACGGAGGAGAGAAGTAAGGAGAAAACACCCCAATTAAAGCTCAGTGATGAAAGAGGCGGAAAGCAGTGGGAAGTAAAGAAAATGAGAGGTCAAAAAGTGTATGAGTTAAAAACAAGGGACAAAGAAAGGGAAAGAAAGTTGATGTTTATGTCAACTGCGTTTGAGGGGGACAGAATGAGTGGAACAGAAGAGATCCCAATGAAAGAGCATCCAGATGCTACCTTCATATTTCATCAACTTCCTTTTTTCATCTTTAATTTTTTTTTTAAAGTTCAATTATTTAGTCAGTCTCATTAATAGATATGAATGCAGCGTGTACAGTCTCTGTGCCAGACATTTGATCTCTTCTGGCTCTGAGCATCCGATTGGTGGCGGGGGACGGGAGATATAGTGGGTATTGTTTTTTTCCCCCTCTTTCATGATGGCCAGCACTTTAGACACTGAAGTAGTTTGGTGGTGTCTGCATGCCTAGAAACGTTTACTCGTCATTATGTAACCTCCCTCTTACACACACACACACACACACACACACACACACACACACACACACACACACACACACACACACACACACATATTGTATGTGCATATTGTATCGCAGTGGGAGCGGCATTAATAAAGGAGGATTAAAAATCTCATGGCCTTTCACTGTCATAAGTCATTATTTTACCACTTTCCTTCTGTTTATTATTTTATGATCGTGCAATGTTACAGCCGTGCTGTCTGTCTGTACATGGTCAAAACTGTAATGCTTATGTAAGTACTACAGTGCAACGTGACTATAAAAGCCGTGAACAACTCAGTGTTCAACTTTTTTTTTTCATCTATTACTGATGAATACTTAAGGTTGGTTTTACCAAACTCTAATTAGCCTTGCCCTTAGCTCCCCTTGCAAGAAGGACCCTCATCTGATTTTGCATTTCCACAAGTGTCTTCACAATTTCACCGCCACATAATGACACTTGGTTAGGATGTCTTGCATCACATTTCAGAGCCTGACCATATATCTTAAAATGGGTTATGCTGTGAGATATATACTACTACTGCTACTTCTAATAATAATAATAATAATAATAATAATAATAACACAATTCTGGTATTTTTGTCACTACTTACTGTTACTATCTCATTAACTTGAGGTTGTGTTTTGCATCTGTATAGTTTAGCACTTTGCAAGTATAGTCACTTAGTCACAGCTTGAAAATACTAACATAGTGACTTAAATAATAATCTTGAGACTTTATTTATGTTCATATTCTGTCTATGATTGTTTATACATTTGGTTTTTGTTTTGTTTTTTATTTTCTTTCACCGTAGAATCTGCAGTTGTTTTCACTTTTTCATGATTTTTTTTAATGTTTCTAACACAGAAGCATAAAACTCTACTGGAAAATTTAGTGGTTGGTTTAAACACAACACCAACTATTAGCAAGTTTGCAGCTATAAAGGCAGAAACTAACATTAAAAACTCTGTTAGTGTCACGATCTGGTTATAGGGACTCAAACGCAGAGCGGTTAGATGTCTCCAAAATGCAGTTTATTTACAGTTCCAGTGCACAATATATATACAGTGAAGGGAATCCAAAACTCCAGGGAATAGCAGGGAAAAATGTCTTGCATTAGGTAAATACGTCAGCGCTGGACTGGTTTAAGTTGCTTTATCCATCCATCCATCCATCTTCCGCTTTATCCGGGGCCGGGTCGCGGGGGCAGCAGGCCCCAGGCCAGCCGAGAGATATAATCTCTCCAGCGTGTCCTGGGTCTGCTCCGGGGCCTCCTCCCGGTGGGACATGCCTGGAACACCTCACCCAGGAGGCGCCCAGGGTGCATCCTTGTCAGATGCCCGAACCACCTCAGCTGGCTCCTTTCGATGTGGAGCAGCAGCTGCTCTACTCTGAGCCCCTCCCGGATGGCCGAACTTCTCACCCTATCTCTAAGGGAGAGGCCAGCCACCCTTCGGAGGAAGCTCATTTCTGCCGCTTGTATCCGCGATCTCGTTCTTTCGGTCACTACTCACAGCTCCTGGCCATAGGTGAGGGTAGGGACGTAGATCGACCGGTAAATTGAGAGCTTCGCTTTTACACTCAGCTCCCTCTTCACCACGACGGACCGGTGCAGCGTCCGCATTACTGCAGCTGCAGCCCCAATCCGTCTGTCGATCTCCGGCTCCCTTCTCCCATCACTCGCGAACAAGACCCCGAGATACTTGAACTCCTCCACTTGGGGCAGGAACTCATCCCCGACCCAGAGTGGGCACTCCACCCTTTTCTGGCTGAGAACCATGGCCTCAGATTTGGAGGTGCTGATCCTCATTCCCGCTGCTTCACACTCGGCTGCGAACCGTTCCAGTGCGAGCTGGAGGCCCTCACCTGATGAAGCCAACAGAACCACATCATCTGCAAAAATCAGAGATGAGATTCTGAGGCCACCAAAGCGAAAGCCCTCCGCCACTTGGCTGCGCCTAGAAATTCTGTCCATAAAAATTATGAACAGAACCGGAGACAAAGGGCAGCCCTGGGGGAGCCCATCACCCACCGGGAACGAGTCCGACTTATTGCCGGCAATGTGAACCAAGCTCTTGCAACGGTTGTATAGGGATCGAATGGCCCGTAGCTTTATCTTTTTTCTTTTTATTCTTTGCTGCTAACTATCATCCTGTAGTTTCAGAACCATCTGAACTGCAACTGTACCTCTATGATTCTAAGCACGCGTTGTTTCAGCAGGTCTCTGTAGTAAAATGGTTCTCTAAAAAAATAATTACCAAAAAAAAAAAAACAGTGACAATGTTCCAAAGCGCAGACTGACATAATCTTATGTTTGCTTTGTCAAGCCAAAGTTAATTAGAGCTTTGGTAGACTCTGCACTCTGATGGGATTTATTCAACAACAATAAGTCTTATCACAATGAGCATCACACTGACTGCAGGGGTCCACACTGGTTACATTTCAGTGGATTAGTTTTACACCTACAGGAGATCACAGTGAACCTTTTTTTTTGTCAGTAGACAAAAAACACTGTCACTATCATAAATAATTCTGAGGGTTTATAATAATTAGAATTAAGATTATAAAATAAATATAACAACAACTCTACAAAGTCTTTTTTTCTTGGTTGGTTGCTTTTTCACTCAAGCACAGAAAAGAGATGAACCAGTGTCTACACATGACTCAGCAAAGAAGTATTCGCAAATTGTATATTTAGGTACTTTGTTATTTGCAACCTATTTTCTGAGAGACATAAAATAATATCTTTTCACCAAGAAAGGGATCCTTAAAGAGCTGAAAACTTAGTATATCTCTGCATGGGATGCCTTCCCATGTGGAAAAAAAATAGAAAAACCTTATAAAAGACTTGCATCAGATGTGGCCTACTTCATGGCCTAGTGAATCATATAAGGCTTTTATGATTTACTCATGAAAGTGGCCACTTTCATATATTGTTTTAGTAAGTATCCAAAACATACAAGTTTCATTTATATAATTTTTGTAGGGATCTTATATCTGTTTTCACTCTTGTATGCTTTTCATACAAGTTTCACACAAGACAGATACAAACTTTATAAGATTTATATATATCTTTTCCATATGGGTTGTGTCTTCAAAAAATGGTGGACACTGGAAAAGTGGAGGACAAAAGAAGAAGTGGGAGGCAGAAGAGCAGTGTCTGAGAGTTACGTCTTTAAAACTTAAAAAACAAATCACTGAAACATGCATTTGAGCTTCAACATTTTAGGTACATTTAGGCACTGAAATGTGTATGTTGGGTTCAAGCACTCAAAAAAAATGCTTTTTTAGGTTAAGAGACACAGTGAAAAACTTCCATTATTCTCCACTTTCATTCTCAAGATAAATAATCACCCTGGTGCAGCAACTGACACCCTGTGATATGTCTTTAGTAGGTGTTTAAAAAGAAATCATGAATAGCCCTTGAAAAGGTATATTAAGTGTGTCCTTTCAACTAGACTGCACACCTTGCCAACTTCCACTCGTGACTGGGGTGCTGCAGGATTTGGCCCATGAGTCCAACCATATGTTCCTGCCAGCATGAGGCATCTATCATGGCCACATGAGAACTGCTTCACCCACTGCCAAATTGGAAGTTCACATGCAGTGAACATACTCAACACCATAAGTGCACTGATTGATGACTAAGACATAAGGTGAAGTGACCTAAAAAGATCTGTCCTCAATATTTTGTTGTCGCTGCAAGTGTATTTAGTATTTAGTATTTATTTATTTATTGTCATTGTCAAGAACAATGAAATTGCGTTTGGGGCTTCCATACAACCCAAAAAAAAGAAGAAAATAATAAATACCCCTTAAAACCCAAGTGTACATATTTAACCCAGTGTGACTCCAATGCAATAAGACAATCCTTAGCAATAATGTTCGTAGAAATTGTGTGTGACCCATTTAAATTAGTAGTTAAAGTATCTGGTGGTTAAAGGTTCATATTTAATGAGCATTTAGAGATGGGGATGTATTTCTATGGTGTGGACCACCTCTGGCCCATGAAAATAGATGGCATGTGAAAGTCATAAGGAAAATCGACAGACTTTTCCAGCATTAAAGTTAGAGCAGTGACTGTCTGATTGATAGGATTTTTCTTTTAAAATGATAGCATGGGGGGAAAAAGCTCATGTCTAGCCGCCTTGAGTGCTTTATAAAAGTATTATGATTTCTTTTAATGAGCTGATGTCCCAGAGGACATAAAACTACATTATCTTACTGCATTTTCGGTTAGAAACATCTCAAGTTCGGGGCTGCCAAAGTTAACACAACTGCCTCATTTCTAAGACAGAACACCATCTTGAAGATGTGAGTCTAATTTAATGTAAAAGTACATTTTCATATTGATTAGACAAACCTGTAAATAACTGCTCACTGCTTCCTGTCCTTATGCACTGCTGCGTGTATAAATTGCCATTACAAATTCCTATTGAAAATGGGAAGCAATCCTTGTTTGATCAGGTGGAAACAAACAAAGATGAAAATGAATTTAAAATGTGATTATTTTGCTGATGAAGGGGTAACGAAAAAGTTCACCTTTCATTGATGTGAACTCTGTTTTGAACTTTTTGAAATTCAAAGGTTTTGTGTTTATTTTAGTAGATTGGTGTATTAGTAATAAACACTTCAAAAGGACAGCCTTAAAACCGTGTTCTTTTTAAAGGCCAGCTTGGTGTGAATGCTTATAGGGGGAATAGTTGGCTGATCCATGTAAAGGCCAATGCCAAAATAAGCTCCTTTTTGACAGAGAAGTAAAAGAATGATCTTGTTTTTGACACTTGGAAAATGAGATTTTTGATTATTAAATAACTTTCTTTCCTCATGTCTATATCTACTATTCTCTGATATACTTTAATTATGTGGTATTGGGCATTTTGTCTTAGTTTTTGGTAAATAAATAATATATTGTGCTGTTTTTCATCCCAGTTTGTATTTCCCCAATTTTAAGACCTGGCAATAGTTATATAGAGATATATTTTTTTTTATCATCTCCTGAAATATAAAGGCTCAGAATTCTTCCATGACTGTACTAGTATCTTCATGCATCACTTCCATACTAATAGAGCATAAACTTAAACTCATTCAAATGTATAAATGGTACATTTTGCAGGAAGTATGAATATTGTTGCTTCCTTGGCAGTCTTTAGACTTAATAAGTGGTAAAAAGAAATAAATAAACAAGGATGTGCAAAACTGACTTTTAACTTTCTTCTTCTGTTAAAACCTGAATTCAATGTTTGACAGGCTTCAGGGTAAACACATGCTCATGTGTTCTGCTCGTCACAAATACCATATTTTCCTATATATTGCTGCATTAGAAATTGTTAAAGGGCCCTTCCAAGGTTGCAATATATAATGATTGATTACACAAACACATACACACAAGCAGAACTTTGTTAACTGATGGTTGATAATAAAGGTGAATACTGAGCCCAGGGTTTGAGCCGTATTGACAAGTTAGTATGCTCAGGTCAATACAGTGATCAAGGCATCTCATCAATTCAGTTCAATTTCAATTCAATTTTATTTATATAGCACCAAATCACAACATAAGTCGCCTCAAGGCGCTTCATAGATACAAAGAAAAACCCAACAATCATATGACCCCCTATGAGCAAGCACTTTGGCAACAGTGGGAAGGAAAAACTCCCTTTTAACAGGAAGAAACCTCCGGCAGAACCAGGCTCAGGGAGGGGCGGACATCTGCTGCGACCGGTTGGGGTGAGAGAAGGAAGACA
Source organism: Rhamphochromis longiceps (assembly GCF_057381845.1). Lineage (NCBI taxonomy): Eukaryota > Metazoa > Chordata > Actinopteri > Cichliformes > Cichlidae > Rhamphochromis > Rhamphochromis longiceps. Next base: position 15,950,500 of record NC_140558.1, read on the forward strand.
GGATAAAAGACATGCTATGGAAGAGAGACAGAGGTTAATAACAGATATGATTCAATGTAGAGAGGTCTGTTAATACATAGTGAGCGAGAAAGGTGTGCAAGAGGTGCTTGTGTGCATCAGTCTGGAGTCTCAGGGGAAAGCATGGCATTGACTATTATTGGACTTGTTTGCATTTGAAGTATTTATTTTTTTCATTTCTTTTTTAACAAATTAATTTCATATACTACAGTTAACAAGTATTTCATTTAATTTTAGCAATCTGTTCGGTTCAGTTTTAAGTTCTTCTGTATCAAGAGGAGCAAGTTAAAATGGTCCCTTAGAAAAAATTCAACTGGGTTACATAAAATTATTTGTATCAGTGCAAACAATAACAATGTTTAGTCCACCTTAGTTTCGATGTTATAACTGCACAATTATTATCTGTCAAATTAGCAGATTTTTTTAGGTTTGAATAATTATCTTATGTTAGCGTAACAGTGAATGCTTGTGTTTACAGTTCAAACTTTCTCTCCTGAGTGTATTTAACACCCACTAACTGAGCAGTTATTTGCTGTTAAACCAGCATAATTATGTAATTTGAATAATCCCATTAGAATGTCATATATTCTAATTATTCTAATATTATATCTGCCAAACCGATGTCCAGCATATTAGGACTAACATTTATGCTGCTAATCTTAACATCATCACTAAGAAAACATTTTTATACTATAGGCTCAGTTTTGATAATAATAAATGCATTTTGTCCCTATACATTAACTAGATAGTTATGACTTATTTACCACATTTCTTTCAAGCTGCTGTAGCCATTCTCTCTTGCTTTACCTGCTTGGCTCTCCCCTCTCTTCCAGGTCCCAGTGTGCTACTGAAATAGAGGAGTTATGATTTGATGATCATTACCAGCTGCACTAGCCAGCCTCTCCTGGCACACCCGCTGAACTCACACCCCTCCCCTGCACCTGAGCTAGAGACCCCACCCCAACACAATGGCATATTGCAGTAGCTGAAGTGGCAGTGATCCCAGCACACTGTGGGTTCAAGGTGTTCTGTACTTGATCCACTTAAGAGAGGATCAGAAGTTCCCAAAAACTATAGTGGAGCCGTAGCCTCTGTGACATGCATGCCAACAGGGATTTCATCAGGTCTGAATTTTAGTGTGGCAGCTTTCCAAAAGCTGTGCATACCGTTTGCTAACACAAAATGTAACCAGTTCAAAAATCATAGCCTGACCTGACAAATCTCCATTTCATGCTATTTGGTGTTACCAACATTAGGCTATGAAACCAGCCTGTTGTGGTTTCATAGAGTACTGTTTTGAGTACTCGACAAGTAATGGGGGGATTTTTCCTTTACACACTTTGGGCCCATTACTACTGTACCAATCAGTCATGGTCTGAATGCCATGGTATGTGGGAATGACAGCCCATCTTATTACTGCCATAACCCATTGTGTCACAACTACCTTGGGCATCACTGAGATACACCAGTGAGTTTGACATTATTTTCATTCTTGGCACATAAAATAAATTGTTGATTTAGCTCTGGTGACTGTGGGCCACTAAAGTACACTGAAATCATAACCCTTTGTCACGGTCTGCGGGAGGCAGACCGAATGGACAATGAGTGGAGGACTCAGGTGCGGACACTGACGAAAAATGAGCGTTTATGATAAGAGAGCATACAAAAATTAAGCAAAACTAAGAAAACTATGAATAAACTATTACAAGACTAGAGAGACTGTGAAAGCTATGAACGCTGAAAATACTATAAAACATGTAGGGACGCTATGAAGTCTAAACTTAGACATGGGAAAGGGAACACAGACGACGCCACATTGAACACAGGAAGACTGAGGACTTAAATACACATGAGGTGATCAGGGGATGTAGAGACACATGAGGAAAACAACTGACTGGAATGAACATAATGACGCCACAGTAGAAGCGAAAGCTTAGTACATAGAGCATGGAAACAAGACTTCCAAAATAAACAGGAGACATTACGAAGACGCAGACATGACATAAATTTAACCAGCACCACAGAGACAAAGCGTGACAGGTAGACATGAAGAAGGTAGACATGAAGAAGGGAGACTTAGGACAGGGGAGAAGACGCAAAAGGATCTGCAAAGCAAAGGACTAACACAGCAATCTAGGCATCGTAGCATTTAAAAAGGTAAACTAAACTCAAACCAGAACATGAATAGAAAACAAAATACAATAAAACTCAAACACTGGGTCACCCAGTACTGTGGCACCCTTTGTCACAGATTTATGGAGTATTATCTTCCTGAAAGTGGCCATCAGAAGATAGTAAGCTATCTATAAAGGTATGCAGAAGGTTAGCATGGTGAAGAGCCCTAAACCAGCATCTTTTGCAAAACGTAAAGAACTATTTAGTGTTTTGACCTAAACTGTCATAACCTTTAGAGTAAAGAACCCAAATGCAGTCAAAATAATAGAACAGATTGAGAGTCATTTATTAGGTGGTATTCAAAACCAAAAATACAGTCCAGAAATGTTAAATCCCAAACAAATCCTGGGTTGCTCAGAAGGCAGGAACACAGTGTGACTTGACAGAAAACACAAGCAAACTGAGACTTTAAATATATATAAAAGGCAATCAGGCAGAGTGTAAAAAAAAGAAGTGTAACAATGCACAGATCAACTCCATTTAGATAGCAAGGTATGGGAAATAAAAATTAAGCGGATGGAAAAAAAAAACCCACACACCAGTGGTTGAATTCATGGCACTTTTATATTCAGTCTTCCACCTTACATTTTTCAGCTGCATTTCCCAACCATCACAAAACTTAGTTACTCCTTGTTTAAAAAAATAAAGTTGTATTTCAGTAAACACACATACATACCATAAACAATGTTGAAGGCAGGTGAAAGTAGAAAGCTCAAAATGTATTTCTATTGTGAGTCAGCAGGGAGTAAACAAAGGGTAGAACTCAGGCACTTTGAAAAAAGCCCAAACTTTCTAATGAGATGTCATGTTGCCATTACTCATAGCCATTCTCCACTGTGGATACTAAAACACTGCTGCCTTAATGGCATTATTAAGCACAGGCTCTTCTGTTCCGTGGCTTTATTCAGTAGGGAATAAACAATTGGGTGTCATACACTGTTGTCAGAAACACGCACAATTGCATTTGGCTGGATCTTGCAGGGCAACAGTAGGACAGCCAAACCACTTGCTCCTGTGTATTTAGTCAAATCCTGACAATGTCATCACAATTCCCAAGTATCTTTACACAGAGCCACTAAAACTCTGTTCATTTGTCAGGTGTTTCCAAAAAAGTATTAAAATTGAATTTTGCTCCGGCATCACAGATCATTGTTGGCCTCTCCACAAATGCATTTTTCTGATTTATCACTTGAATTAATTCAATACACTGAACATCATTATGTATGCCTTCACTGTGTAAAAGATTCAGTTCAATTCAATTTTATTTATACAGCGCCTAATCACAACAACAGTTGCCCCAAGGCACTTTATATTGTAAGGTAGACCCTACAATAATACATACAGAGAAACCTCCCAATAATCAAATGACGCCCTATGAGCAAGCACTTTAGGGACAGTGGGAAGGAAAAACTCCCTTTTAACAGGAAGAAACCTCCAGCAGAACCAGGCTCAGGGAGGGGCGGACATCTGCTGCGACCGGTTGGGGTGAGAGAAGGAAGACAAGATAAAAGACATGCTGTGGAAGAGAGACAGAGGTTAATAACAGATATGATTCAATGCAGAGAGGTCTATCAATACATCGTGAGTGAGAAAGAAAGGTGACTGGAAAGAAAAAACTCAATGCATCATGGGAATCCCCGGCAGCCTACGTCTATTGTAGCATAACTAAGGGAGGATTCAGGGTCACCTGGTCCAGCCCTAACTATATGCTTTAGCAAAAAGGAAAGTTTTAAGCCTAGTATTGAAAGTAGAGATAGTGTCTTGTTCTGGATTTAACAGGAAGCCAATGAAGGGAAGCCAATATAGGAGAAATATGCTCTCTCTTTCTAGTCCATGTCAGTACTCTTGCTGCAGCATTTTGGATTAATTGAAGGCTTTTCGGGGGGGGGACATCCTGATAATAATGAATTACAGTAGTCCAGCCTGGAAGTAATAAATACATGAACTAGTTTTTCTGCTTCACTCTGAGACAGGATATTTCTAACTTTAGAGATGTTGAAAGCAGTCTAAGGTCTATCAGGACAAGCACAGAGATGAGTCCACTGTCAGAGGCCTTAAGAAGATCATTTGTAACCTTCACTAAAGCTGTTTCTGTGCTGTGATGGGCTCTAAAACCTGACTGAAACTCATCAATTAAGCCATTCCTCTGCAGATGATCAGTTAGCTGTTTGACAACTACTCTTTCAAGGAGTTTTGATATGAAAGGAAGGTTGGAGATTGGCCTATAATTAGCTAAGACAGCTGGGTCTAGAGGTGGCTTTTTAAGTAAAGGTTTAACTACTGCCAGCTTGAAGGCCTGTGGTACATAGCCGATTATTAGAGATAGGTTGATCGTACTTAAGATTGAAGCATTAATTAATGGCAACACTTCTTTGAGCAGTTTTGTAGGAATGGGGTCTAAAAGACACGTTGATGGTTTGGAGGAAGTAATTATTGAAGTTAATTCAGCAAGATCAACTGGAGAAAAAGTCTAAATGAATATCAGTGATACTGAAAGTAGCTGTAGATAACTCACAATGGGAGTTGCTTCAGTTATGTTGCCCGTCATCACTTGAAACTGTCATTGACTTTCCATGATCTATGGTCACCTCTATTGCTGCCAGTTGCTTCCTGTGTGAACAGGGCTTTAGTTCTAAGATGGTCAAACATGGCTGAGACCCACATAAGTGTCTCATGACAGTAATTTATGCAGATTCATATCCTCCAGCAGGGTACCAACTTTGCAACCTTGAATGAAATGGATTCCATTTGTCACTGAAGTTGTCATTGTGGAACTGATAAAATGTTAAAAGCAAAGGAATCTAAAGTCGAAAATCTAAATGAGCCAAGGCCAAAGTAGATGGGAAACAGAAAAAGCAAGGCCAAGGAGGTAATGAGTTATATATGAGAAATATCTGGAATCTGTGTTTCAGCATATATTTTTAGAACCGTGACAGTACCCTCCCCACAACAGGAGCCTCCCGGCGACCCCCAGGCTTGTCCGGGTGGACGCGATGAAAGTCCTGCTCCATGGCCCTATGCAACCCAGCAGCCCGGGGAACCCAGGACCGCTCTTTGAGTCCGTAACCCTCCTAGTCCACCAGGTACTGCAAACCCCGTGCTGGTAATAGAGCACTTTAGTCAGCCAGACACTGGGTTGATCAATGAGTCCACCACAAACGGGCCAATGTAATTTGGAGTGAGCTTCCTGGATTCAGTTCCGATTGCCACAAACCTGGTCGACAGCCATACCTTTTGTCCAGGCAAGTAGGTGGGAGCAGGGGTCTTATGCCGGTCTGCCCGACGTTTGTTTCAGTCCTTTGTGTGGACCAAAGTGGCTCGGGTGGCCCTCCATGCCCGCCAGCACCTACGAAAATGATGTTAAATAGATAGTACAAAGTGCTCACCTTCATTGGTAGGGAACAGTAGTGGCTGATAACCAAGGGACACTTCAAAGGGGGACAGTCCGGTGGCTGTGGAGGTGAGGCTATTGTGGGCATATTCGATCCAGGGGAGTTGTTCACTCCAGGTGGTTTGGTTCGTAGAGACCACACAACCGAGAGCCGCCTCCAACTCTTGATTGGTATGCTCTGTTTGTCCATTAGTCTGGGGATGAAAACCAGAGGAGAGACTGACCTGTGCTCCAAGTGTGGAACAGAACTCCTTCCAGACTCTTGAGGTGAACTGTGGTCCCCCGGTTGGAGACAATGTCGGCCGGAATTCCATGAGTCGGAACACGTGGATAGTTAACAACCGGGTGGTTTCTAATTCTGTGGGAAGCTTGGGCAAAGCAACAAAATGTACAGCTCTGGATAAAAGGTCAATAATAGTTAGAATTACTGTGTTACCTGCAGAGGGAGGAAGCCCGGTGATGAAGTCGACCGCTATATGAGACCAGGGGCGGCCTGGGGTTGGCAGGGGCTGGAGTAGGCCAGCAGCCGGCTGGTTGGCTGACTTATTTTGGGCACACGTGGAGCAGGCGGAAATATATTCACGGACATCTTTAACTAGGGTGGGCCACCATCGCTGGATAAAAGAGGCAGTGCGATGGATTGCGGGGTGACATGTTGTGAGACCCCAGTCGGTAAGTAATGGTGAAATCAAAGCGAGTGAAAAACAATGCCCACCTGGCCTGACATGCGTTGAGCCTCTTTGCAGACCGGTGGTACTCCAAATTCTTGTGATCAGTCTAGACAATGAAAAGCTGGACTGTTCCCTCTAGCCAGTGCTGCCACTCCTCCAGGGCCAGCTTGATGGCCAGCAGCTCGCAGTCCCCGATGTCATAGTTGTGTTCTGCTGGGGAGAGACGGCGGGAGAAAAATGCACAGGGGTGGAGTTTACCTTCACTGCAAGCACAGCTTCCACCCCTGAATCAGAGGCGTCTACTTTCACAATGAACTGCTGGTTAAGATCTGGTTGTGAGAGAATCGGAGCAGAGGCAAAACACTTCTTGAGTTGTGTGAATGCTTCCTGAGCTGGCCCGTCCCACAGAAAGGGAACCTTGGGGGTGGTGAGATGGGTTAGGGGAGCAGCAATCTTACTATAATCCCGAATGAAGCGTCGATAAAAGTTTGCAAAGCCCTGGAAGGATTGGAGCTGTTTACGATCGACTGGAACCGGCCAGTTCAGCACTGCATCCACCTTAGCAGGGTCAGCCTTAAGGTTTCCCCGTTCAATGATGTAGCCCAGGAATGACATAGTGCTGACATGGAATTCACATTTCTCAGCTTTGACAAACAGGTGGTTTTCCAGGAGACGCTGAAGGACACATGACGTTCATGCTCGGGCACAGACCTTGAGAAAATGAGTATGTCGTCCAAGTAGAAGACAAAATGGTTGATGAAATCACGGTGGACGTTGTTGACAAGAGCCTGAAAAACAGTTAACCCAAATGGCATGACTAGATACTCGAAGTGACCAAGATGAGTGTTGAAGGCCATCTTCCATTCATCTCCCTCCCTTATCCTCACCTGATGATAAGCATTGCGCAGGTCCAGCTTAGTGAAGATGGAGACTCCCTGAAGCAGTTCAAAGGCAGATGTTAGCAAAGGCAGCGGGTACTTGTTTCTCACAGTGATCTTATTAAGACCCCGATTCCTGATTTTATAGTTATATGTTTTTAGTAGTTCCTCTTAATAAATTTTGATTTGTAAACTTCCTTTGTCTCACCTCTGCTGTTAATAATGAGTGTGTGGGCTTTGGTAGCCAGTGCAACACGTAAATTGGCTAGAGAAATCTTTCCTGGGGTTTAACGCCCTTCCCCAGGTGGCGTTGTCAATATCTTAGTTATCGTCCCCGGTTATTCCTCATCGCGACACCACAATCTGGCATTGTGTCGACAGGATATTTTCAGGCAGAGATCTGTTGCATGTTTTTTCTTTTGTTTCATTTTTGGGGGGTTAAATCTGTTCGGTTGGTCTGGTTATTGTAGTGCAGTGGCAAGACAGCAGCAGCGGCAGCGTCGGGATGGACTTCTGGATTTTATAAAGTGATATTTAAATACTCTGGTTTATTATGGAGGAAGAGCTCATACAGCGCTGCAAGCAGAAAATCGGTGGAGCGTCAAGAGCGAGGGGGGTGGGCACGATACACGGAATCCAAAGTACCATCAGGGTGTACACCCCACCCCTGGCGTCGTTGCCCACCTCTCAAAGTTAAATACACGTAGACATTGAGGGCCAGCAGGAGTGACCATGCGCTTACCTGCTGCTCTCTGGCAGGTAGCTCCATGCCCTCCTGGGTTTTAAATGCACCTTAGAACACACATGCATCAACACTACAATGAGCGGGTGGAGGGAGGTTTGGAGTCTTCTCTCACCCCCATTCTCTGCGACCTGCTGGAGCGGGGGGGCTAGGAGGAGGAGTTGGCCGTCTGACTGCGGTCTGGAGTGTGGGGCCTCCCTGCTGCTGCGGAGTCGGGGCGGTCTGCCTCCCCCCACCGCAGGGAAAAGGGTAACACCACCTGGGTCTGGGTGCAGTTCCCCCCCCTCCAGGGGCAAGGGTACCTAGACCCGGGGCTTAGAGTACGCTTGGGGAGTGTGATCGTGTGTACAGCGTCTCTTTATGTCTGTCTCCACGTTGGTTGAGTGTGGAGTGTTAAGGTTCAAAATTGAGGAAGGAGAGTACAAACTACTCTTGGTCCAGAGGATCTTGGTCCAACAATGATTTTAATGAACACACGTGTGGGAAGACACTCTGTACGCAGACAGCCAGTAGTCCTCGACTTAATTAAAGCATGAACAGATATTTTATAGCATCAGGGTTTGATTTACTGACGCCCCTTCATGCGTCACAGATACATTTTATACATAGATCAGACTTTTAACCCAGAAGATCATCTTCTATTTTCATGGCTAGCCCTTCCTGTCTACCTTTCAGTTCTTGTCTTGTTCCTCTTTCTTGCCGAGACAACAAGGAACGGTTCCTCTTTTACCGAGACACTTTTACAGTTACAACCAGACATGAGTAATCTCTCCTCTAAATAAATTTAACTCTATGTGTGTGTGTGTCACGACCTCACATGCTCTTTGTGTCACCTCTTCACCTACTGTCTGTGTCTCGTCCTCAAATGCTCTTTCTCAATTCACCTGTTGCACTTCTGACCTTTTACCAGACCAGAAGCTCACTGAGACTATGTGTATGTCTTCTACTAAATAAATGTTTTAACCAAGAACCTCTACTAAAACCTTAATATAAAATGATCTGATATATAAGTGTTTTGTAAGCATGTATTGCAATTCCTTCTATGTTCTAGTTTTCCCTCAGCATGGATCATCTAGACACTCTCACTAGATGAAGCTTAAGACCTTTAAAGAACCTGAACATCAACTCAAATAAGCACAGATATGCAATATGTATAAAATAGTTATAACTGCACCTGGAATACAAAGTTAATTTAATACCTGTATGCATAAAACCTTAAAGCCTTCTTAAAGCTATCTGTTACATTGTTAAAGCCTCGTCTTAGCCTGCTGCTCAAAATAACTTCCTGCTTTCACTTCTGCATACAACTTCCTGTCAGCCTGCAACTCAGTCTTTCTGAAAGAGACACTGTTTAACCCCTGAATGCAATATAAACTCCAGATTATATTATTAATGCAATGGTAATGATGACAATTATTTAACAATAGCAGTAAAATAATTTCCCTGCTCCACAGGAGTAAGTGTATATGAGAGCATGAGGGTGGGAATGGATGTTTGTATATGTGTGTGCCTGTATTTCTGTGTCTATATGTCAGGTTGGGTGTCAGGCGCCACCTCTCTGGGGACATCTTAGGCCCTCCAAGGTATGGAGGCCTATCTCCCCCTACCACCTCTTCCCCTGCCAGTGGCGGACTCCCTCAGACGTCGGTGCGTTGGTGGTTCTTTGTGTCCGGGGATGGGCGTCCAGGTACACACCGGCTCACTCCTTGGTGGCCGCTTATCGGGGCCTGGAGCCTGGGGCTTGCTCGGGCCACTTCGGAGGTGGGGTGCCCCCGGCCTCTCGGCCTGGGGCTCGGTCACTCAGGCACGGCTGGCTGCCGGCGGAGCTCACGGGCGCGTCACTGCAACTCCCCCTGGCTTCTGCTCCGCGGCTGCTGAGTGAGCCCTCATCTGGGACTCTCCTCAGCTCTTTCTGGGACAGTGGCGCGGCTGCCCCTCTGTTGGTCTTCCTTGGTCTCTTGTGTTCTGGGGGCCTCTGGATGTCTGGAGTTTTGATCTCCTCCATACCTGCTTCATGCCCTGGAGGACGGGGCTGTGGCCCCCCCACACCCTCTAGCAGATCATTACATGAAGGAACCTTTTAAAAAAACAAAAAACAAGCGCGTCCATGTTCACAGGTGTACACACGGGTGATCACACCCACAAACTACACCCTTTTTGGCTCCTACCTCAAAGCACACTGTGTTCTGTTGATCTTATGTGCTGCACAATAATGTTTAATATTTAGTATTTACTGTCATATTCCCATATATCATTGTGATGTTGTTTATTCTATTACTCTTCTTCTCTTCTGCTTGTTTTCTGTATTTCTTTCTCAGCAGGTGACCCAGGTGATTGATATATGCATTTTTTTTTCTTTTTTTCTTCTTTTTTTTTCTTTTTCTGCTCATTCTGTTGGTTTTTGGTTTTTGCCCTTCTCCCCCGTCCCTCTTCTCAGCTGTTTCTCTTTCCCTCTTTCTTTCTCCCCTTCTTTCCCCCAGTCAAGTCTGTCCCATGTTCAGTAAGTGAAAATAAAATAAACAATAAAAGGTGAATCAAATGGACAAAAAAAAAAAAAAAAAAAAAAAAAGAGCGAGGGTCGGAGCAACCTGGCATCAGTGCTGCTGCTACAGGTTCATCCACCAATGGGCATTCTGCTGTTTCAGCTCCCGTGACTGAGAGACTGATTTATATTCCTCGGGAGAGGAAGTGCCCATGGTTCAACGGTAAGACTGGTATAGGTATTGCCGAATGGGTGGAAGAGGTGCAGGCCTGTTTGAGGGTACGACATCTTTCGCCAGCCGACCAAGCCCTTTTCATCTATGATCATCTAGAAGGCGAGCCCAGAGAAGAGATTAAATATCGGCTTCCAGAGCAGAAAGACGATCCCGAAAAGATTCTGACTATTTTACAGGAACTGTATGGGTGTACTAAGCAGTGTTGCCAACTTAGCGACTTTGTCGCTATATTTAGCGAGTTTTCAGACCCCTTAGCGACTTTTTTTCTAAAAAAAGTCACTAAAAAAAAGACGTGAAAGTGCGTATCGCTTTTACCCTAAATATGCAGCGGGTGCTGTAACGCAGTCAGTTCTTCTTTTACTCTTTTACTCTTATGCTGTTTTGTGGATCACAAGGTTTAAAACTACTTATAAACACACACACACACAAAGTAACTCCACCAGAGTGCCTATTTCGGGTCACTTTTGCCAAGCCCGGGTAAAGGAGCAGGGTTGGAATTGTGACATTAAAAAAACAATAATTGCTAAAAGAAATTTAATTTGTAGTTCTAAATAAACTCTAAATGCATTTAGGACGTTTTTTACTCACTTTATGTCTCTTCCACGATGTTATTTCTCTCTCCAACAACATAGGTTACAATTAGATTAGCATGACCAATTATGCAAATCAGGCGATGACGTCATTTAGCGACTTCTAGCGACTTTTAGGACAACCAATAGCGATTTCCTTACTGAGGATTTGGCAACACTGGTACTAAGTCATATGTCTCTTTGTAGGAAGAGTTGTTTTCAAGATGACAGCAGGAGGGAGAAACATTGCAAGAGTTTTCGCATGCTCTTACAGTATGTGCCTCATGGATAGAGTTGTAAAACAGTCCCCTCATGTTCTGCTGAACAAAGATATGTTGCTTAGAGACCAATTTATTGAAAATGTGCTTGATTGTTTCTTACGCAGAGAATTAAAACAGTATGTCCGCAGCCACCCTACTGCCACCTTGATGGATGTTCGTCGTGAGGCTATATTATGGGAGCGTGGAGGTATGTCAGGGGGCGGGACGGATAGACATTACTCCCCAGAAGGTTGGGCATTTTGCCAGAGAGTGCCCTGGTGAGCCCACAGTCATGCCTGTGCAGTGAGCTGGTACAGCAACGCAAGCCAGTTTAAGTGATGTTGTTTGTTCTTCCATGCAGGAAAACTTCCACCCCCTGAACCATTGAGCCAAAGTTCAGGTGGGGGCATCCTAGGCTCAGAGTCTGTACTACCTGACCCGTTGCTGCAGGTTACTGGTAGGAAACCAGTAACCTGTTAATGGTTTTAACAACGGGGGTTACTTGTAGGAAACCAGTAACCCCCGCTGTTAAAACCATTACTTCGGTCTTCCCTGGGTATGCATTGTCTGACCTTCGTATGTTGCAGGAGACTGACCCCATGATCAGGGAGTTTCTACAATTTTGGAGGCGGGGCCCTGATGCCAAGGAGCGTGGTCACTCTTCAAGGCTGGCCCTCGGGTTGGTCAGGCAATGGAATAGGTTAGTGGAGCGGGATGGTGTGTTATATCGGAAGTTCTGTCATCCAAGGAGAGGAGAGACACTGCAGGTATTGCTGCCCAAGTCCCTTCAGGGTCAAGTTTTGCAACATGTGCGCCAGGAGCATGGTTATCAGGGTGTTCGGAGCACGGTAGATGTGGTTTCTCAATGATGCTACTGGGTAGGGATGTATAGAGACATCCAACGGTGGTGCCAGAAGTGTGAGCGATGCCAGTCGGCTAAAGATGCACCAACCCATCTTAATGTGTGTGTGGGCCATTTGCCCGCACCGAAACCGAAGCAAATCCCTGTAGCTGATTGGCATAAGACGCGCCACGACCAGCAAGCCAAGGATGCTCCCCTGCGAGAAGGTCAACTGGTTTATCTGAAGAAAGTTGGACTCAGAGGTCGTGATAAAATTAAGGGTGCTTCGAGTTCAGTGGTGTATAAAGTGCTTAAGGTCCCTGACCAAAAAGGGTCAGTGTACACTATTGCTCCGGTAGATAACCTGAGTCACGCGAAACATGTCCACCATTCACTACTAAAGAATAAGGTGGAAGGTGTGACTACCTGCGCTCCCAGTGCTCTGATCCAAACATTAGAAACTGCCCCTGTAGAAGAACCGATGCAAGGTGGCGAGTGGTTTTTATTGGTCTCTGAACCTACTCCAGCCCCAAACAGTTGCCAACTAAGACCAGAGAATCCTAGCCCTCGTAGACCAGACGAGCTAGAACCCTCAACCATGGCTGTTCAGAGAGGAAACATCAGTCCTGGTTTCTCCTGACAGATTGAAGGTCAAGATGGCGCCTGTGTTTGGCTGTGCTGCTGCCTTCGTCCGTGTGTTTGTTTATTTTATATGCTATGCAAGTGTTTTTGTTACAGTTTTTTCTGGTGTCACCTCCCTTTGGATTTATGATCGTCATGCATTGCTAGCGATCAAATCTGCAATGTATAGCTTTCAGAGTCAACGAAACGAGGCTGTTTTCCTACCGCCGTTAGAGCGCAACGCAGCACCAGGTCTACCTCCACTCTTGCCGGTTAGCTCATTTTTGCTTCAGCGGCCTCGTCGGAGAAAGCAGGGGAAGCGAGCCAGCCTTCACGTCCTGCTCCGTCGTCTTCGGAAAGAGATGGACCTTTGGGGGCTCTATTCCTGGGTTGCTACCGGTGAGATTCGGCTGAAACTTGTCGGAACTGGATTAATCCCCACAACCCACTATGTTTACCACCCAGGCTGTCATCTGAAAGCATGGAAAGCCAAGCCTTATCGCGGCAGGAACCCTGTTTTGCTGCGCGGCTTACCGCATAGCGCAGACTTTGTCCTTGGAAACTCTACCCCTGTCCTGGTGAGTCGCAGCCTTAAATGGATGTTAATTAATGCCCGCTCAATCGCCAATAAGTCTTATATTTTAAATGACTTGTTCTGCTCTGAGAAGCTTGACTTCATGTTTATCTCTGAGACATGGCAACATGAGAATGAAGTCTCACATCTTTTAGAGCTTTGTCCCGCTGACTGCTCATTTCTCTGTGCACCTTGGATATCTGGACGAGGGGGTGGAACAGTGGTAATTTTTTATGCCAGATGATTTCTTCAAGCTGCTACAACTCTTTTGAGATGCTTATGATAAAAATTGGAAGAGAACAGCCCATATACGGCATTTTAATTTATCGTCCACCTGGGTCTGCTGCGTCTTTTTTTGTCAGACCTACAAGACTTTAACTTCCACTATTAAAATGGGCAAGGTTATCATTGTTGGAGATTTCAACATTCATGTGGATGACTCAACAAACAGTACCACTAAGGAGTTTCTGAGCATTATGGACTCTTTCAACTTTGTTCAGCATGTAGCAGGGCCTACTCATACGGCTGGGCACACTCTGGACTTGGTCTTCACCTATGGTGTTTCCCTTGACCACATGAATTTAAATGAAGTTGTTTTTAGGGACCATAAGTCAGTCTCTTTTACTGTATCTGTTAATTCAGAGTCCCATCCTCAAGGTTCTACTAGGCGCAGGCGCTTTATTAACGACTCTATAATTTCTGAGTTTTCCTCTCTTTTTAATTTTAAAAGTTCCTCTAACGAGGTTGAGCTTCTAACTAATTCTTTTAATGAACACTGTCTTACCATTCTAAGTCAGGTTGCTCGGTACCACTTTACAATAAGTCTCCCCTTATAGATGCTAATAAATAGTTTATAGCTATATTATTAATTAATCTGTAAATGCTTTATAAACCATTATTAATGGTTTATTATGCATTAGTTAAGGGTGAGAAAAAGAAAAAAAACTGACCGGTTTCTTGCCAAATAGTGAGCCAAATGTGTTCACCTATATATTTCATCTAGAGTTGCTATATTAAACATTTCAGACTAAGTTACTATCCTGTAAGCACAATCAGCATTTGTAAACATATTTTTTATCATATAAAATTGTACTTCATAAATGCATTATAAATATCCACAACTATCAATCGGAGCTTTGTTGTAAAGTGTAAAGCATAAAACCATTCATTAATGAATAATAAATATTTATAAATGCCACATGGGAGACTTATTGTAAAGTGTAAAGCATAACACCATTTATTAATGAATAATAAATATTTATAAATGCCACATGGGAGACTTATTGTAAAGTGTAAAGCATAAAACCATTTATTAATGACAAATAAACATTTATAAATGCCAAATGGGAGCCTTATTGTAAAGTGTAAAGCATAAAACCATTTATTAATGACAAATAAACATTTATAAATGCCAAATGGGAGCCTTATTGTAAAGTGTAAAGCATAACACCATTTATTAATGACTACTAAACATTTATAAATGACAAAAGATAGCTTTGTCGTAAAGTTTAAAACATGTCAACATTTATTAAGGACTAATAAACATTTATAAATGCCAAATGGGAGCCTTATTGTAAAGTGTAAAGCATAACACCATTTATTAATCACTAATAAACATTTATAAATGACAAAAGATAGCTTTGTCGTAAAGTTTAAAACATGTCAACATTTATTAAGGACTAATAAACATTTATAAATGCCAAATGGGAGCCTTATTGTAAAGTGTAAAGCATAACACCATTTATTAATGACTACTAAACATTTATAAATGACAAAAGATAGCTTTGTCGTAAAGTTTAAAACATGTCAACATTTATTAAGGACTAATAAACATTTATAAATGCCAAATGGGAGCCTTATTGTAAAGTGTAAAGCATAACACCATTTATTAATCACTAATAAACATTTATAAATGACAAAAGATAGCTTTGTCGTAAAGTTTAAAACATGTCAACATTTATTAAGGACTAATAAACATTTATAAATGCCAAATGGGAGCCTTATTGTAAAGTGTAAAGCATAACACCATTTATTAATCACTAATAAACATTTATAAATGACAAAAGATAGCTTTGTCGTAAAGTTTAAAACATGTCAACATTTATTAAGGACTAATAAACATTTATAAATGCCAAATGGGAGCCTTATTGTAAAGTGTAAAGCATAACACCATTTATTAATCACTAATAAACATTTATAAATGACAAAAGATAGCTTTGTCGTAAAGTTTAAAACATGTCAACATTTATTAAGGACTAATAAACATTTATAAATGCCAAATGGGAGCCTTATTGTAAAGTGTAAAGCATAACACCATTTATTAATCACTAATAAACATTTATAAATGACAAAAGATAGCTTTGTCGTAAAGTTTAAAACATGTCAACATTTATTAATCACTAATAAACATTTATAATTGCCAAAAGTGAGTCTTAAATGTATAATGTCACCATTTATAACACTTAGACCTAAATTACAATCAGTGCTTGAAATAACATTTAACTACTGTCAAAAATGTATTGTAAGAGTAACACATGTAACATTAAATGTGTTTTTTAAAACACCAAACAGTCACCCACTCCAAAAAAAGTTCATGCCAGACTGGTTCAAACTGGAAATATTTTTTGTATGTCCTTAAATAAGCGTCCCAGTGGTCCATCAGGGTGTCGCGAACCAAGCCAAGATGACCACTCAAGAACCATCAGGTGTTCCTCCAGCAACTTCTCAATTCGATTTCCTCTTAGTCTACGGACATGTCCTTTGATGGTCATCCAAGCCCTTTCGATATGCTGTGTATGACTGCCAGATTGAGGATCTACACACCACCTGCTGTGATTTACAGTGTAATGTCTGTACCCTATGTTTGTCAAAACATTCTTGTAGGCTCTCCACTCATCACTGATAATGGCACTACCCAACTTAACATGCTGTCTGATCAGAGGAACAAGGTGGCGCCTTGATCGTTTTTCAACAAGTTTTAACACGAGCCTTCGCCTTTTGTCTTTAATTCCCATCATTCCAAATACCCATTTCTTCCTTTTCCATGCATTTCCAAAGCGTCCACGTGCATACTGAAAACAAAAAGAATAAAATTAAACAGAATATCTACAAAGAAACATTCAAAAAGATGGTTGCTTCTACTAATTTTTTTTACTTATGGTAAAGGTTTCCATGTTTAGAGGACACATTCAGATCTGCATTGATTCTAACAAACCTGTCTGAGAGTTTACCAACCTTTCGCTGATGACGGAGACAGCTTTCATCTATAACCACAAATTCTCTGTCACCACCAAGACGGTGTCCATTGTTTATTCTGTGTCTTTTAATTGCACGTATACAAACATGTCGAATGTGTCTTGCCATGCTACTTAGTGTTCTGGAGCTGCCAGCCACTTCATCATCGATCATATCTATTTGTCTGAGCCTGAGCCCTTGTGAAA